>NW_020953709.1:1509407-1573473 GCF_900497805.2 Vombatus ursinus
GTCCCTTCCAGCTCTGACGTTCCATGCTCTGTGCTCTAAGGTCCCTTGAGCTCTGACAGGGCCCTTCTAGTTGCAACACTGCATGTCCCTTGCAGCTAGCTCTCATCATCGGCCCTCACATATTGTTTGTCTTTCTTAGGGGCGGGGTTGAGGTTTTACCTCCCTAGTTACCCAGGCTGGGGTGCAGCTGCCTCTCCCATCAGCCCAGAAACTCTGCCCTGCTCTGTTTCCGACCTGGGTCAGCTCATGCCTCAATTAGGCGGCTTGCTGCCAACCCCACCCCGCCCCTGGGGGATCATCCTATTGGTACTCGATTAGCTCATCCACCTGATCAGCTTTAATCCTGGCACAGCTCTGGAGCTCAAGCAAGGCACCAGCCTCAGGCTGCGGGCTTGGAGGGCTTGTAGGTGTTCGTGCCCCCTCCCCCAGCTCTCCAATCCCCATCCACCTCTGCTCCTCTCTGGTGTATGTCCTAAGGGGCCTCCACTTGTGACGTGCCATGCTCCTCCATTCAAGTCTACCTTGTTCTGAGTCCCAGCTGAGGCTCCTCTGAGGCGCTCCCTTCATCCCAAGCTGGTGAATGTATGCCACGGCAGAAGGTAGCCCTCCTCTCCCAGGCTTGAGGGCCAAAGGCCATCCTATTAGACTGTCCCATTAAAGCACACGTCCATGGCTCTGATCACCAATGTAAAAGGCTGAGCACTTCTCTCTTTTTCCTTCTTTTCTTTCTCTCTTTCATTCATTCTTTTTCTTTCTTCCTTCTCTTCCTCCCTCTCTCCTCTCTCTCTCTCTCTCCATCCTCTCTCTCTTTCTCTGTCTCTCCCCTCTCCATCCTCTCTGTCTCTGTCTCTCTGTCTCTGTCTGTGTATCTCTCTGTCTCTGTCTCTGTCTCTCTGTCTCTCTGTCTCTCTCTCTCTCTCTCTCTCCCCCTTCCTTTCTTTCCTAAGTCACCCAAGAGGATGACTTTGGTGATAGGCATGGCTTCTCTCTACCTGGCACCGTTCTATTATCACTCCTTGGGGTGGATTTGTTCTCCACCCTATGACCTCTTCCTGGAAGAGCAACATTCAGTTTATTTAAGTTTCCATTTCTGGCTGTTCTGTACCTTCCCCTTCTCCTCTGGGTGGACCAGTAGATCTCACAAAGGTTTAAAAATTCATGACTAGTTACGTAAGAAGCAATAAGCCTGAGCTGAGCTAAATACAAAGATTGCAAGGCACAGCCTCTGAATCATGTGTTATGATGCACTTACATGGCAGTGTACAGAGTGTTGGAGTTAGGAAGACCTGAGTTCAAATCCTGCATCAGATCCTTGATAGTGATGTGACCTTGGGCAAGTCATTTAATTTCTTTGAGCCTCAGTTTCCTCATCTATAAAATAGGGAGAATAATAGAACTTATGTCTAAGAGCTGTTCTATGAACCAAATGAAATAATAAATATATATGTATATACATATATTGCATATATACATACATGTATATGTACATACATGTCACATACACGTTTATATGTATATTGCTTAGCAGACCTTAGAGTGTCACATGATGCTGTTGTTGTCACTATCTGTGGACCTGGGGACGAGCAGAGTCCAATCACTTCCCTGTTTGATCCATCATCCTCCACAAAGATGCCAAAACAATCATCTGAATTCACAGTCAGTCAATAAATATTTTTATGCACCTACTATGTGCCAGTCACTGTAATAGGCACTAAAAGAGGCTAAAGATGGTCAAGGAGCTTCCAATCTAATGGGACCCTGTCATTCTGCTGTTCAAACACCTTCTTCGGTTCTTCATCATCTCTGGGAAAAAATATAGACTCCCTGGGCAGGTACTGAATGTTCTCTCCTTACATCTCTAATGAGATCGTGTGAGGCATGGATGTGAAGCCAGAGGACCTGGCAGTTTACTCCTGCTGCGGCCTTGGGGAAGGCATGGGATTTCTCCAGGCTTCCTTTCCCTCAGCTCTGCTGTTATTGTTTGTCCTTTGTTCTTGAAGAGGACCGTGACATCAGGGACGTGAGGTCGTGTGAATTGGATTTAAATGAGGCAGGGCTGTGCAAGGTCACCAGCCTCACTCCGGAGCCATCTGGGTCCAGGGACCAGACAGAGATCAGGACGACTGGAGATGGAGACCTTGGCCTTTTCCAGGTAAGGTCTTGATGTCTGCACCAGATGACCGCTAAGGTCCCTTCCAGCTCTAGTCTTCCCTGATCCTGTTTTCCAGGTGTGGAAGCTCACATTTCTCCGATGCCTTCTGATGCCATATTGGACTATGTGCTCTTCTCCAATCTCATCTTGCAGGCTTTCTTTCTTCATTTCTGGAATGTCCTCCTTCCTCCTGTCCATAGATTTAGGGCTAGGCCTTCAAGACCAATCCCCTCATTTTGAGGAAACTTCCCCAGAGAGGGAAGCCAAATCCCAAGGTCATCATTTTGCAAATGAGGAAAACGTAGACTTCAAAGCTGACTTACCTCAAGTCAGAAGGTGGGATGTAAGGCAGGGCCCTCCCTTTCCATCATACTCCACTTCCCCCCCAGGTTGGAGCCAGGTTGTAGAGACCCTTTGGTGACCGAGTAAGGAATTCTAGCTAGTTTTCTTTCTTCGAAGCCTAGCTCAGCTGCCTCTTTGCCCATGAGTATTCCTGGATCATCCCAAGGTGAAGATGGTCCTCCCCTCTACCAAAATATTCTCAAACGAGACAGTGTTTGTAATAAGTGCTTAGCACAGTGCCGGGCACATAGTAGGTGCTCTAGAAATGCTTATTCCTTTCCAGGCTCTTATTTTTTTTTTTTAACTTTTTTATCATTGTTTATTTGCTAGGCAATGGGGTGGAGTGACTTGCCCAGGGTCACACAGCTAGTAAGTGTCAAGTGTCCGAGGCCGGATTTGAACTCAGGTCCTCCTGACTCCAGGGCCGGTGTTCTACCCACTGTGCCACCTGGCTGCCGTGTTCTTACTTTGGCAGCCAGCGGGAAGGTGGGTCGAAGATGTGGGAAACAATGAGGAAGCTATTACAGCAGTTCGGAGGAAGGTAATGAGGACCTCAATGGTGGCCGTGGCCCACGTGGGCTTAGAGAAAGGGGCAGATTTGAGCACTTTGCGCAGTGAATAGCACCAAGACTCAGAAACACATTGGTTATGGGCATCGGGCACAGGCAATGAGGGAGAAAAGCCGGAGATGACTGTGAGGTCAGAGTCTCGGGGTCCAAGAGGATGGGCGTATCCTAGAAGTAGGAATGTGGGGAGGAGGGGTGGGAAAAGACTCTGGGCTCCATTTTGGACAGGCTGAGTTTCAGATGCTGTTGGGATCCGCAGACTGAGACATCCTGCAGGCGGGCGAAAGCTCTGGACGGGAGCTCAGGAGGGCTGGGGGACGCTAATAATCCACCACCCGCCTCACAGGGCTATTGGAAGGCTTGAATGAGGTCATGGTCACGATCAAAGGCTTTGTAACCTTTAAAGGTTCTCTGAATATGAGCTGTTATATTACGTATACACCAGGGATCCATCTGTGTAGAAATGATATTTGACCCGATGGAAGCGGATGAAATCAAGGGAGGCAGAAACACTTCATTAAGGATGCTCGGAGGGAAAGCTGGGGGGCTCTAAGAATCCATCCCTTCTGGACCATTCCACATCATCATTGTCTGCTGTATTGGGATGGGGTATGGGGGAGCAGTTTAAACAAAAGTTTGGAGACAGGAGTCATAATAGCTGCTTATTTCTTTTTTTGGCTAGGCAATGGGGTTAGGTGACTTGCCCAGGGCCACACAGCTAGTGTCAGGCCAGATTTGAACTCAGGTCCTCCTGACTCCAAGGCTGGTGCTCTATCCACTGCACCACCTAGCTGCCCCCCGTAGCTGCTTATTTCTATACCATCTTATGGCTGACAAAGAAGTCTCTTCTTGACCACAATCCCAAGAGGTTGATTATGTAGGTGGGATCATCTTTATTTCACAGAAGAAACTGAGGCTCAGAGAGATTAAGTGATATGTAGATCTCTCAGCTCTAAGCCCATCTCTCTATCCACTCATGGCCTAGGGAAAGGGACATGAAGGAGACTGAAGCAGGAGATCCCCCCACCCAAACCCATCCACCACTTTTCAAAAATTGCCTCTGTAACTACCTGGAGAAATAGTCAGTGCTTACAGCTGGGGCCCTGCTAATGTAATAAAAAATGACAGTACTTACCGAAGTTAATTTGCAGTTTTAATGCTATGCCAGTCAAATTAACCAAGAGGTACTTTTCAGAACTCAATAAAATAACAAAATTCATTGGAAAAACAAAAGGTCAAGAATATCCAGGGAAATAATGAAAAGCGATGGAGATGAAAGGGAAATAGATCTTCCAGACCTCAAACTGTGTCAGAAAGCAGTAGTCATCAAAACCATTTGGCATCAGTTAAAAAATAGAGAGAGAGAGAGATCAATGAGGCAGACTAGTTAGAGAGAATCAGAAACAATGGAACTCAAAAACCTAGTGTTTGACAAACCAGAAAACATAAATTACTTAGGAAAGAAGCATTTGATTTTTTTTTTTATTTTTAGGTTATTAGGGTTAAGTGACTTGCCCAGGGTCACACAGCTAGTGTCAATCATTTGGTCTGAGGCCAGATTTGAACTCAGGTCTTCCTGACTCTAGGGCCGGTGCTCTATCCACTGCATCACCTAGCTGCCCCTTATTTGATTATTTTTTTAAAGTGCTGGAACAATTGGAAAGCTGGCTGGCAGAAATTAGGCTGCTCCATGGAGGAGCCGGAAAGTCGGGAGCCCTCTATAATGGAAGGCTTTGGGAGGACATGGTGCCCTACCCTCCAGGCCTCCAATCAGCGGAGAGAGAAGATGTCAAGTATCAAAAACTGAATCCAGCTGGATGATGATGAGATTTCAGGTGATCAGCTCATCTCGGGAAAGGCGTGATAGAAAATGGAGCTTGGGACGTGTTGAGTGAAAAACACCTATAGGACATCCAGTTTTAGATGTCTAATAGAGATTTGTGCCCGGAGTCTGGAAAAAGGCTATAAGCAGATCTGAGACTCATCAGCACACAGATGATTGAAACCACAGGAGGCGGTAAGACCCCCAAGTGAAGCAGTACATAGGGAGGAGAGAAGAGGGCCCAGGGCAGAGCCATGAGGGATTCCTGTGGTTAGAGGGCGAGATCTGGAGGAAGATCCAGCCAAGGAGACAGAGAACGAGCCATCAGAGAGGGAGGAGGAGAACCAGGTGAAAGCGGTATCATAGAAACACGGCGAAAAAAGGATGTCAAGGAGGAGAGCTGATTGACAGCGGCAAAGGCTTCAGAAAAGTCAAGATGGATGAGGGAGGACTGATAAAACGCTACTAGATTTGGCAGTTGAGAGGACCCTGGCAATTTTGGAAAGAGCAGGTGTGGTGGAATGATGAGCCTAAAGTCAGACTGTAGAGTTAAAAAACAAAAAGAGTGGGAGGAAAAGAGAGAGAGAAGTATTGATCACAGGTAGGCTTCTCAAAGGTTAGCCATGAAAGAGAGAAGAGCACCAGGACTGTAGCTAGTGGGGATGGTCAGGTGGGGAAGGCTCGTGAGGAGGGGGGACATACGGACCTATTTGTAGGTAGTAGGGAAGCAGCCAGTAGACGAGGAGAGACTGGAAATGAGTGAGAGTGAGGATGACAGAGAGGCAATTTGCTGGAGAAGATGGGAGGGAATGAGGTCACGTGGGCATTGAAGGGGTTTGCCGTGGTACCTCTTCACGTGGGACGGGGGGATTGAAATATGGAGAGGGGAAGAAGAGCGAGCTCTCAGCTGCTTAGTTTGGCGGATATGCTAACTATTCATGGCGGTCACTTGGGTAATCAGTGTTTCTCAGGAGCTGAGCAGTCAACGGGAAGCTAAGTATGCTCCCTCCTTCACCCCTGCCCCTGCCTCGAGAGTGATCAGGGAAAGCTTCGCTGATCCTGGGCCCCAAAGCATTGGACCTCTAGATTACCAGTCTTGGCAGTGGGGGAAATAGATAATTCCAGCCCAATACCCTTTTTGGAAAATGATGAAGGAAAGAGCTAGTGTCTAGCTGTGGCCTTCTTCTTGCTCGTCCAAAGGCAGGAATCCAAGTTTCCCTTGGAAAAGGGTGAACCAGATTCCAGATTGGAAACCTATAGTGCTAAACATAGCCAGCCATATCTTCATTTTTAGCCAGCAACCACACATATTTCTCACACCTACTTCTTTCAGACATTTATTAGGCACTTACTAAGCACCGGGGTATCCAAAGGAAGGAAAAAATAGGTCTCACCCTCAAGAAGCTCACATTCGAATAGGGCGGCCAACATCTGGTGACCAGGCATCTGGTCATCCATAGAGAGGAGATGAGGGTCATATTGGAGGGAAAGGCGCTAGCAGCTGGGGAAATGTGGACAGGCCTCCTGCGGAAGGCACACTCATTCTTCCAGTCTCCCGGGTCTGCAGCCTCGGTGTCGGCCTTGACCCCTTACTTGCCCCTGTCCAGGCACACTCTCTCACCTCTGACCTCATGGCCGCCATTTTAGTTCAGGCCCTCATGGCCCCTTTTCTGGGCCTCTCTGCAATGGCCTCCAAATCAGTCAGCCTGCTTCAAGGTCCTCCCCACCTCAAGCCAAGCCCATTCCACACAGCAGACAAAGTGATTCTCCTTTACCACAGCTCTGACCGAGTCACCCCCCTACTAAGTTTCCTTTTCCTAATGGTTTCCTCTAGGATAAAACAAATCCTTCTGTTTGACTCTGAAAGCCCTTCCCCACCTGGCGGCGACACTGATGGCCAGTGACCTCCAAGCATTCTCTAACTTGGCCAACCTGGCGGTCTCTCTGTTCCTCCCATGCATACCCCCACCTCCTTTCCCCGGCCCCTCGTCCATCCCTCAAGTCCGGAATTCACTCCCTCCTGGCCTCCCTCTCCTGGGCTTTCTTTTCCTTTAAGATGCAGGTTGGACCTCCGTCAGATTGCTTGCTGTCCTGGGGAGGCAAATGGGAGGGAGAAAATCTTACAAAAAAACAAATGTCGGAAACCATCTTCACATGTGATTGGAAAAAGTAAAATGCTATTTACATAGAAACTGTTTGAGCGTCGGCTTTTGCAAATGTAAACAGATAGCAGCGTCACTCAGTCGAAGAAAACTCTGCTCGTGAAACGATAAAACAAAAAAAAGATGCAGGTTGGACACCACCTTCCACACGAAGCCTTTCCTGATCTCCCCCTCCTTTCCTCCCAAACTACCTAGTACGTCCACTGTTTGACCCCCATCTGCTTTGTTGTTGTTGTTCATTTGCTTCAGTCGTGTCTGACTCTCTATGACCCCATTTGGGTTTTCTTGGCTAAGATGCTGGAGCACTTTGCCATTTTCTTCTCCAGCCCACTTTCCAGATGAGGAAACTGAGGCAAATAGGGTGAAGTGACTTTCCCAGGGTCACACAGCTTGTAAGTGTCTGAGGTCAGATTTGAGCTCATGAAGATGAGTCTTCCTGACTCCAGGCCTGGTGCTCTGTGCACTGTGGCGCCACCTGGTGTAGATTAACACATAGTGTTTCTCCCGATAGACTACAATAGTAAGGATTGTTTATTCTTTCTATTTATATCCTCCAGGACTCTAGTATAGTTCCTGGTATACAATAAGTGCTTAATAAATGCTTGTTGATTGACTGTTGAAGGAACTAGTCAGAGTGAAGGCGGGGGCTCAGCCTGCACAATAAACATAGAGCAGCCCCTGTTTTGCTCAATCCCCATCACTGCCTTCCTTCCCGGAGTGCTGAGGAGGCCATGCTGGTCAGTGCCAGAAGCTGGACAACATCTCTGCTTTTGTTCTCTCCTGAAACCCTTCACCCTTCATCGGGCTCTGTGGTGGCAACGGCCGGCCCTGCCGGGCAGGGTCAGGAACCCCACCTCCTTGTCCTCAAAGTCACAGTGCTTGGTTCTTTGAACATCTTAGGGGCCTCAGAGGGACGGAGGGCAGGGGACGGGAGGGAGGGAGTGAGAGAAGGAAGGGGGATGAGAGAGGGAAGGGAGAAGGGGGGAGGGAGGGAGAGAAGGTAGATGAGAGGGAGGGAGGGGAGAGGGGGGAGGAAGGGAGGGAGGTGGGGAGGGAGGGGGGACAGGAGGGAGGGAGGGCCTTTCCTTGCTTAGATTCTGTCACAAAAGTTTTCAGCTCAACCCTGATGTCTCAGTCACCATTTTTTTCATTAAGTTTTATTGTTGCCTTTTGTTTTTATGCCTTGATGGTCTACACACACACACACACACACACACACACACACACACCCCTCTCCCTTACAACAAAAACATTTAAGCAAAACCAAGTGATATTCCACATTGTCCATTCTTAGTTCCCCACCTCTGTGGTTTTCCATTCTAACTCCTCCATGGATCAAGACGTTACTTATGAATAGATGAGAGTTCCAATGCCTTTGATCATGGCAGGGTGTGAAGAAAGCTGGCCTGCCCTGGACCACGCAATGGCCCCTGGACCCTGGGTCTCCCATCTTCTTATCCCCTCATCGCCCCAGGCAATTAATTCCCTGTGAGGGCTGAGTATTAGCTTCCTGTATCCTGAGACCAGGGTCTGATGCAAAAATAGGGACTTGGCCTTATTGGGGCAATGTGTGTGTGGCTTTCCTGCAGCCTCTTCTTTGACTCTGGGTCACTTCCTAACAGTCTTCCCAAGTCTCTCTAAAATCCATTGTTTCTATGATGCAATAACATTCCCTGTTCATCCACCCCCATTGGTTTAGCCTTTCCCCAGTCAATGGAGATGCATTTTATTTCCAGTTTTTTGCTACCACAAAAAATGCTGCTATAAATATTTTGTTATATATAGAACCTTTCTATCTCAGTGACCTTTTTTTTTCCTTCGAGAAAGATTCAATTCAATTCTCTAACCATGTATTAAATTGCTGCTACTGGCAGGGTACTGGGTGCTGGGCATGCAAAGACAAAACCAATGTGTCTTAGCCCTGAAGGAATTGATATTCTACGAAGGAAGAGGGGACACAAAATGCCTACAGCTCAGTCAACTTAATAGAAACAGAATTGACAAAGGGGAAGAGAGGAAATAGGATTCAATCAACCAATCAACACGTCTTTTTTTATGTCATTGTCCACCTGAAAGTGGAGGTGGTACATCTGTGGGATTTTACATTAATAAGAAATATTCATGTGAGGAAATCCAGGACCACAAGGACAGGGGAAGCATTTGGTAGGGAGGTCAGAAGAGGAACAAGAGGAACTCTTGTCATGGGGGTAGGTTCCAGCCCCCCTGGAAGGGAGTTAGGTGAGGTGTCTGAGAAACTGCTCACAGCCTTGGCAAGTAGGCCCGCCATTTTGGTGATGGAAAATGAAGGCAGTCTCAGTACAGCTAAGAACTCCTTAGCAATGGGGGTGACTGACCTAGGCCAGGGTCATTGTAGCTCCCTCTGGAGAATTGGCTCAGCAATGAACCCAATAGAAGGCCAGCCTAGTTGAGTTCTCAAAGGCTCAAAAGAGTCTGAATTTAGGGCCATATTAATTCACCTGAAGGGGTGTTTGGATGTAAGTAGGTATCTCTAACAACCTGGTTAAATCACAGGTCTTTTGATTACTAAAATATATGGTAAGCAAGCCTGGGCCCAAAGATGAGATATGAGGAGGTACCTCTGTACAAAGAGGTATAGGATTATGGGTATAGAAGACTGCATATAACTTTAGACCTTTCAAATATGTTGGTTTAGCTTTGCTGAATTTCCTGCCCCATCCCTTTTACTCTTTGATAAAAGGGATGGACTTCTGGGAAGGGTGAGAGAGTGGCACAGTGGGATTAGGGCAGGTGGGAAAACAAAAGGAAATAATAACATTAAAAAAAAATACAGCATTATGTACAGCGCTGTATTGGGTCTCTAAGATGCCTAGAACTGCTGTGCCCTGAGAAAGAGAGGGAGAGACAGAGACAGAGACTGAGAGAAAGAGAGACAGAGACTGAGAGAGAGTGAGAGAGAGAAGAAAGAAACAAAGAGAGAAAAATAGAGAGACAGAGAAACAGAGACTGAAAGACAGAGAGAGATTAGGCCATCCATGAAGCCCTTACACGGGACAAGAAGCTCTTGTTCTGAAGAGGAAAGACAACATATAAAGAGACGGAAGCTTGCAGCGCAGAAGGCCAAAGTCAGCCTTTCCAAGACCAGGGTAGATGAAGGAAAGGGGAGAAATAATTTACATTTGCAAGTTAAAGAAAATCCTTACCAGGCTTTAGGGCATCTTCATACTGCACATTTGAGGGGGCTGGGCAGCTCCCCAGCAGAGGCCCGGCTGAGCTGCCGGTAGGGATACCCACTGTGAGAAATTTGCGTTGGTCGGAGGAAAATTCCTGGAGGACAGGGCCTGTCCATTTTGGGATGGCCTACATTCAGAGTGACATGGAGCCTAGCACTAAGCTTTACACATAATAGGTGATGGAGAAATGTTTGCTGAAATGAATTAAACTGGAATGAATAGCGGTGGCGACTGTGGAGCAGGAGGAAAGACTGCAAAAGTCGGCAGAAGAAGACCCCGATTTGAGGCTGGACTCTCTGTTTCTCACTAGCTGTGTGGCCATGGGGAAGGAAGGAAGCATTTATGCAGTACCTACTATGCGCCAGGCACTGTGCTAAGTGCCGGGATACAATGCTGCCTTTCTGTAATGGGCCCTGGGGTTCTCCAGCCTTTCCAGGATCCTAACAGAGGCTTGCTAGATCTCCCATTTGAGCCGAGTGACTAGACCTCCTCAAGGGCTTGGCTAAGTAAGTGGTCTCTGTCGGGCATCCACTTCTTCTGAGCCGTGACCGTTCAGCCCTTCCTGTCCAAAGATCACTCTCCTTGGAACTGAAAACAGAAGCATGATTTGAATTCAGCAACTCTGCCTCCTCTCAGTCCCCTATTATTATCACCAGCCCATCCATTCCAGATGCGCCGACAAATCCTGACACCAGGAGGGGTCCTCGGGAGCAAAGGGCTCTTGGGAGCTGGGGGAGAGGGAACAGATCTTCATTTTAATACACTGGTGCCCCTCTCCTCGGCCTACACTCAAGGGGACATAAACAACCCCTTGAACTGAGTTACTTAAGATGAACCAGGAAGTGCCCAAAGAGGCTCCCAGCAGTTTGACAGCCCGTCCTTTCAGAGAAGCAACAAACAGCCATCTGCCCACTTCCTGACACCCCTTTCAAGTAGGACATAGGGAGGGAGGTTGGTTTTACACTCCTCGAAGCTTTGTCAATCAAAACCTTTCTTGAATAGAAAAATCCGAAAGGTGGGCTTTACTGTGAGCAGGACAACCCCATCATGTCTCCGTGGAGACAGCTGCCAATTGCAAATCCTGGGACGCTGAGCTTTCAAAGGATGCTATCAAATGCATTAATAATAATAAAAAATAACAATATAATATAATAAATATATTTAATAATAATAATAATTAGCAATAATAAAAGCATTTATATATGCTTTAGGGTTTGCAAAGTCATATATTTATATACAATTACAAATAGCTATGTATACATGGCCTCAGTTGACCTTGATGCTCCCAAGGGAGGTGCTAGTACTATTCTCATACTACACAGGTGAGTAAACTGAGACAGATGGAGGTTATTACCTGCGCAGGATCATATAACAATAATAGCAGACCATAAGCTCTTTGAGGCCTGGGACTGTTTTGTCTTTGTATCCATAGGCTTAGTGCAGTGGCTAATGTATAGCGGGTGCTTAATATGAAGACAGAATGAGCGAATGTTGTACCCCATTTGGGGTTTTCTTGGCGGAGATACTGGAGAGGCCTACCATTTCCCTCTCCAGCTCATTTGACAGATGAGGAAACTGAGGCAGACAGGGCTAAGTGACTTGTCCAGGGTCACACAGCTAGGAAGTGTCCGAGGTCACATTGGAACTCAGGAAGATGAGTCTTCCCATTCCAGGCCTGGCGCTCTGTGCACTATGGCACCACCTAGTGGCCTTGATTAATGAATAGCCGGGATTTAGTCACAGCTCACCAAATTAAAGGCTGTGGATGTGTCTTGTCCATGGTGTGGTTGAAGGAAAACTGGATTTGAGAAGAGAAAGAGGAAGAAAGGATGGGAGGAAGGGGGCGAGGGAGGAAGGCCTGCTTTTTAATTCCCCTCCCCACCCCCAGGACGGTGTGACCTTCAGGAAGTCTCCTCTCTCCAGCCCTTGGAGTCCTCATCTGCAAAATGGGGGCTGAATGACTGAAACGCCTTGTGCCTGCATCTCTTCTCCGTAAAACCAGGTGTTCAGAGGGTTTCTGAGGTCCTTTTCAGCTCCCGGTCCCACGCTGCTGAAGGCTGGCTCTGTTTATGTGACTGGACTTTGGCCTTCTTCTTCCCTCCCCTCAAGCTTCAGTGTGACCGGATTGGCCTAAAGGCAAATAAAGTGCCTGTTAACCACCAACGTGTCTCCTGACATTTGTGAAGCTCGGCCTATGTGCTTGGCACTGTGCCAAACAAAGATACGAATATAAGCAGAGCAAAAGACAGTCCTGCCTTTGGAGAGCTTTCATCCTCATGGCAGAAGACCACACATTAAGGAAGATGAAAAGGGGATGGGTGGGAGAGAAGATGGCAGAGAACAGACAGTCAGGAAAGGGGCCTGCAAGAGAGCAGAGAGTGACCGGCTTGTGTACTTCTGCAAAATGGAAGCTCCTAGGGGGCATGATAAAGGGGAGGGCAGATTGAGGGAGGGGGTAATCAGAAGCAAACACTTCTGAGGAGGGACAGGGTCAAAAAAGAGAAAAGAATAAATGGCGGTGGAATAGGATGAAGGGAAATATAGTTAGTTTTCCACAGTATGGCCACTATGGAAGCGTTATGCATGACTATACATGTATAACCTGTATTGAATTGCTTGCCTTCTCAATGAGGGTGGGTGGGGAGGGAGTAAGGCAGAAAGTTTGGAACCCAAAGTTTTAAAAACTAATGTTATTGTTTTCACATTCAACTGGGGAATAAGATATACAGGCAATGGGGTATAGAAATCTATCCTGCCCTACAAGAAAATAGAAGGGGAAGAGGATAAGAGAAGTGGGGGGGAAGAGAAGGGAGGGCAGATTGGGGGAAGGGGTATTCAGAATGCACACAATCTTGGGGTGGGGGGAGGGGTGAGATGGGGAGAAAATTTGGAACTCAAAATCTCATGGAAGTGCATGTTAAAAACTAAAAATAAATAAATTAATAAAAAAACAAAAAAACAAAATGGAAACTCCTGGAGGCTGTCTTAGCTAGCCTCTAAATCCTTTGAAAGGCTTAAAAACAAGACTCATTAAACCCCATTTCATGCTTTTTGAAGGCTGGGCAGCAGGGAGAGATGATGAACTGGAAAACTCTTCAAATGTGAGCTTATCTACTATGGCCTTCCAGGAGAGTAGACCATTTTGAGTTTCTCATTAGAAAACCATGGGGAAAAGAATTTTCTGGCTCATCTGAAATTGAGTCACATTATGGGGCAGAGAAACACCACAGCATTTTAAAAGAATAAAAACCGAGAAGAGAGAATAGGAATAATTCACATTTATATAGCACTTGGGGGAATTGTGGGAATTGAGTGAACCCCACTGACTCCATGCTGTGACTCAATTCTGGATCTAGCTCAGTTTCCTTTCTACTCAATTATGGGTCTGGTCCAACTTCTGTCTTGTGAGACTTTATTCAGTTTTGGGAATTGTGAGAAAACTTTGCTGCATCATCCGAACCTAGCCCTGTGTGGCTGGGAAGCTGGACAACCTCTACCTGTGGCTTAGAAACCCTTAACTAAGGACCTAGGTTATACTGACCAGAAACCTAGTCAGGTCTGAAGATCAATTCAAGGAAGCTTTTTTTTTTTTTCCTAATTATGCATCTCAACCAACTCATATATTTTTCTGAAGACTGGCCCCATACTGGTCAAGCAGCTATTGTTTCCACGCACCTTTGATTGAATACAGATGCTTGGGGGAGTGAGACATCTCTTTTTCTGATTTCAGGGAATTGCACCTGTTCGCCCTCCCCCTCCCAACTTGGAAAGTCCCTAATCTTTCCTCCAATTAGAAATCAGATTACATAATCTTAGGTTCCAGTTATTTTTCTTTCAACGCACAAAAATATGTCTCCTACAACTCTGAGGTACCACATCACACCGATCAGGCTGGCCAACACGACAAAACAGGAAAATGATAAATGTTGGAGAAGATGTGGGAAAATTGGAACACTAATGCATTGTTGGTGGAGTTGTGAAATGATCCAACCATTTTGGAGAGCAATTTGGAACTATGCCCAAAGGGCTATAAAAATGTGCATACCCTTTGACCCAGCAATAGCACTTCTAGGGCTGTATCCCAAAGAGATCATACAAATGGGAAAAGGACCCACATGTACAAAAATATTCATAGCAGCTTTTTTTGTGGTGGCAAAGAATTGGAAATTGAGGGAATGCCCATCAATTGGGGAATGGCTGAACAAGTTGTGGTATATGAATGTTATGGAATACTATTATGCTCATTCTTATAAGAAATGATGAGCAGGCGGACTTCAGAAAAACCTGGAAAGACTTGTATGGACTGATGCTGAGTGAAGTGAGCAGAACCAGGAGAATGTTGTACACAGTAACAGCCATGTTGTGCGATGAGTAATGTTGATAGACTTAGCCCTTCTCAGCAATGCAAGGATCTAAGACATCTCCAAAGGTCTCATGATGGAAAATGCTATCCACGTCCAAAGAAAGAACTATGGAGTTTGGATGCAGATTGAAGCCTACTATTTGCTATTTTTTTCTTCTGTTTTGTTTTGTTTCCTCTTTATGATGGTTCCTCCTATTGATTCTAATTCTTCCTTATAACATCACTAATGTGAAAATATATTTAATAGGAATGTATATGTATAGCCTATATCAAATTACGAGCTGTCTTGGGGAGGGAGGGGGGAGGGAGAGGGAGAAAAATTTAAAACTCCAAAGCCTATGGAAGTGATTATTGATAAATCAAAATAAATTAATAAAAAGTTTGAAAAAATCTGTCTCCTCCCCTTTTGGAGGTCCAGTGCCAAGCCAAGGAGGCCTGATCCCAATTTGTTATGCAATTGGCACGCACTGCTTAATAAATTGACATGCTTGGAAGCTCAAACCTTTGTTTCCTCAATTACTTCAGATTTCATCTGTCACATGCTGTAAAGTCTACATAGATCACTGCATTGTGAGCCCAAGGACCTCCATCCAAACCCTGGGTCCATTGCTTACCACCCCTAAGTAGGTCACTTAACCTGCCTGGGCTTGGGCTGCTTCACGAGCCAAAGCATAGAACTGGATTGGATCATCTCTAAAGTCTCATCTGAATTTAAATCCAAAGATCCTACATAGGGAGTTCGAGTATCATTGTGCTTGTTTTTCACAGATGAGGAAACTGAGGCTTTTAAATAAGTCATTTGCCCGAAGTCCCCTTGTTAATAAGTATAAAGGCCTGTTCTAAACTCGGTTCTTACTTGGCACCAAATCTAGTGTTCTTTTCCATTACCCTTTGCTTCTTCGATGCAAGATGGGAAGCCAGGCAGACTTCAGGAACCCTGGACACCAGCAAAATCTGTCCAGCAGGAGCCTGGGCAATGGTGCTTAAGAGCACAGATGCATGGGGGCCGGAATTTGAGCAGGCACAAGTTTAGAAAGCACATGGATGTGTGAACGAGGGTAATGAACAGCTATTTGTCAAAGTGAAAAGGTTGAACCCAGTTCCTGTTCTCTACCACTCCTTAGTGTATTCCAGGCACTGGATATATGTTTGTTAATAACACCTTAAAAAGCACTGTAGATGGCCTATTTTTATTTAATGTCTAATAAAAGGGAAAACTGTTTACATTGCACCTATCAACTAGATACTGCACAACAGATGGTGAGGCCAGTCACTCCCAACGGCAACTAAAAGCCAAAGCTTTTGGAAACACCACACTTCACTCAGCCCCTTTCCCTGGGTAAACTGGAGAGTGGTGAAACACTCCATTAAGCTAACTTCTAAGACAGGAATGGAAAGGAAGAAGCTCAGGGAAGTCAAGAACTTGGCATTCTTGGGGACAAGGGTGGTGAGAAATCGTGAATTCTAGGATGGTCTACTTTCATTTCTAGTGGATTGGAAGCTTCTTGCCTGTGAGCTCAAAGGTCACCCAATCAGAGCCACTTAATTGGAATCCTACCTCTCCCTACAAAACATCTGTGTGGCCTTGGAGACTGGAGTGAAGAGGAACCCAAAAGGCCCAGCAAGAGACTGGTACCAGCTAGGTCCTGGGGCAGCCTCTCCCCAGAGCATCATGGATCTGCTCTATCTGCCACTGTGCCTGAAGCTCCCTGGATACATCCCTTGCCTGCCCTTCCCCTTTGGACAGCTGGTCCTGGACCCCGGATAGGAGACAGGCAAAGTGCACTGGACTAGCTGCCCTAACTTGGGAGGTGTCAGCTGCTACCCCAAGGGGGTGGCAATGCTTGCAAAGCAAACCATAACTGCCCTTGCTGCCCTTACCTCCAACTCTGGGCACTTGTAGGTGTCTCCTGGCCAGTAAGAGGGCCATGGACTGGTTCTTCCGGTAAGCATTTTTAAGTTCTAGCCACAGACCCGCCAGTGACCTAGAGCAAGTCATTGCCCCTTTCGCGGTCTGTTAACCCCTTCTATAAAATGAGGGCTCGAGCAAGATGACCCCTCCGGTCCTTTCCAGTACGATGGTTCCGATATCTTACGGGTTAATGCTGAATGGAGAGGCTGGGATCACAACACAGAAACCTTCCTCCGTGTAAGCTCTTTTCCCTTGCTATGTGAAGTAAGGCTTGAGAGTAGCCGGGGTAGGGAACAGTTATCTGAGGCTGCCTGGTCTGATGGCTGCCCTTTCTCTGGCTTGGGTCTCTTGCTCAGTCCTACGTTCTGTTCCTTTCCAGGACCTTCACTATAGATTTCACATGAGCTCACAACCCAGGACCTGCTGTGTCTCGTGTTTCTTCATCGAGCAAGTGGGCAAGTCATAGGATTTTCCTGGCTCTAAGGTGAGGGGTTTGGCTGAGCTCTGGCGTCCCCTTTCGCTCTGACTCCTCTGATCCTTAAGGCTTGTCCTGTCTGTGCCACCTTTAGGATCTCCCTCTTCCTTTCCCTTTAAAATGGCAGGACCTAAGGCTCAATGGGACCTGGAGACAGTTTGAGGCAGAATCTTCCCTCCTCAAGAAGTTACTTTCTCTTTCCTGTCCATTGTCCTGGCTCACCTTCCCTCTGGTTGTCATGGCAGTCCCTCTGACCTTGCCGGCAGGTTGAGGGAACTTCAATTAGACAAAGATTAAGTGTCTATTAGGAACAAAGTTCTGTGCTCAGTTTGGGGAATGCTGAGATTTAAAAGGGCAGTTTCTGTCCTTAGGAAGCTTGGAATTTAATAGGTGGCATAGGAACGTACTCAAATATGATATGACGTACATGTGTTTGGGGCAAAAGGAAACCTTTAGAAAAGAGGCCATGAGGGAGAGAACAATTTGAGTCAGAGGCCGAGGGGAGGCTCAAAGAGCCTTCACCTGGGCCTTGAACAGAGGGACACTGACCGAGATGGGAGGGCTCCATGTAAGTGCATGCTCCAGATCCGTGGGGGTACCTTAGGGTATGGGGGAAGAGGTGGGAATTGTCCCAGGAATGGACAAAGGCAGCACCTAGGGCAGGTCAGAATTAGCTGGAGGAGCTCTGATCGCCAAGATCAGGAGTCCATACTTGAGGCATGGGGAGCCCACAAGTTTCTGAGTGGCGAAGCAATTAAAGCAAGGTATCAGCTAGACTCCACCAGCAGTGCTGTGCATTGGAAAGAGCAATCCTGGCAGGCAGGAAGCCCAGCTTGGCTTATGCAGCTCTCTGGAGGCCACCAACTCCATTCTTATCAATCCTGGCTTGGAAGTCAGTCAAGGCATTCACCCCTGCCCAGGCCAGAAAAGCAGCACAAACAGAAGGCGGCTGGGTGGTCCCTGGGTCCCTTGAATCCCAGATGAGTGGAAAGGGTAAGCTTCCTAGCACTGAGCCTGAGGGGACGATCAGGCCAGAATCTAATAGGTTGTGGACTGTTGTTAAGAACAGAGCGGGGAGCACAGCAGAACACCCCACCCAGTGACCCAACACCCAGTGCCGGCTCCTCTTCCGTGCAGGAATTCCCCCAGCTTTATTTGTTCCCTTTATGTTGCGTCTTTCATATACATCCATAGTCAGGATACTTGCCACAATTCCTAGTTCTTGTAATCGTGCTAATTCTAAGCACTTTGTTTACTCACATCAGCATTTTCTCTTGAATTATGAGCTACTAAGAATCATCCCTTGCACAGATGCAATTCAACAAGCTTTTGCTTAGCACCTACTATGTGTTGGGCTAAGGTAGGACCCGGGGATACAAAGATGAGGAAAAAACTCAATCACGCCTGCCTTCAAGCTCATCATCTCCAGGGAACAGGACTGAGATGTTCTTTTTAACTCCTGTGGCTCTTGTGAGGTAGGTAAGACAGCGATCAGCACCCCCATTTTGCAGACCAGTAAATGTGGGGAGTGGGTGACTTGTCCAAGAGCACGTGGCTTACCACTGGTGGGGTAGAGACTCAAACCTAGGTTCTCTGCCTCCCTGATTCCACGTCCCCAGCTCTTTTGAGAAGAAAAGTTAGTCAATTGGGGATTTAATACATTAAGATGAATACGGAGCACTTCCCTGGCCGGGCACCTTTTTATGATCACATCCTGCTCGGTGCTTGGCTGTGCTCACCCTCCTGCAGGGCGGAGGGGATGAAGCCAGCAGAATGTCTGATTAGATCCTGGCTCCATCATGGCAAATTAGTTACCCTCAGCCTCTTTCTTCACCTGCAGAATGGGAAGGCCTGACTTCACATAATTATTGTCAGGGGAGTGGGGAGGGTGGGACCCGTGATGTCATCAGTATGGGGTGCCTTCCCCTACCCCCCCAGAATTCAGAGCCTTGCAGCAGCCACGGGTACTGAGAGCTGTAGAGCCCAGGGCCCTACGCCACGTGGGCCAGCTGGGAGGATTTGCTGTTGCCCAGTTGCAGACATCCCTGTCCTCACTGGCCTTATTGACCAGTTCATCTCAGAGGTTCACCTGTCTCTCTGAGAGAACATCCTCTGACTGTAGAAATGCCAGCTCTCAGGATCCTCCCTTCAAGTCCTCCTTCCATGCCACTGTGGCACAGCGGTTACCCCTAGGCTTTCAAGCACTCTGCCGGGGGGAGCAGGCCCAAGGAGGTCCTACCAAGCTGCAAAGGCTTGTGAATGGGGCCTGGGGACAGTCACTCATCTGAAAACCAGCTGACCTAAGTGCAGACCAGACCATCTTCAAAGGGTGTCCATCAAGCAAAGGATTTTTCTGCCCACAAAGATTCATACAACCATCTACTAAAGCACAGAAGGGTAGTGACCTGTAGTCATGAAGAGAGTAACCATACTGATAAAATCAGAGATTTTTGGAAGCAGAATTATTCTAACAGCTTGGAAGTAGGAAGCGAGATTTTTACTGAAACTAAGCCTCGGGCTGAGTGAGGATTCCCCTGGGCTCTAGGCTCCCCCATGGGCTGACCCGACGAGCCGGCTTCATCCTGTCCTATTACAATGAGCTCTTGGGGTGTATTCGGGAGTCTAGAGAGGAGGGCTGGGCCACGCGGATAAAAAGACAAACCACCACCAAGGCCATACAAGCTGAGATATAAGGAGTCATTTTATGAGAAGTGATGAGTGAAGGCCATACTCTGGGACATGGGGCCTGCTACAGCCCGGCTCGGTGGTGGGAAGCAGCAGGTGAAGATTTCCCTGGGCACTGCAGCTGTGACCAGGGTCTAACATTTGTCCTTGCAGGGTGCTGCCCTTGGGCCAGGCCAGAATAAAGCTCAGCTTGGCTTCTCAAAGAGGTACTCGAGATCTGGGGCCCGCAACCTCCGCTCCTTATTCTTATTCTTGGCAAAGTCTCTCAGCATCGCCATGACATCGTTTTCAAAGATCTCAGGGGCTGGCTTTGCTTCTGCAGAACAAGAGAAGATGAAGAGATAAGACACAGAGCTCAGGCCTCAGTTCTCAGCCCCAGCGCTCAGGGTGAGCTGCCTCTGCAATGAGCAGGCCCAGACCCAGCCTAGCCCAGCTGAGCCTGGGACTCAACTCAACCTCTCTTTGTCCCAGGGACGCGTTTCCTGCTTGTTTCCAGGGTATGTAAAATTCCCCAGACTGTGCCTTTTCTTCAGGCAGGGACTTTTATCCCGAGGCAGCTGTGGGCGGAGTTAAGTGAGACGCACCAAAGTGGAGAGTTCAAATCAGCTTCTTACTAGCTGTGTGACCCTAGGCAAGCCACTTTACCTGTCTGCCTCAGGTTCCTTAACTATAAAAAAGGGATACTAGTAGCACCTGCCTCACAGGTCTGTTGTGAGGATCCAATGAGATCGTGTTTGTAAAGTGATTAGCACAGTGCCTGGAACACAGTAGATGCCACTTGCTATTATTATTAGTTGCTGAGGTTTTTAGTGTTATCAGGATTGATCCTGCATCACTTTCTCACTGATCCTATTTACAAGTAACTGCTTTTGTGCAGTAACTGCCTAAGTCACGATTTTTTGTCTCTGCACTTAGCTGGCCTGTAATGGGCTCCGTCAAAAACTCCAGCTCCCCTGCTCAGGAATGTTGGTAACCCTGGGGAATGTGTGAGAAAGCAAGGGAGTCTGGGCCTGATAGCTTTACCCCACCAAGCCACCCTCCAAGGATGTCTGATTTGCCGTCCACAAGTCTGGGCCGCTATCTCACACCTGCACTCAGACAAAGAGCCCTTCTGAGTCCCCTGAGAGACGAAGGGGGGGCACTGCTAACCCCCATTACCAAACTTCCAACCAATCGGTGCCTCGGCTCTGTAACCAATCAGGTTGCTCTCAATGCCATGATGTCCTCTACCCTGCTCGGGTAAGGGAAACTGTCCTTTTACTCAGGGTCTCTGGCATTAATGGGGGAAAGCCACTGACCCATTTATTGACAGGTAGCATGTCCCAGCTAATAAATATTATCTTGCTCAGAGATCTGCCTCAATTTGCCCTGTTGCTGAAATCTCAATTGTAACAGGACTGAAGTCTGATTTGATTAGAAAAACAAATCACATGGGTAATTTGGGAAACCAGTGCCAAGTGCTTTCTTATTGTAAGAAGCCCTTTCTGAGAACAGCAATCTTTTTTTGATTCGGCAATGGGGTTAAGTGACTTGCCCAGGGTCACACAGCTAAAAAGTGTTCAGTGTCTGAGGCCAGATTTGAACTCAGGTCCTCCTGACTCCAGAGCCAGTGTTCTATCCACTGCAAGAGAACAGCAATTTTGTTGCTTTGACTCTCCCTGTTGGATACAAATTCCTTCAAGGTGGGGACTTTCTTGCTTTTTAAATGTGACCCCATGTGGAAAAACTGGGACACTAATGCACTATTGGTAGAGCTGAGAACTGATCGAACCATTCTGGAGAGCAATTTGGAACTACGCCCGAAGGGCTATAAAACTGCACATACCCTTTGACCCAGCAATACTAGGTCTGTATCCCAGAGAGATTAAAAAAAAAAGAGAGAAAAGGACCCACATGCACAAAAATATTTATAGCAGCTCTTTCTGTGGTGGCAGAGAACTGGAAATTGAGAGAATGTCCATCAATTGGGGAATGGCTGAACAAGCTGTGGTATATGAATGTGATGGAATACTACTGTGTTATAAGAAATGATGAACAGGCTGACTTCAGAAAAACTGGAAAGACTTGTATGGACTGATGCAGAGTCCAGTGAGCAAACCAGGAGAACGCTGTGCACAGTAACAGCCACATTGTGTGATGAACAACTGTGAATGACTTAACTACTCCCAGCAATACAATGATCCAAGACAATTCCAAAGGACTCATGATAAAAAATGCTTTCAGTCTCCAAAGAAAGAACTGATGAAATCTGAATGCAGGGCGAAGCATACTATTTTTCATTTTCTGTACTGTGTATGTGTGTGTGTGTGTGTGTGTGTGTGATTTTTCCTTTGGGTCTATGTCTTCTTTCACAACATGACTAATATAGTAATACGTTTTGCATGACTGAATATGTATAACCTATAACAAATTGCTTACTCTCTTGGAGGTGGGAGGTGAGGGAAGGAGAGAGAAAATTTGGAAGTCAAAATTTTTAAAAAAGAATGTTAAAAATTGTCTTTACATGTAACTGGGGAAAAATAAATTATTTTTTAAAAACTGTATCCCCAGGACTCAAAACAGGGTCTGCCCGATAGTAACATTTAACAAATGCTTTTTCATTCTTTCTTTGTCAACAGAACAATGGTGACATTCTTGCCACCACGTTCTTAGGCAGCACTGACCGCACAGTGTCTAACGCTGGTGTGGTTTGGTGGAACGAACCCTGGGCTTGCAAGTGAGGAGAACTGGACTCCCATTTCAGCTGACACACTTATGAGGGGGATACCCATGGGCAAGCCCACTATTTCAGAACCTCAATTTCCTCATCTGTAAAATGGGGATAACATCCACTCTCGCAGCAAAGTGTATTATAAGCCTCAGGGTCCTCTAGAAATGAAACCCAAAGCTTGGCTAAGGAGACAGATGGGGGAGCTCTCCTTCATTCTACCCTCTTCCTCTGACAGCACACCCTGGGTTGCTGTCATCCATGCCTTTCCAGAAATGCTCCAGAGGATGAAGGCAACGTGCTGTAGGCCTCTGAGCTGGACATATCACAGTCTGATCCCCTCATTTTACATCTAAGGACACTGAGGACCAAGGCGGCTAAGTGATGTTAGTCACACAATCAGGATTAAGCAGGAGAACCTGAATTTGAACCCTGTTTGTCTGACTCCAAATCCAGCTCTTCCCAAGCTCTCTGGCTCCTGCGCTCTTTCTTGGATACCAGCAGCACCCAAAACAACAGGAGCTACTACAGGAGGCTTCCCAGGTCCTCTAAGTAACAAAGTGTATTTTTTTAAGCTTCGCTGACAGATTAAACAGAACTTGTCTGAACGATGGCACAAGGCTCAAACATAAAACAAGATTCATTTTTAAAATTTTCTTTTGTGCCTGAAAAACAAATCTTATTCCTTGGTGGACTGTTCCACGGGCTAGCTAAAGAACACCAGGCCCACCTCACAGGGAAGTGGTAATCACAACGGCCGGAGAATCAGATGACCCGAGTTTGCAGCCTGGCTTGGCTACTGCTCATGTGACCTTCATCGAGTCACTGAAATCCCAAGGGGGGTTGGCCCCTCCAGTTCTAACCTGTATGATGACACCATCTATGTCCTTGGTGTACACGTATGTAACGTGGCGGGGACAGATCAAAGTCCAGGGTTACTGTGTCTGTTCTAGGAGCTGAGATCTAAGAGGCAGCTTGTTACCCTGAACAGGACCAGAAAATATGGGTTCAAATCCCGGCTCTGCTTGTTAAAAGTCAACTTGATTAGAAAAGTCACTTCGTCTTTAAGACTCTGGTTACCCTGATGTAAAACAAGGAAGCTGGACCAGATAACCTCTGAAATTCACTAACTGTGACGGCATGTAGGCCTGGTCTCTGGTCAAGAACCAAAGAGAACACAGCCTTCAAGATCAGCTAGCTCCCATGGACCCCCATTTTGCTGCGCTCCAGGGTTTCACCAAGGGAATGTAGCCATCAAGGCAGAAGGACCCTTGGGCCACTTAGTACAATCCTGTCATTTGTCAGAGGAGGCCCAGTTCAGTGATACGTCTTGTGTCAAAGCCAAACTGGAACCCAGGTCCCTGACTCCAGGCGGTGGCGGCCAGCTGGCAGTACCTGTTGCCCAGTAGTAGATATCCCAGTCGTTACTGGGCTCATTGATCAGTCGGTCATAGAGGTTCAGCTGCCTCTCCGTCATTTGGTGTAGATTCTCCTTGGCAAAGAGGCTAGAAGAGGAGAGGAGAGAAAGGGACTCAAGGGGCTGCCTGTGGCTGAGGGGCCGGGTGGGTGCAGCTGCCCAGGGCTCCCACTTCCCCACCTGAGCAGGATGCAGTTCTCCAGCATGCCTCGCTTCCTGCTCTCATAGAGCAGGCGAGCCCTCTTGGTTTCAATCGGCTCATCTGTTCGCTCCTCCCAGGGGGGTAAGGGGATTTCAAGCATATCCTTTTGAGAGTCTGACGGGCTCTCCCCTCGGAAGAATCGTCTGGACGATGGACCGCCCACAAAGGGAGACAGGAGAGTGTGCCTGGACGAGGCAAGAAGCTGAAAGAAAAAAACAAAACAAAAACAAAAGCCAGACTGAATCAAGCAGCACGCCATTCAACTCAATAAACATTTATTAAATCCCTACTACGTGCCAGGGACTGTACGCTGAAAAGAATGTGCAGATTCATAAAATGCTGAACTTAGATGGGACACAGCTGACCATGGGCAGGATGGACGAGAAGGGGAGTGACTGGAGGCTGAGAGACCAGCCAGCTGCTACGCCAGGTAAGAGATGCGCTAATTAAATTCAACAAACATACAGCTGCTAGGGTCAAGGAACGGTGCTAAGCGCTGAGGATACAAAGGCACAACCAGAACGGTCCCCGACCAGGGTCGACATCCACTCTACGAAAGGGATCATGAGGAAGGGAACAGTAACGGAGGGGGAGGTAGAAGCGGGGTCCGAGTTGAACACCGAAGGAAGAAGACGACTCTCTGAAAGGCACGGATGAAGAGGGAAAGCACTCCAGGCACGGGACGGTTTGTATATGAACGAAGGCATGGCCTGTGAGATAGCACAGCCAATGGAGGGAACAGCCGGTAGTCCAGTTTGGTTGGAATAAAGAGTGTATTAGGGGACAACGCTGAAGCTAGAAAGGTCTTTTTCTGGTGCTTCGTATACAGAAATATTAATGTTTGTCAAGTGACCGTAATAAAGAGCATTACGGGATTTGAAAAATAAATCTGGAAAGAATGGTTAGCGCCAGACTATGGACAGTTTTCACTGCCAGGAAGAGGAATTTGTATTTTCTCCTGGAGGCAGGAGGGGTTCAGGTGCTAATGTTTGAGAGCTGGGGAGTAACATGGCCATGACTCATGAAGGATGGATCTATACGGAGAATGAACGGAGAGAAGACCGGAGATGGGAAAATCACCCGAGATGGGATAAAATTGTCCAGTGGGCAGCGATAAGGGCCTGAAAGAGGAAAACATCCACGGGAAGGGAGAAGAGAGAATAGATGTGAAATACTGCGCAGAGAAAACTGACAGGACTAGGGAAATGACCAGATGAAGAGGCTGAAGAAGACTCAAGGTTATGAACCCAAGTAACCTCAACGTGGAAGACTGTGGTGTTCTCAACAGAAATTCAGTTTGGGGGCAGATGAGAAGTAGTGTGGTTTAGTGGAAGAGAACCTGGGTTTGACAGTCCCATCGGATATTTACTATCTCTGGCCCTGAGTTTCCCACGTATCAAAGGAGGTTGGACTAGTAGATAATCTCCAAGGGTTCCTTCTAGTCTAAATTCTGATGACCCACCATTCCTATGAGCTGCAACTCCCTCTTATCTCCTCTCTCTCCCTGGTAGAATTTGGAGTTGGAGGAGTAGACTTAGGGGCTAGCTCTGTCCTTATCTCGCCCAGGCAAGTTATTTAACTTCTCAGGACTAAAGCTGATCAATGGCCCAAGGACAGGAACGAGACAGCCCAAGTTATCTAGCTATGTACAATATCTATATCTAATCCAAGCTGTATGGAAAACTGCTCTAAATCACTAACGATTAGATACGCACATTAAAGCAACTGAGGTTATACCTCAGACTCATCAAATTGACAAAGCTGACAAAAGGGGGAATGACAAATGCTGAAGGGGCTGAGAAAATAGGCCCGCACATGCGCTGTTGGGGAAGCTGGAACCAAAGCCTTTGACTCCACAATACCACTCCTAGGCCAGTGCTCCAATGATGAAAGAGAAATGGACATACATAGACAAAAATGTCTGCTGGACGCTTTCTGTAGTGGCAAAGAGCTAGGGGGTACCCATCAATTGAGGAATTGGAGAACAAATTGTGGTGTATGAATGGAATGAATACGACTGTGCCACACCTGTATGCCTATTATGAGGCAGGTTGCCACTGGACACAACCAAACAACAATAAGCCAGGCACTGTGCTAAGGGCTTTACAGACATCTGATTTGATCCTCACAACAACCTGGGAAACATAACTTGGGAGGTAGGTGCTATTATTATCCCCATTTTACAGATGAAGAAACTGAGGCAAGCAGAGGTTAAGTGACTTGTCCAGAGTCATATTGCTAATAAGCCTTTGAGGCTGAATTTTGAACTCAGGTCTCCCTGACTCCAGGGCTAGTGTTGTATCCACCCACCAGGAGAACAACTTGTACGATAAACACAACAACCTGAAGACTGAGGGAAAAGAATGCCACTTCCTGATAGAGAGAGGATGGACTAAATATGCAGAGAGAGACATTTCTGGACTTGGCCAAAGTGGGAATTTGACCATGCAGAGGGTAAAAAAATAAATGCTTAAATGAAAAACAAACCTAAAAACCTTCTCCGGGCCTCGGTTTCCTCACCTGTATTATGAAAGGGCTGGGCTAAAATATTCTCTAAATTCCCTTCCAGCTAAAACTCCTATGAATGACCACGATTTGGAAACTGAGTACCAAAGGTGAAGTGATGTGCCAGGGAGGAAATTAGAACCACAGCTTCCAGAATAATTAGGTCTCATATGAAACAGGTCCTGGCCTTGGTATGTAGGACCATGACAGAAAGGGACCTAGCTCCCCGCCCAGTCTTGGACTGTACAACCTCAGTCCTTCACATCACAATCCAAATGCTCAAGCCTTGGGAGGGTGACTTCCTCTCCCAGTCTTTGCAGGGGATAGGTCTCCTTTCTCTTGGGGCATTCTCGTCCAGTGAGTTCAAAGGGACCGCCACAACGTTAAAGAACTTGGAGAGCAATGTATAGTATTACAGCTGAGGGCTCTCACAAGTAGCCTCATGTTATTTACTCCATGATCTTGGCTGAGGAATAAAGCAAGAAATAGGAGCTATCCAAGTACTTCTCCTTTAGCCTGCAGACCCTGTCTCTAGGTTGGGGTGAAGAACCTTCAGCTTCGAGGTCACATGTGGCCTGCTCTAGGTCCTGATCCCTAGGGCAGATCTTCCTAAAGAGTCTTCCCTCCAATTCTAGATTAAATCTTTTTACAAAAAACAAAAACAAAAACATGAGGAACCAAACACAATTCTTGTCTGAGCTTTGAGCCGCTCCTTGGTTTCTGGCTGAAAAGTACCAACATCCTCATGACTCCAGGACCTTCCTTACCAAAGCAGTGTTTATGTTCGACCTCTCTAAGCCAGCCACTTCCCTCCTCCTCCTCCTCCAGTCCCCAGATAGCTGTTTCTGAAAAAGGCATTCCAGACTCCTCTTTCCCTTTCCACCCAACCACCCGGCATCCCCTTCCTGCACCCCTTTGACTTCTCATTAAAACTATTCAGACTTCATACAATCAAAGAATGCCGAGTTTAAGTCCCTAATTCTACAGAGGAAGAAAGTTGGCTGCCCAGAAGTTCCATTAGAATAGGCTCCACCATTTGCATGTTAAAGGCCAACTCCACAGCTTTCATTCAATCCAACAACTATTTGCATCTCAAAAGAGCCATCCAGGCTAGGGGTAAAGCTCCAATTCACCACCATTTTGGGGGGCAGGGAATATTTAAGGGAATCTACCAGAGATGGTTAAAAAAGAGGTGCTAAAGTGCCTAGGTAGGAGTGTGGTCAGTAAGATCCAGACACCGTGGGACTTGATCTTAAAGGAATTTTGCTGTTTATCATACACTATCTTGTGCTTTCATCTTTGTTGTAGTTTAGTCCTGTCTGACTCTCCGTGACCCCATCTGAGGTTTTCCTTGGCAGAGGTACTGGAGCAGTTTGCCATTTCCTTCTACAGCTCATCTGACAGATGAGGAAACGGAGGCACACAGAGTTAAGTGACATGCCCCAGGGTCATACAGAGTCTGAGGCAGGATTTGAACCCAGGCAGGTGAATCTTCTGGATTCCAAGCCCAGACCCACCGAGCAAGACCTTATTTAAGCCCCTGGACAGCGTACCGAATGCCACTTCGGCCTTATCTTCCACAGCACCAAGCCAGCACAGTGGCTAAATCCTTGCCAAATTCATTCATTTATTAATCTGATACACATTTTATTAAGCAGCTGAGAGCCATAAAACAGGACAACGGCAGGCCCCTCATTTCTAACGGAGCTTCCCTTCTGGGGAAACCCTGCCTTCTTCCGCGCATTCCTCAGGCGCAAACTGCGTGCTGGGCACTGGGCTCCCTCCAGGCCGCCGTACAAACCGGGCCGGGCCCGACACGCGGCAGGAGTGGCGGTGACCCGGAAGTGACCCGGGACGGAAGGGGGGGGGCCTCGGCTTCCAGCCAAGCCCGGACGGCCCCTTTACAAAGGCGAGGACCACGGGGCCTCCACTGAGGACGAGCGCGCCCGGCGCTTCGTGCAGAGGCCACGGGAGGGACGGAGGGCCCAGGCCGCCGGGCGCTGCCTCCGGCGCTTCCCAACGTTCACACGCGTCATCTCCCCAGATCCTCGCAGCCTCCCCGGGAGGGAGGAGCCGTCGGCATCCCCGCCGGGCCGACGAGGGAGCCGACGCAGCGCCGAGGGCTTGGGGCAGGATCGGACCTTCCGGAGCCGAAACCGGGCCCGGGGCCGCCTTACAAATGGGGAAGCCGAGGCCCGGCCCTCATTCCGGGCAGGGCCGGCCCGGCCTTCCCTCCGGGGCTCCGCGGCCTCCCCCCACCCGGCCTCGGCCCGCTCTCCTCACCCGAAGCGCGGACGCAGCCGCAGCCGCCACCGCCGCCATTTCCGCTCAGGCCCGGCCGGAAGCGCGTCCGCCCGCCACATCCGGGGATCTCGCGCCGGTCCCGACACGCTCGCGGGGCCTCGGAGGGGAGGTGGGAGAGGCGGGGCTGGGCGCGCGTGCGTGCCGCGTGTGTGCGTGGGGCGGCGGCGCGCGTGACGCCAGCGCGTGGCGCGGGGAGGGGGGACCGCGGCGGCGGCGGCGGCGGTGGCGGCGGCGGGAGCAGGGGGCGGGGCCTGTGGCCGGGCAGAGGTTCGCGCGCTTCGGGCCTAGTCCGGACTCGCCGCCGCCATATTCCCGGTAACGGGGGCGCGCGGCGGGGGGCGGCGGGGGCCGGAGCGCGGAGGCGGGGGCTCGGCGGCGGCGGCGGCGCGAGGGCTAGCGGGGCGGGCGGGGCTCGGAGGGCGGGCGGCGGGGCCGGGCCTAGGCCCAGGCTGGGACGGAGCCCGCTCTGAGGCGGCGGCGGAGGCGGCGCTGGGGCCCGGTCAGTCCTGGGCGGCGCGCGGCCCGCGAGCGCCGAGAGACCAGGCGGGGAGGCCTCATGAGGGCTGGGGCGGCGGGCGGGCCTAGACCCCGAGGGATGGGGGAAGGGCGGGGGGGAATCAGGCTGCGTGGAGGGAAGATTTCCCCCCCACACACACACCAGTCCTCCCCCCGAGAAAGCAGGCGGCGGGCGGGACTAGGCCCGGAGAGATGGGGGGGGCGGAGAGAAGTCAGGCTGCGTGGAAATCAGGGGGCCACTGCCCCCCGCGGAGGCTCGGGGGGCGGGGAGCAGAAAGCAGGCTGCGTGCCGAGGCGGAGTCGGCCCCCTCACCCTCCCCCCCCAGCCGCGGCGGGCAGGGGGTGTCCGAGGACGGGGCGCGCCCCCTCCCCGCCCGCCCCGGCCTGACTCGCCCCTTTCTCCGGACCGCAGCGGCAGCACCGCCACCTTTCTTCCTCGCGGCGCCCCCGGGGTCCCGGAGCCATGTCGGAGGGAGTGGACCTGATCGATATATACGCGGACGAGGAGTTCAACCAGGTGAGGCGGCGGCGGCGTCTGGCCGCGACCCCTGACCCCGGCCAGGGGTGAGGGAGGGGCTGGGACCTCGTGGCCGGCCTGGAGATGCCCCGTGAGCCCCCTCCCCTCCCCGGAGCTGCCCTGGGGGGCCTCGCTGCACCCCTTGGTGCTTTGCAGTGAACTTGAGCCCCCTTTGCTGGCCACGGTTAACTGAGGCTGGGGGAGGGGGGGGCGGGGACCCAAGCGGTCACACATAACCGGGGCCGCCGGACTGGGGGGGGGGGTTCCTGAAGAAGATCGTGTGGGGAGTGTGTGTGCCAGGTGCCAGACTGCCGTGGTGCCCCGTTCTGTGCTCCTGTTTGAAAGAACGGTATCGAAAACGTTTGGAGGGTTTGGTTTTTTTTCGGAAAGAATCTTCTTTGTGATGTAGCTGTGAACTTTACTCGCGTGTCTCAAAATCCACGAACGTGTGCCCCAGCTAAAATTTTATTTCGTTGTGTGCTGGCCCAATCCATCCAGGACCTGGTATCAGGAAGACTTGCTTCGCATCCCACCTCCATGTTGTCTGGGCAAAGGCTAGATCCCTTAAACTCTCTGAACCTCAGTTAACTCGACTGGAAAATGGTAATAATGGTAATGCACGTTTATGTAGTCCTAAGTCGTTTGCAGAGAGCTTTCTAGGTTCCTGGTAGTATCTGCTTCATAGGATTGTCTTGGGGCTCAAATGAGAAGTCCTATCGCACTTTGTGGAACTTTCAAGTGCCCTGTAATGTAGTTTTGTTATGCCTTGAAATTTCAGCTGTGGAAGTTACTCTTTTCATTGTTATCTTCCAAACTGTAACCTGGTCTGGGGACCAGGGAGGAAGGTGGAATCTGCCCTAGGAAGAGGGCAGAGAAAGGCAGGGTCAGTTTCCTTGGAGGTAATTGTGAAGAATGGCAAGGATATCTTGCTAACCAGACTCTGTGGAAAAATGCTTCTAAATTATGGGCACCTCTGTTTTTAACTTGTGCTCAGTAAAATGACCATTCCCCTCCCAGCTTAATGGCCCACACAGGCAAAGATGGCAATAATGATTTTTTTTTTTCCTTTTTCAAAAATGCCCAGTAGAAAAATGAGGAAAGTAGGGTCGTGTGGAAGGGAATTTACAGGTTACGTAGTCTAACCCTTATTTTACAGATGAGGAAACTGTGACCTAGAGAAAGGGAAGTGGCCACCCATGGACATACAGGTAACAAGGATCCAGTTAGGAATCATTCCAGTCTACCGTGTAGCAGCCCAGAGCTACTACTTTTGTTTTATGGCATTTAGTCATGGCTATTAATACAAAATAAGACATACAATAGTTTCAGGCCAGAGCTGAGAAGAAGCTCAGAACTTGGCCAGTTTTTGCATTATCCAGGGAGGAAACTGAGGCTTAGACGAATGAACTTAAGGTCATGTAACAAGTCAGTGGCAGGGCTGAGACTTGAATAACCCATGAGACAGGCCATTTCCTGATGCTGCTGTTTTCCTTATCTTTTAAAAGCCTTCAGAGTCAGACTGTCTCAAAAAAGATGGCAGGAAAGGAAGAATTGGAACATTCTTCCATTTCTCCTGCCAGTGGGTACCATTTGCACTTTATCTAGACAGTTAAAGGGAACCATTCTTCCTTCATAGAACTGTAGATTTTGAGCTGGAAGGGATCTTGGGGAGTGTCTATTCCAACTCCCTCATTTTATACGTGAAGAAATAAAGGGTTTAGCTTCTCAGTCTCACCTAAGTATAATAAAATAGTTGAGTCAGTCTTTGAGCCCAGGTCTTGTGACTCCAGATAGGGCTATTTCCACTACGACACATTGTCTCTGCTGGAAGAAGACTCGGAGCAGCCCATCTGTCTTGTCCCTGCTCTGTCAGGTGTTTTCGAGTTTTCCCAAGCTCTGTAATGATGAGCACAGAAAGAAGTGGCTCTGGCTCTGGAGTAGTTTTCTCATCTTTCGGTCTGATTCTTAGTTGCATGTAACTTGGAAGGGCTCTTTTCTAGCTCTCCCGGAAACCGAGGATGACCGTGGGGCAGCCCTGCCTATAGCTGTGTGGCACCGGGCACTGAGCACTCACTGATGGAGAGCCAGAAGGGGTCGCAGAGGCCGTTGAGTGGAAAGAGGGTTGATTGTATTTGTTTGACTGCTGCGTATTTTGGAGGAGGATGAGCTCCTTTTTAAAAAGGCAAGCTAAGCAAATATATTTGCAAGACTGATTTTCTTGCTGGACCTGGTGAAAAAAGAATATAAATTATCTACCTCTTATTATTAGATGTGGGATTGGATTGAAGGCAACCAGAGTCGATTGAGTGTAGGCACACGTGAGGTGTGGTGTTCATGAGGTATCGTAAGCTGGCCGAGACCCAAGAAACCCATTGAAGTCTAAATAGAAGCTCCTTCCCATACACCCTCTGGTTCCCAGGATAAAGCTTGACATTATTTTGTGACTGTGTCATGCAAAGCAGGCAGCAGCAGCTGCCTTCCCACAGGTGTACTTTGAAATCCCAGCTTTTCAGAGATTTTGTTTTTGTTTGGAAATCCGGGGTCCTTATCAACTCCCTTGATCTCGGGATAGATGCTGGAAGAGCTCTGATTTCCTATATTTTGTGAGTGGATCTCCAGTCCAGTGGCCTCGATTGGCTGCTTTGTTGAGCCATATGTCCCTGTGATTCTCCTCCTACTGAGACAGTTTGATTGTAGATGCCAAGCTCCTTGACAGCAAGAAGCCATTCTAAGCTCAGTCCCTGCAGTGAGGCAGTACTGTCCAGCTCTGTTACCTGCAAGCATGGCCCTTTGGCATTCCTTTCAAGTTCCTTAAGTCACTCAGGAATGAAACTGTCATGTCGGGTTTGCTCACCTTGGCTCTAAGGCCATGGGCCTCAGGAGTGTGGGTGGGGGCTGGGGAGCCCTTGCTCTGCCTCCTTCACCGTCACCTGACATGTTTCTGGATCGTAGATGTTGCTGCTTAGTCCTCATGTGGAGGAGCTTCATCCTCTGGCTTCACAGATACCAGTGACTCTGAGTTCATTTTACTTTGCATTTTTAATTCCTCGGGTTTTTTTAGAAGTGGATATAGGGTAAAAGGAACAAACATTTATTAAATGCCAGGCACTGCTTGATGTGTGCAGGGTAAGGGTTAACTGGGAATAAGAGCTTTGGGTGAGAAGTGAAGCTCTATCAGTGGTAGGATGTAAGCCTCAAGAGAGCAGAGATTGATGTTTGTTTGGTGGTTTTTTGTATCCCCCAGCCCCTCAAGCATTGTGCCAGGCACATAGTGGGCACTTAATAAGGTTTTGTGGGGTTGATTAACGTTACAGTGTTCCTGCCCGAAACCACGTGGACAAGTCACTTTTTTATCATGTTAGCCGGAGCACTAAGTAATTCTCGTTTTAAGTTTTTGCATCTAGGAACATTCTGAAGTTTTGTGACATCAGACCTATCCGATGCTTTATACAGAACTAAATAACAAAGATAATAGCTACTTGGGCCCCAGCCAACGACACCACATTTCCATTCATGTTGTCACTGTGCCTGCTGTCCTCATCCTCCCATTTCTTCATACACTTAGCCTGGTTTGGGTATAAGATCTTGATCTACCATCTTGACCATCTGGAATGACATCTTCTTGTTTTTTGCTTCCTTGATTCTCTGTCTTGTTCCATATCCCAACTAGAGATTCTTTTGGTTTTTACTTTGTGTATTCTTTTTTTCGTTTTACTGTGCCTTGTTCTGATTCGAGTTAGCTGAACTATATACTTGGAAGTGCATTCTGAGCTGTATTTCTGTAGCACAGGAGACAAAACACCACAGAATGCATTTTACCCCAAGAGTGAGTATCCTTCCATTTCATAATCCAGAAAACTGAAAAAGTAAAGAGGTCTTTAAAAGTCGAAGGAAGCCTGTGATGAAAAATAAGAGAAATAAAAATAAGGGAGAAAGGAGGGTTTGAATTTAGTTGTAGTCTGCTCATTTGGTCCTTGCTAAGGTTTGATGGTCTCATTTCTGGTTTTCTTTTGTGTTTTATTTACTGATATCTTATGTTTGTACATCACTTTGACCTGCAGATGTAGTCTTCTTCCCTCCCTCAAAAGTCATCCCCTGTAACAGAATGAAAAAGAAGAGGCAGTTCTGTAAAAGTAACCAATATATCAGGAAGGTAGCATGGGGACAGTGAGTGGGGGGAGTTGTGGCTCTGGAGTCAGAGGACTTAGATTCAAATCCTCCTTCTGATGCTTAAGAGGAGCTTGGGCAACTCTGGACCTCCATTTCCTTGTCTGTAAAGTGAGAATTGGGCTAGATGGCCTCTCATCATCTGATCAGCTCTCTCCCACCCCACCCCCAGATTCTATAAAAAAAGGATGGGAGGTGCATCCCTTCGTTGGACCAACCTCGATCTGATTCCTCTCTCCCATTCAGTTACGTTGTTGACATCATTGTGACATTGTTTTCCTGATTTTGTTAATATCGTTCTGTATCAGTTCATAGAAGTTTTCCTTGCTCAGAATTCTTCATGTTACTGTTTTTTTACAAGGTGGTAATATTACCTTCATTACGTACCACAGTTTGTTCTGTCATTTCCCAGTTGATGGGTTTCCACTTGTTTCCAGGCTTTTTGATTTTTTGCTACCATAAAAAAATCCTGTCGTGAATTTGCGAGTGTTTATGACTTCATCTTCGGCTTCCTTAGAAGATATGCACAGCAGCGAGCCCTCTAGGTCAGAGTTTACTGGGACATTTTAGTCACTTTTGGTTCGATTTCAAATCACTTTTCATAATGGTTGAGCCAACGAATGCCTCCTTGAACAGCGTTAGTCAGCACGCTTTCCTTCACTGCTCCAGTGCCGGGAGACACTCCGAGCTCTGCCTGTCCTAAATGGAGTTGGCCTGTAGAATTGGTAGCATTTGACAGAGGATGTAACTGAGGCACCTCACTTTTCCCAGTCATGGAATGCCCCCCACGCACTTAGCACCTAACTCCAAGGCATGTGGCTCACGCTGAGGGCAGTTTATCAGTGTTTCATTGCCATGTCCTCATGATTTTGTAAGACTGTCTTGTCCCTGGCCCTGAAGGTGAGAGGACAAGAATTGGTTTCTCTCCAATAGAAGAGTGGTGCCAGCTTCCCTTCAGGAAAACCCTGCTGTGCTTTGTTGGTTATTTTCTCGATGAGGTCAGGTTTTCCAAATTTCCTCACATATGATCTTCTAATAAAAGCCCATCATAACCGTTTCTGGGCTGGGTGTTGGAGCTGCGGTGATTGCAGCGTTGTAAAGTGTCTGCTATCTGTCATCTCCTTGGAGGTACCTGAGTGAAGTGCTGCAGGTCTGAATAGGCCAGAAAGGAGATCGAGGAGGGTAGAGACTCCTCAGTGATGCTGCTGGTGCTACCTTTTAATGGTTTTAAAGAGCTAATAGCTGATGATTCTTGGAGAGAAGAGGTTATTTTGCAGTGAGCTTTAAGGTTGGCTCACATTTATTTGAAACATATTTTCTTGTTGATTGACCTGATTTAAGCCAATGATTCCAAATTACTCTGGAATCGTACCATGCTAAGGCAACTGCCCCCTCCATAGGTCTGTATGGCATTTAATACCTAAATAATTAGTTTGCGTTTTTCTTAATTTTTTTTTTTGAAAACTTGATAACATAGTATGAGAAACATTTTGGAGTGTTGCAAATGTAGATTTGCATATTGAAACTTTATATTTAGAAAGAACTACCTATGATGTGACTTTTGTGAGTGGTGTTTTCATTTTATTTCCTTGCCTTGAGAGAATTCATATCTGATTACCAAGTAAATTTTATACTTGTTATTGTCTTCTTTATCCATAGTGTACCCACTCATTCTCACTGCCGTTATCTAGAAGGATTAGAGACCATACGAGCTGTGCATTAATAGATTTTTAAAAATAAAAGCAAAGTTTAATTAAATTATATAATTGGGGTTGGGGGTGGGTATAGTTCTTCTCACCTACATGCCCTGGAATAGGAGGTGACTATCTCACAGGGGAAAGTCAGTTTTACAGTTTGTCCTAAACAATCCCTCACCGACCTTGCCCTATGTGAGTGATTCTCCATTTAGATGGTGAGTGGAATGAAGCGGGAGAAGCAGACTTGAGGGGAAATTCTCCCCTGTTGAGATAGGGGAGGGTCTTGGGTCAGTTCAGCAAAAAGTGTCAAGAACATAAGTTCCTTAAGGTCTGGATCTCCAGCACCTTGCACATAGGAGGTGCTTTTTCTTTTTATGGGGGGGGGGGGGCGGCGTGAGGCAATTGGGGTTAAGTGACTTGCCCAGGGTCACACAGCTAGTAAGTGTCAAGTGTCTGAGACTGGACTCCAAGGCCGGAGGTCCATCTACTGCGCCGCGTCGCTGCCCCGAAGTACTTCGTTTTTGAGGGGGTGAATGAAGGGTCTGCCCCACAGGGCTGGTGAGTTCCCTGTTTGGGGAGCTCACTCTGCTTACCTCTCATCCCCTAGGACCCAGAGTTCAGCAACGCTGATCAGATTGACCTGTACGATGACGTGCTGGCAGCCAGCTCACAGCCATCTGACGACCGCAGCAGCAGCGCCGAGCCACCGCCTCCCATCCGACAGGAGCAGTCTCCCAAGCCCAACAGCAAGTCGCCGGCGATTCTGTACACCTACAGTGGGCTGCGGAATAAGCGAGCCGCGGTCTACGTGGGCAGCTTCTCCTGGGTGAGCCTGGATAGCCAGCAGCCAGCAGGGTGGCCATGGGACAGACTAGCGCCTCCTAGAGCTGCCTTGAGGTTGGTCACGGAGGGGATGCCATCTTCAGAGTCTACTCCCAGATGATCTCAGGTCCTGAGAGTGGGGTCAGGTTGGATCAGCCTCTGGGCGGAAATCCTCAGGACTTGAATGGTGCTGGAGAAAGCAGTGCTTGAGTGGGTGCGGCCATTTCTGTCATCGTTGCCGCCCCTGACCCTGGGGCTTTATATCTAGCAGGGTCATCTCTGGGACGAGCTTTCAGTGAACACCTTGAACTCTTGGTGGTCATTAGATGGTCCTGTGATATTGGTGGGTGACGGGGATCAAAGGCCCTCGTAGCTCTAGTACGCTCTGGGTAGGTGGTGACTCTTGTTCTGCAAAAGTCCTTTCTGTTATATGGCTTGGGCTGGTGGGGGTGGCATGGCCACATGAGCGATTTTCTGACTCTGGTACATTCTTGCTATTCAGAAGAGGAGTTTCAAAGCCTTGCAGTAACCTCCTGGTTGATTTGCACTGATGATTATTAGCCAAGGCACTCTGGAGGCCAGTGGTGAATCGGCCTGCCGTGTCCTTCACCTCTGTAGGTGGGAGGGGGGACGGGATGAGTGAGGGTTTCCGGGGCTCTTGCCTTGACTGAAACAAAACTGGTTTGGGGCCATGGTGGTGATTGGAGTTGTGGTTTCAGGGAAAGGGACTTGTCGAAAACCTCTAGAGGAGATCTCTAGCTCTTGACTTTTCTCTTCTGCTTTACTGGTCCCAGTGGACAACAGACCAGCAGCTGATCCAGATCATCCGTTCTGTGGGGGTCTATGATGTCGTGGAGCTAAAGTTTGCAGAGAATCGAGCCAATGGCCAGTCCAAAGGGTAAGACCCAAGTGGAGGAATTTCTCTGCGAGGTGCCCACCCCAATGAGAAACTTTGTCATTTGGGCTCATCAGGCAGAGTCCTGCTCCGCTCCCCACCCCCGCCGCACCCACTCTTACATTCCGTCAGCTCTGCTTGTGCTCACAGCACATGCCCATGACGTGGTGACCTAGTGAGGCCCACGTGGAGTCGGAGCACTGGCGTTTTCTACTGGGCAGCGAAGGAGATGGGAAGACCGTAGGCCAGAGCGCTTCCCTGCTCTTTCACCAGCTTGGGAATTTGGCACTAAATGTGTTCAGAGTCTCCCGTCTCCCCATTTATTCAAGTGGCTGCTCTGTCTTCCTTTCTTCTCCCTTGCCCTTGCCCAAGGTATGCTGAGGTGGTGGTGGCCTCCGAGAACTCTGTCCACAAACTGCTGGAACTCCTGCCAGGCAAGATTCTCAATGGGGAGAAGGTGGACGTGAGGCTGGCCACCCGGCAAAACCTGTCCCAGTTTGAGGCGCAGGCTCGGAAACGTGAGTGCGTCCGAGTCCCAAGAGGGGGTACGTGGAGATGGTCTGTATGGCGGGGGAGAGAAGGGAGGGTTTTCGTACCACGCCGTAGGATTAGCCTGCAGCGTGAGGGAGGCTGGGTGGGGGTGGGTCTGGTCTGTGGGAAGAGGGCTGTAGCCCCTTTACGAGGGAGGTGCATCCCCAGATCTGGACGCCAGCTCAGCAAGTGCCCCTCGCTGTCCAGCAAACTGCTCAGCGTGGCGAGGTGGAGGGAGCGTTAGGAGAGCTGGGATCTGGTCCTGACTCTCGCATCGAAACAAGCTGTGAGCCCTTGGACAGATCAGTCCGTTTGGGCCTCAGCTTCCTCATCTGTAAAATGAGGAGTGGGACTAGATGCCTTTAAGGCCCTCGCCAGCTCTGAAGCTCTCCAGTCCTGAGAATTAACTCGCAGTGGGTGGAAGGAGCTGTAACCCGTCCGCTGTAATGCGGATTGGCTTGGTTATGAGATTGCTGTGCTTTCCCATTTGTCTTTGGGAGCAGCCACCCAGGGTGTCATTTCTGTTAAGTGAGCTGTAATCTTGGAGGTTGTCCCGTGCCCGGAGGGTATGTGGAGAATCAAGCTGGTGCTGTTGTGGCAGAAGGGTGGTCTGCGTGGAGAGTTGGGGAATCTCCAGCGTGGTCCGGGGGGGAGGGAGCCCTGCATCCTGGTCTGCTCGGCAGGCCTAGCTCGGTAGTGGAAGAGGGGGCGTCGGGCTTCCGGAGCTTGGCGCCAAGATCCCTTAAGTTCATCCGATTCTGTACTCACCGAGCAACCTTCTGATCTTGATTTGGTTTCCCAAATAGGCTCTCCTACTGGGAAGAGAATGCGCTGACCAGCCGACACAAGTATTCCGGTCCGCTTGGCAGTTAGATTTCTCATTGTAAATTAATAAATTGGCATTCTGGTTTATGAATCAGTCTCTTGTGAGTTTGGTTAGCGTGAATCAATCCCCCAGGGTCCGATCACCCCTGGGTGAACTGATAAAATCGAGTTTCTGAACCTGCAAAAGCTGAGGACCAGACCCTGGACTGTGGTGACCCCACCAAGGTGCAGCCCCACTTCGAGGCCCAGCCTGAAACAGCGAGCCAGCCTTAACCACAGTGGGGAGATGTCTTAGGGTCTACCACTGTTTTAGGGCCTACTTGCCAAGCCCAGCCTGCATTGGGTCTCTGCCCCCAGGTACAAGGATGGTCCCCTCACTCTTCAGTAGGGATAGCTCTCCTCTGATTCGATTCAGCGGTTTTGATTCCTCGGGTTGCAGTCACACTCCTCTTCTTGGCCACTTAAACCTTCCAAGTCCCTTTGGTTCAAGCGTTACTCCTGCCTTGCCAGTCTCAGATGCCTCACTTTGCAGCCGGCTGAGAGAGCAGGCCTGTTCCTCTTTTCCGCTGTTCCCTCCTGGGGGGCTCTGCCTTGACTGAGACGATGAGGTGATAGAATGGTGTTTTCTGTCTGCCGCGTCTTCCCCTTTGGCCGGAGGAGTAGGTGCTGCATAATAAATACAGGGCGGCTACTCTTGGGGCCCGTGGAAAGCTTAGGCACAAAATGAAAACCTCCCAAGTCGGCAGATTGTTGCTCGGAAGTCGGTTGATCCTCAGGAAAGGAAAGTTGATAGTTTTTCTTCAGGCTTGGAGGCTGGTGGAGAGACCTGTGAAGAAACGGGCTGTTAAGGTGATTTGCAGCATGAGAGGGTCAGACGCTTGGAGGTGTAGTGACCACTGAGTCAGTGGGAAACGGTGTGGTCTACGGAATAAAGACTGGTCAGACGGGGGTACTAGTTAGGCATCCGTGTTCGCTAGGTGGAAGATCGCTCTAGCTTTTTGGTGAGGACTACTGTTAGTGACACCTGTTGCCCCTTCCTAGGATACTTCCCCCAGATGTCTAGCTCTGCTCTTGTATTGAAATTCCTATCTGGGTCAGGGCTAGGGTGTCTTCTGATGTCGTATCTTGAGAGCAATGCTTCCCGGACAAGGAAACATTTTTTTGAGTACTCTGAGCAAAGCAGTGAACTGGTGTGCCCTCAGCCGCCTGTGGCCCACTTTCTTCTCTCTCCAGGGGTGTGGGGCATGAAATGGGCCTGTGGTGTTATATAAACATCTTGGTCCTTTCGAAGCTGGTGGTGCTGGCAGCGACCCTGGGCGGAGGGAGGACCTCAGCATAGCGTCTTCTTCCAGTGTGTCTCCACATCACCTCTTCTCCTTTTGTTCCCACCTGCACCCAACCCTTCCCAAGCCCTGTTGCCAGTTCCTTGTCCGTAGGTGGGCTCCGTCCCTCTCCAGCTGTGTTGTGGCAGATAGACACGTTCGTAGGTGTAGGTGGAGCAAGATGGAAATGCTTCAGTACTAGCCAAGAGGAAGGATGTGGACTTGGTCTGAGTTCTTGTGTCAGCTCGGTCTTGCTGAGTGATCTTACTCACTTTCACTTTCTTGCTTGGCTCCTTTCCTTCTTCTTGAAGGAGGTGTGATCATGCCTTTATGGAATCTTTGGAAGTCTCAGGATGGATTAGTGACTGGTGAGCCATGCCCTCTGGGTGTCGCCAGTGAAAGGCCCTGTGAATAAACAGGGTAGCACCAGTGATAGGGATGACATCTGCTCCTGGAGCCTGTGGATTCACTGAATTGTGCCTTGAGGGCCCCCTTGCCAGGAGTTCATCCTGTACCCCTGCAGTGTAAGCACCTCCTGAGTGAGGGGCCACATCAGGCCTATCCTTCACTAGATTGAGACAGTGCCGTGGTTTTGTCGGTTGCCTGGAGCAGTAACGCTGGCTCTGTTTTGCTTCATAGGAGTACCACCACGCGCCCACTCCCGAGATTCTAGTGATTCTGCTGATGGACGGGCCACACCCACTGAGAACCTTGTGCCCCCGCCTCCCCGTGTGGACAAGCCCCCCAGTGTGCTGCCCTACTTCAGCCGCCCTCCCTCAGCTCTTCCCTTGATGGGTTTGCCCCCACCACCCATCCCACCCCCGCCACCTCTCTCTTCGGGCTTTGGGGTCCCTCCTCCACCTCCTGGTATCCATTACCAGCATCTCATGCCCCCGCCTCCCCGACTGCCTCCCCACCTGGCTGTGCCTCCCCCAGGGGCCATCCCACCTGCCCTGCACCTCAACCCCGCCTTCTTCCCCCCACCAAATGCTGCAGTGGGGCCTCCGCCAGATGCTTACATCAAGGCCTCTGCACCCTATAACCACCATGGCAGGTAAGGACTGCCTTGTTTCCTTCTAAAGAATTGGGCTGGGTGTAAGGGGAGTCCATGGGTCAAGTGTCTTCTATTTGGTCTGTGCTGGAAAGGAAAGTTTCTGCATTCTGCCTGGGGAAGACGAGCACGTGACCCTCACCCTTTCCTCCTGCGTCTCTGCTGGAAGGGTGTGCTCTGCCGCCTCGCTTTTGTATCGCCCTTCCATGGGGGCTTTTCTTGTCTGCTTGACCCAGGCCCTGTCCTGGTTGTTCACGCTGATGGGCTTGCTTGAATTTAGTTCCCTGGGTGCTGTGGTGGGGGCGTTGGCAATGGGGTACAGTGCCAGCCTGTCTTCAAGAAGGGTGTGGTATGTTGGAGGAGATGACACATGAAGGAGGAGAGGTCAGTGCAACATCATACCCAATAAAGTGCCCTGCTGTACGGTACAGATCTAAGTGCCACGGGCGGTCAGGGATGGTGTTGTCTCCGTGCAGCCGAGAACTGGGCCCCCCACCCCCAACGGCGTGCGAAGCCGAGTTCGAGGAGATCATGAATCGGAACAGAGCAATCTCTAGCAGTGCCATTTCCAAAGCTGTCTCTGGGGCCAGCGCAGGTAACTTCTTCTACCTTTGCTTCCAGCTCCTGCCTCTCTTCCCTCGTCCTCTTCTCGGGGGTGGGACTGCTCGCGTGGGCCATCTCCCTCTGCAGGGGTGCTGAGAAGGATAGGTAACTTGGGGAAGGATGGTTTGCTTTTAGGCATATGTCCTGTTTCCATAGTGTTTGGGGAAGGTATTTTTTGTTTTTTTGTGAGCTGGAAGTCATTCCCAGATTTACGTTTGCGCAGTAAATCTAGCTTTGCACCTGGGATGGAATGTTATGTGCAGCATTCCGTTTCTGCTCTGGGCTATAGAAGGACCTCTCTGCCTTGTAAATGTAAGGACCACCCGACATGGCAGAGATGGAGTGCTCTAGAATAACGGCACCCTAGATCAGATTTGCCGTTTCTACGTAGACCCCGAGGATTATGAGGGAGTGATTTCTGACTGGCTTCGACTGCTTCATCACAGTCTTGGAGTCCCGTGGCACAGAGCGTGCCAGGCCATCTCAGCTGTTACAGGCTAGCCTGGTGAATCTGATGGAGCAACAGGTGGGAGAGACCTGGCCTTTGCTGAGCCGACGCCAGGAAACCAGGCAGTGCCAGGCTTGATGGCTAGTCTCACTGCCACCTCACAGGGTGACTTGGGGCGAGTAGGTGGATGTTTATTAAACAAATGTTCACGTGGTGATGGACCTTTCTCATTCTATGCTAGGTCTAGGGCTTTGGGCAAAATTGACAAGCCGGGATGCCAAGAAGAACGTTGGCTGGAAACATTAGCATCATCCTTTCAGGGATGGTCTTTTCCTCATCTTGGGTCATGAAGCCTAAAGTGCTCCATAGGGCTGTTTATTGGATTTCTTTCCCACCTGCTAATGTGGGTTAGAGACAGGACGAGTAGACCTACATTTTCCTCTCCTGATTTTTTTCCTAAAGAATCTTCTTTCACATTTGATTAAATCTTTATCCAATTTTTCTTGCTCTCCTGCTGTATTTCTTTACTGTTGTATCTCCCCATCTCTGGGCTTTTCTTTTCACTCTTGCACAACTACCTTCAAGTCCTCCTTTCTATTCCCTCAGAATATCCTCAGGACCTTGTTCTTCTCAGTGGACTCCGTCCTCGAACTCTTTCCTTCTTTACCTTGCCTTCTGTCCCAGAGGGTCTTGGTTAAAGCCTAATTGTGCTCCCTGAGTGCGAATCCCATGCTAGCCAGGGCCAGGTGGGAGCTGTGGATGGCTGCGTGGCTCTCAGGCAGGCCTGGGGCACGCACGGGCACCTCTGGTTTGGCTTGTCTTCCGTCTTCTCCCTCTTGGTCCAGTTTGCTTCCGTTACTCTCCTACTCATTCTTGGCCTTTCCTACCCATCCCGCATCAGGGGATTATAGTGACGCTATTGAGACGCTCCTCACAGCCATTGCTGTCATCAAACAATCCCGGGTCGCCAACGACGAACGTTGCCGTGTGCTCATCTCCTCCCTTAAGGACTGTCTTCATGGCATCGAAGCCAAGTCCTACAGCGTGGGTGCCGGCGGTAGCTCTTCCAGGTGAGTTCCCGATGGGTTTGCTGGCCTACCAGCCCCAACGGCCCTCCTAGGGATTGGTGAGGGGGGACAGGAGGCCTTAGGAAGGTGCCTATTAAAGTCATGGCTGTAGGCCCTGACCTCTCTAGGAGGAGTTCAGGAAGACAGAGGAAGTCAGAAGGCTTTTATTAATAATCATCTTAGGCTAACTAGGTGCTACCAAAGGCAACTCCATTAAGAAATACATTGTAGTTTGTGTAGGCTTTGTATTCTGACATAAATGGAGACCGTAACCTAGGGGCAGGTTAGTCAAATGCTCATACAAACAGCAACGCCAAAAAAATTGTTCTTGAGCACCTTGAAGAGAGAATGCCATTGAGCCCCTCTGGAGAACCCTGAAGGAAGAATCTTTTCCAACAGGAAAAGACACCGGTCCCGTGAGCGATCACCTAGCCGGTCCCGTGAGAGCAGCCGAAGGCACCGGGACCTGCTCCATAATGAGGATAGGCACGAGGATTATTTTCAAGAAAGGAATCGGGAGCATGAGAGACACCGGGACAGAGAACGGGACCGGCACCACTGAGAAAGGTGAGACGGGCTCCACTCTGGCTGCATTTCTTTTGGGGCCTCTGATGGTGAAAAGCCAGAGTGACATCTGCCCAGCTTGGGACGAGCCTGCTCTTGGGCTGGCTCTAAAGGGTAGGGAGTTGTGTGGGCGTGGCCTCTGTCTTCCCTGCTGCAGCCTCTTGGGACTGTCCACTATCTCACCCCTCACACTGAGTTAGGAAGCCAGGAAGGAAGGACCAAGATGCACGTCCGAGGCCACTCATCCCACCCTGTGTGCAGTGGGTCTTACTCCTGCATGTTGATCTGTGGCATGCCAGCTTAATGGCTTTAAACACAGGGCCTTTTTGTAGGAAAAAGATTACAATAAAGAAGGGAAATGGGGGGGGGTGACCTTTAAGAATAAGGGATTATTTCACTGTTTTCCACTTTGAGTATAGCTTGAGAGAGGAGGGTCTTCAAGATGGCAGAGGGGAGGATTTAGGTTCGTTAACAGGAGGAGTACTTGCTGAAATTTGGGATTGCTAAAACGAAAGTTATCCAAGAAGATTATTGACTGCTTCCTTTGAGGTCTTAAAAATAAGTTAAATCCCCATTTGTCTGGGATGGACTGTGTTTGCTCTCTGCTTTACGCCAATCATAAACTGAAGGGGCTTCCGAATCCCTTCCCAGCTCTGTGGTTGGAGACTTTTTAAGCCCGAGCATGTTTTCCCCACTATTTCCCAAACAGTGCATTTGCAGCCCTGTTATATCGTGTGTGTCATGATATTTCCTTGTTTGCTCTTCTGCTATGGCCAGAGCTGACAGGAAGGCAAAAGTTGGAGGTGAAAGGGATAGAGGTGGTAGTCACCACGTGAATATGGGGGGCGAGGTTTGTGTGTGCGTGTGTGTCTGTGTGCTTGCTCGCGAGAGGATGCAGGTAGATGACTGGTTCTGGGTAAATTAACAGATGTGTAGCAGACTTTAAAAAAATGTCCTCACCCTGCTTAATGACAGGAGCTCCTCTTGTCTGATGTCCTGTGTGGCTGCAGGTAAGGGAAGGTCAGAATTGGCACTGAGCAGTCTCCAGGAGCTGTCTTCCCCTCTGCCCTCAGAGAATCACCAGGGACATTGTCCTCCTGACGTGATGAGGGCGTCATTTGGTGTGTTTGGCATTAGGAAAGTGTCTACGTTACGTACTGATGCATTTCTGAGCTGACTCATCTCTGCTTTGAAAGCGTCCTTTTCGTGCTCCATAAGGACCAGTGGTGGTGGATGGCTCTGATGCTGGGCTGAACTGCTGTTTGGTCTCTCCACGGCCCCGGAAACCTTTCTGGAGTTTGCCACTTGGGGGAGTTTTGACAAAAGAATTTTGAGGGCAAGTCCTTGCCCAGGTCATGTCTCCAGGGCAAACCGAGGATTAAACTCCTGGCCTTTCTACTTGGATTCTGTGTAAACTAGGCACCCCTCTTTAATTCAAACTAAGCCTGCTCCTTTCCTAGAAGTAAGTGCCGGCTTCTCTTTCTTTGGCGCATGCCCTGCACTGCATAGAACAGGAAGATGCATTGAATGAAACCTGGACGCCAGCGTGGTTGGCCTCCATTGTGATGGAGTCTTCTGCGTGCACTGCTGGCAGCCTGCAGCCCCTGCTTGTAAGATGAGACGTTAATTCTTACTGTGATTGGGGTCTGTTGTGCATCTGTAGGATTTAGAGCTAGAAGTCCCCTTGGTGATCACCCAGGCCAGCCAGGAGGTGGCTTGCCCAAAGTCATGTGGTTAATACGTAGTGGAGCTGGGGTTTGAACCTAGGTGTGCTGTGCCACATTGCTCCTCGACTGAGGGAATAATTGAAGATCTAGTAAATCAGCTAGCAAGGACTACTATAGCAGCTTATTCCGTAAACAGGTTAGGCATCTGCTCTGTGTGGGGCGCTAGTAAGAGCCCCTTAGCCTTGGCAAAGAATGACTAATGTTGAACTGCTTTTAAAAAGGTGATTCGATGATTATTCTGTGCAAATGATGGGAGTGAGCAACGCGGCCTCTTTAATTTTTTGGTATTTAGTCTGTAAGGCCAAATTATCATTCATCATGGTTTGAATGTTAAATAATTAAGCGCTCCTAATTAAATTTGTCACAGATCTGTGGGCAGGTTTTCTGCTACCCTGGGCCCTCTTCACATGTGGGTTCTTGATTTACCACAGGGCTTACCCCTTCATAGGCAGTTGGGGTGAAATTCTGGAGCCGGACGTTCCATTTGCCATTTTTATGGTCACCTCTTCGGGTTGGCTCAGTGACCCTGGCGGAGCAAATTGTTCTCCCTGCTTCTCAGAATGAGCAGAGACAAAAACTATAACACCCAGTTTTTAAATATTTATCACACTCTGGTGCAGAGGCAGGGCTGCAGAACAGCTGTATGTGCTGCCCCTTTCCCAGGGAAGGTTGGATCAGGCCCCACCTCCCTGCCAAGCACTTTGTTTTGAGCTCTGTGGCCTCCTCCCCTCCTTGGAAGGCATTACTTCGGTCTGTCTTTGCTCTGAGCGGGTGATAGTGACTTTTCCTCTGCTCCTGGGCGGCAGGAGAAGGTCTCATCCTTCTGTCCCACGTGTCTGTTACCCTTTTCCATTTTGGGGCCCCATATGTAGGATTCCTCTCCCAAGAATCTTTGGCCTTTGCAGCCTCCACTGAAAACGCACTCCAAGGGAGTCAGAGGTTGGTTTAGAATGAGGCTCCATCTCATTCCATTTGAAACCATTGAGCTCCTTTTCCAGTGTGGCAGGGATACTCCGTAAGCAACATTTAGTTTGTACGGTACATGTACTTTTTTTTTGGTCACTTGAGAATGATCTAGTAGTCTTAGATCTGTGGGTAGGACCTCATTCTAATATTTGGCCAGTTGGCACATTATTCAGGGATATACAGGAATAATCTTCACACTCCTAGAAATATCGTTCTCATTCCCATTTTCACCTTTTTGTCTCAGGAAAAACAAGTTCTTGTGCACTATTAATTCTGTCCGAATAGCCAAAGCTGAAGACATTTGCTTTCTTTACCTTGCATCGTTATTAGATCACCTAACTGTGGAGTGCCTCTGTTTTCCCATCTGTAAAATGAGCTCATACATTTTTGGGATGCTTTGCTACTTCAGAGGGAGGGAGGGAGACTTTCAATAGTGAAGAGTTCCCAAGTTGAAAGTAAAAATCAGGAAAATGTACAGTAGATGTTTGTGGAAGGATTCAGTAGCATTTTCTGTCTCTCGTGTGGATTCTTCATTGAATAATACAGGACCCTTAGAGGTCATCTAGTGCAAGGCTACATTTCACAGAGGGGAAAACAGAACAAAAAGGTCCAGGGGTGTCATAGGCAGAACTGGGATTCACACTTGGTTCCCTGGGCTCGCTATCAGAAAAACTCACCGTGCAAGCTGCACACACACGGGATGAGTGGCCTTCCAAAGCCTCGGAGGTGTTCCTTTAGCTTGCAGTCTGCAGCAGCTTGAGTGGGGCTTCTCTTCAGCCGTGGATTGGAGCAGTCTGGATGCTGCCATCCTTCTACCTCTCTGTCCTGACTTCCAGTCCTGTCCTCTTTCTTTGGCACCGTCCTGCCTTATTTGACTTAGAAGGGAATGTGTTTCTGGTCCCTCTTTTGAAACAGAGATCATCACTTTAACATTAGGGGGACTCGGAGCCTATATGTGATTCTTTGTCTACAGGCTAATTAGTCGGCCTCTTCTGGGCTTTCCTGGGGCCTCCCAGCTCTGGCCAGAACTCTGCCTCTGAGCCTGAACAGGACGTAGTTGCCAGCTCCTGCTCCCAAAGACAGGCCCCTCCGCAGGGAGCCATTGCAGCCTGGCCCAAAGCTGAGTGCTTGGTGCTTGTTGGTTCTGTTTGACTTTCAAACAAAATTTTAGTTCTCTTGCTGCTTATGTCTGTTCTACAGTACCTTTTGGGCTATAACTCAGTGCTGTTGTCTAGGGGAGATTTTTGTAATCCCAACCAGCCCTTGGCCCTTGTTTTCCAGCCTGATTTGGAAATGCCTTTGCGCCTTTTCCTCCAGCTGAGAATACTTTCTTTGGTCTACATATAGAACCCAGCCTCCCAAGCTGGTGGCACCCTTCTTCTGTGAGCAGGGCGGGGCTGTCCCCCGTTGGGTCTCTTTTCAGGTGCCTACACAGTGCTTGGACTTTGTGGTTCTAAACTTCTCTTGATGTCTCTGCCCTCCAAGGTAAGCTCTAGAGCCTGCAAAAGAGTTTTTCAGTGCTGAGCTCCAGGAGAGGTCAGAGAGCAGCTCCCCTGCTCCCGGCTGGGCAGGGGAGAGCAACCCAGGGCCCCGAAGCAGCTCCACATTGCTTATCGCTGATACACAGCCAGTTAACCTCTTGTTCTTTCTTCCTCTGCCACTGCCTAACCTTGCTGTCTGTGAGAGCTGGTATTTACACGGCCCTTTAAGATTGCCGTGATATTTGATCTTATTCGATAACTCTTCTGAGCTCTTCTCATTGTTTCTTTCTTCAGAATAGCCCAGCCAGGCCTTTCTCCTTTCTTTCTCTTTCTCAGTCATGCGTAATTATGTTCTCTCCTACTTTCCGTAGCATCCTTTGACCTCATGGGTTTCCTGCTTTAGAAAATGCTGGTGTAATCCAGATAATCCCCAGATAATCAAATATAAATCTCTAACTTGTATTTTCTCTCCCTCCCCCCTTCTGCTGTTCTCATTGCAGGAGTCTGGTTGGAAGTAAATGTTTTTTTTAATGGACTTGCATCTCCTCACCTCGATCAGGACTAAAGGACGGAGGCCGCTCCACCCCTTCCCCCTCCCCCAAGCCCCCAATTCCCTCCAGACACCCAGGGAACACCCGATGCCCCACCAGACCGAAGAGAGCTTGGCAGCCCTTCCTAGCTCTACCCAGGCCCCGGCATGACCCCTGCTTGCCTAGGGAAAGGGCTGAAAGACTTGATGGGGCTGGGAGGGGTAAGAGAACAGAAAGGGAAGAATGTAGAATGTGTCTGGGGCCATGATCCACAAATGCTTGGACTCCAAAAGAACGGTGCTTTCTTTTTCTTGGAAACTCGTGAGGTTCTTATTCTCTGGGGGCAGCTTGAGGCCATTGGGAAAGCCTCCCAAAGACCCACCGAAAGAGAAGAGGTCGTCATTGGGTAGGGGAGTGATGCCCAGAGGTGCCCAGGCCTCTGCTGCACTAGCACTCCACTCAAGGGGCTCTCCGTGTCCACCTCGCCCTCCTCCCCACTCTGCGGTGTTGCACGCCTCCAACCCCAGATCCCTCTCAGCCCTTTTGGGAGGAACTACAGGAAGAAACATTATCTGGTGACAGGCTGCTTCTGCCCTAACTTGTTCTGCCTTCCTCTCTCCTGATCTCCTAGGGAAGGCTTGAGGCCTTCATCACTCCTAGTTTCCTTGGTCCCACTGGTCCCTTGAGGAACAAGGGCCCTGTCCGGTGTCTCAATACACTTGCCCCTGCCAGGCAGAGAGCATCCTCATAAGATGGCTTTCTCTGCCCAGGGTCCTCTCCCTGCTTTGCTTGCTTGCTGCTCGTGAATTAACAAGCTCTGATAGGCACTCTTCCCCTTGAGCCCTTCCCCCAAGAGGGCTGTTTCCTTGTTTTAGAGGAAGGCACTGCAACACATCCCCACCTTGGCAGCGGTGATCCCAACGAGAGGTTACAAGAAGCAGGGGGAGAGAGGGGCACCTGGTCACGACCACTTCTGAAAGCTTTTCCTTCCAAAAGTTGCATGTAAGCATGCACCTTACATCAGGTCGCTGATTGGTGTAGCCTGGTTCTAGACATTGGAGATTGTAGCCTGGATGTCTTGCCGGCCTTTGGCTACTGGCAGACTGGCCTCCCTCTCACCCCTCCAGGAAGGTCCAAGAAAGAACTAGAGCCTAGCTTGCATCTGCTGTATTCTGAGCTCCATGGACACCATTCCACTGGCCTGCCTCCTCGAGAGGCAGGGCGACAAAGTTGCTGCTCCCATAGATTTCAAATTGTGGCGAACAGGCTTCTCCGTGCCGCTGGTCGTTCCATGGGACAGGGCTACCTCTACATCACCCACAGGGCATCCAGCCTTTAGTATGAGAAAAACAAGAGACTCTGGTCTCAGGAGATCCTTCCAAGGCAGAGGGGAAGGGAGAGCCGCTAGGCCTAACAGACTTCGGTCAGGCACTGAGTGAATTTTTCCCAGGGTCAGAGGCACATTCCCTTGGGACAGAGGGAAGGGGTGGTAGCTTTCTCCCCTCGTCCCCCCCACCCCACCCCACCCCCACCCCCACTTCCTCTAAGGAGCCGAGCATCCCCAGCCGGCAAGTGTTAAGTGACGCGCTTCTCCCAGAGACCAGCTCCGGGTGTCTTTTTTAAAATGTAGAGAAAACCAAATGAGGTGACTTGTTTGAGGAAGAAAACATAAAATACCAGAAATCCGTTTGCCCGGAGAGTTTGTGTTTTGTTTTTTTTTTTACTTAATGACACAATTTTTAGTTTTATTTCCAGATAGCAAAAGAAAAATACCTGAGGGAAAAAAAAAGGCCAAGGCCCCGTCCCCCCTGTTGTCGGTGATTCGATTTGTTTGTCTCTTTCTGATAGGTTGGAAATTGTGTAATAAACTTGATGACGCTGTCAATCTTTTATACCGCATTGTATGCTTTTTTTTCCCTTTTGTAACAAAATATTTTAAATAATAAATGGGGTGTGAGCTGTTTTATGGACCCTGCTTTGGAGAGATGTGTCTTGGCTCCAGCTTTGGGTGGACTTTTAAAAGGTGGGCTCAGCCGAAGCAGGTAGTTTTGCTTTTAGCCAGGCTTCGGGCATGAACTGCAGCTCCTTTCCTGTAAACAGGCCCAGGGGAAGCTGTTCTCTGGGGCTTTCCTTGAGCTCGAAGGAAAACAATGGAGAAGGCTTTGCTGAATCAAGTGCTAGGCTCTTTCCTAAGCCAGAAGCACTTTTCCCTTTTAATAGGTAGAATACAGAAAAAGGTACATAAGTGATGCAGAAGTGGTGTCCTAGAATGGTTCCAGAGGCATTCCCCATCCGGATTTAGGGTGGGGGAGGGGGGCAACTAGAACAGTTGGGACTGGAGGATGAAATGAAGGAAGCAGGGAGGCTTGGTGGTTTTTTTTTTTTTAAACGAAGATGAGACCAGGCAATCACCAAGTATCAAACCTCTGGAGGTGCAAAATTTAAAGGAAAAACCAGGTAGAGTGCTGCAGGCTGTCTTCATGGGGCCTTCTGTGAGGGTCGTTGGGTCGTCACAGTCATATCTGACCCTCCAAGACGCCACGTGGGGTTTTCCTGGCAAAGATCCTGGAGTGGCTTGCCGTTTCCTTCTCCAGCTCATTTGATAGATGAGGATACTGAGGTAGGCAGGGTGAAGTGATTTGTCCAGGGTTTGAATTCAGGTGGTCTTCTGACTGCAGGCCCAGGCTCTGTGCACCATGGCGCCACCTAGCTGCCCCCTTGGGAGTTAGCTGGATTCTAATTCCCCTTCTTCTGCCTTCCTGGTCACGTGGGCCTAGGCTGGAAAGGGGTGAATTTGCAGAGGGGCTGAAGAAAGTATCGAAACATCCTGAAACCACTTCACGTGAACAGAACCTGCTTTCACCCAAATTGAGAAGCTAAAATAAGAACCAGGATTTTAGACATGAAAGGGACTTGCTTGAGGTCCCTTGGGTAACAAACGGAAGAGCAGAAATTGGCTCCTCTAAATCCAAATGAAGCACTCTGCCCCCTCCTCTCCCCTTTCCTCCATCCTGGTGGGACAGAATGAAAAGCACGGGATGTAGAGTCACAAGACCCAAGGACCAGTTTGGGTGCCATTTGCTACTGGGCAAATCACTTTGTCTCTCTGGGTCTCTGTTTGCTTATCTGTAAAATGAGCAAACGGTGTCCCCGGAGTGAATTAGGGAGGCCATAGAACATGGGTCATCACTCTAGCTATGTGCCAAGGATTAGGTCAAGTCAGGCCTCAAAGGATGTTGTCCTAAGATGTAGGATTCAGGGAAATCACGGTGAACTTGGTTTGTCCAACAGTCTTTGCCTTTTTCAGTTAGACTGCAGTGGCAACGTACAAAAGAGATGAGACTGGTCACGCCCACTTTCACATTAGATAGTGGGAAGGTCTATGAACTGTTTTTCCCCAAGCACGAGTAGAATTTCAAAAGCCAGCACCAAGTGCTAATGCCACAGTGGAGAAACGCAGGAAAGTCACACCTTAAAGTACCAGAAAGGGCCCGAAGTGTCCAGAGTCCCTTCAGGGGAGATGTCTTCACTGCTACAACAGGTTACTAGAAAGTAACGTGTAACTGATTTGGAGGTGATGGTGGATTTGGGGCTAGAAGAGACCCTACGAGGGGCCCCTGAGTCCGTTTGACTGACGAGGAGACTGAAGTACAGAAGGGACGTCACTCGCCACAAGTCTCACAGCCTAGTAAGGCCTCAGGATTCTGTGAAGAAAGGAAGAGGGGGCTGGCAGTTAAATCTCTGAAGAGGAATAGAAAGCAGACATGGCTGCCTGCAGCAGGAGAACAAGTGGCGGACAGATCAATCAGCTACAAGTGACGGTCAACAGAAGACTTGGGAATTGCTTCCTCCCCCCAGCTCCCTGGCCTCTTCCTTAGTTTTTCTCATCTTTAAATAGGGGATACAATTCCAGTCTGTGTACCTGAAGATCCTGCAGCCTCACCACAACATCAAATGAAACGGCAAACCTAGAGACCTGAGATTTTCCGAAGGCCCTTGGTTGTTGGTGACTAAGTTACTGAACCAGGCCACGGCAGGCACTGGTAAGGAAGACGATCAGAAACTCTTACGGAGGCAAGATGCTGCAATGCCGCTGCCTGCAGCAAAGACCTGTGAGGCACTAACCTAGCACTGCCCTCAGGCTTTGTGCAGGGGACAGGGCCATAAGGAAAAGGCTGCAGCCCCCACAACAGAAAATAAATATTTATTGTAAATAAATAGTGTTTGTTTCAAGACACAGCGTAAGAAAATGACCCCCCAAGCTACTGAGCGTTGGTGCCTGGTCGCTTCTGAATGAAGCTCATCCCCTAATGGGATAAGGTCTTGGTTTGGGGTTAGTGGAGGAAAACACCCTTGTGAAACGCAGGTGCTCGGTGCTTCTCGGGACACAGACAGCACACGTACGCACACATACACAAAGGACAGACGAGGGGCCTAGACAATCCAAACCCAGTGCTCTGGTTGTGACAAACGGGAGTGCCGAGTAAGGACCACGCGCAACGGCCTAGGCGAGGGCTGTGTGCTCTGCTATCCTGAAGGAGATGGAGAACACATTCTCTAGGCTGGTCTAGAAGATGCTGCCAGACTGAGTCAAAGGGCCAGCCTCCCCAAGAGCATGTGCCTCTGGGCGTCAGGGGGCCATGTCACCAGGGCTCAACAGGCCGCTTGTACTTCAATACGCATCCATGCTACGGGCAGGAAGAGACCACGAGGTTAAAGACCAAAAAGCAGCAGCTGACCTCACCAGTTGGAGCCTCCAAGATCTCCCAGCCCTGGTGGCAGGAGCAGCCCCATATCCACCCCCATCCCCTTTCCCCTCCATGGGACCCTCCCAGAGGGGAGGCCTGACCCCAGGCTGAGGGAGCAGTACCTGCTGAAGGTGGTGAGTGTGATCACCTCGAGCACCAGCTCTAAGCCACAGAAAAGGAGCAGGATGGTGCTCATCACAGCTTCAAGGCGCAGAACGTAGGTCTGCAGCAGGAGGTAATAGAAAGCCATCATGGCTGACGGAAAGGTCATTGCCAAGCTGATCGCAAGAGGCATCATCCTTTGACAGAGGTTCCCTTTTGTAGCTGTCAAAACAGGTACAAGACAGGCCCTAGGAAGTCACCTCCGGTGGCCTGCCCTGAACTATGAGGCCACGGTGGGAAAGTGGGATCGACTGCAGCCACAGAGGCTGCAAAGGGGGTGGAAGTCCAAGCTTATTAGATGAGACTTTCAACCATCCAACCGCTAATTCCAAATTCATCCAGGCTTGTGGTGATGGGAAACCTGGCCTTGGGGAAGTCACTACCCCTAGAAGACTTAGGACCTTTGGGTCCTTTCTCTTCTCCAAGAGGGGCACTCGGGACGATTACAGCAAGGAAGCATGTCCCTGACACCTACATGCATACGAAGGGCTTCAGAAAAGAGCCCCCACCGATGGAGCACACTGCTAGGGTGACGGGCACCAGGAGAAGCACCCAGTGCCCTGGTCACCATTTGTACAGAGAAAGGAAAGGAGGAGGTTCACAGAAGCCAGGGACTGTCCTCCAGGCAGGCAGGCAGGCAGTAAAGGCTGGAGCAGACATTCCTCCAGCCCCTTGACCTTCCCTTGGGCCACACAAGGAACTTCAGGCCAGGGACAGTTTCTGGCTGATGGGCCTTCTGGTTGTGAGGTTTGTCCTATTCTGTTAAGTAAGTTGCAGGGATCAGCCACTTACCAAAAAAAAGGCGGATGATTTCAATGCCAAGGTAAAGGAAGAGCATGACCAGGTCAAGAACTAGGTTGGCTGTTGGGTATGGTAACAGGAGACCTGTGATCAAAGCCAAAGGTTGCAGGAGGCAGGGGAGGACAAAGACGGAGAAGCCTTACTGAGGGCGCAAACACGTGGAGGGGCCCTCTCAAATATTCCTCAAGCATTAGGGTCCCACCGTGAGCTAAGTGGGGGGGCCTGGTCTGACACCTCAGCCCCTGGTCCCTGGTCCATCAGGCTCTCCAGGCACAGCTTTGGGGGTGGAAGGGGTGTGACCCTGGGGGGAGGAGCCAGTTGGGAGGAAGGAGCAGGGCCAGGCAGGAGGGAGGGGGCCCGGTCTGACACCCCAGCCCCTGGTCCCTGGTCCATCAGGCTCTCCAGGCAGCTTTGGGGGGGAGGAGCCAGGTGGGAGGAGGGGGCGGGGCAAGCCAGGAGGGAGGGGGCCCGGTCTGACACCCCAGTCCCTGGTCCATCAAGCTCTTCAGGCACAGCTTTGGGGGGGGAGGGGTGTGACCCTGGGGGTAGGAGCCGGGAAGGAGGGGGCCCGGTCTGACACCGCAGCTCCTGGTGCCTGGTCCATCAGGCTCTCCAGGCACAGCTGGGGGGGGGTGACCCTGGGGGGGCGGGGCCAGCCAGGACGGAAGGGGCCCGGTCAGACACCCCAGCCCCTGGTCCATCAGGCTCTCCAGGCACAGCTTTGGGGGGGAGGAGCCAGGAGGGAGGGGGCGGGGCGAGGGAGGACCGCGGGGTGGGGAGGGCAGGGGCGGGGCTCCATGCTGGGGAGGGGGTCGCACGCCTCACCTTTGTACATGAAGACGAAAAGCTCCAGTAGGAAGTAGGTGGCGCTGTACCAGCCATTGAGAAAGAGCAGGATCTCCAGGGAGATGGACGACAGCCTGCGGCCTGGAAGGGGAGGCCCGAGGGCGGTGAGAGGCTGGGCCGCGTGCCCCCTACCGCCCTCGCCGTCCGTCCCCCGCCCGCCCGGGCTCCCCCGCGCTCACGGCCGCGGCCAAAGCACTCCTCGCCGTAGACCCATGGGGAACCCGAGGCCCGGGCGGGGGTCCCCCAACGCGGAGACTCACACACCTCGGGCAGCTCACCTCGCGGTGCCATCGCCACTCAGTCCCCATGGAAACTGCTGGCGCGGCGCCCGGGCTCCTGGAGACCAGCTAGGCACCCGCCGGAAGTGAGGGGCGGGGCGGGGCGGTGCCTGCCGGAAGGGCCGCTCTAGCTGGCGGCCGCTAGAGCTCGGTGGGTGTGGCCGTCCGAGCATGCGCCGAGGCCTGCTGCGCGGGGCGGGGGCGGGGCCTCTCGGGGGCGGAGTCTCCGCCTAGGGAAGGGAGGGGCGGAGGGAGCCTGGGTCTGCTCAGGGCAGAGGCATGGAGGGGTGGGGCGGAGACGGGCTGGGACGTCCTCCCCGGAGCCCAGCGGCCCCTCCCGGAGTCTTCTCTCTCCTCTGCACCCGATCGCGGTACCCTACGAGGTCCGCATTTGTTCCCCACAACCACTCTGGGGGGCGGGGCTGCTACTGCCCCCCTTTTACACCTGGGGACACTGAGGCAGGCAGCGGCGAGTCCAGAGACCCTCCTCCTGCGCAGGGCTCAGACCCACCCTCCCGTCTCAAAATGGGGCTCCGAGTCCGGTGCGCCCCTCCCCCCCAGACCCTCCTCGCGGATCCCGCTTCTCCTCCCTCCCTTTGGAGTCACACACGTGCCCGGCCCAGAAAGGGCCCCTAATTGTTGGGCCTCCCCCTACCTCTCCTCAGAGTGCATCCTTCCTCCGAAGGCGAAGGCAGAGCCCCGAGCACACCCTCCGTGCACAGGCGCGCACACACACAACCCCCCAGCACACCCTCCGTGTGCACACACACACACCCTCCATGTACCCTCCTTCACCTCTCAGCACACACCCCCGTGCACACCCTCCTCTCCTGCCTCGAGCCATTCCTGTACTCAGTTGAAGCCCCCTCCTACCTCCAGGACCAAACAGAAAACCCTCTGCTGGGCATCTAAAGCCCTTTACAGCCTTTACAATCTACAGGTCAGGCCAGGTGGCCTTCCTGCTGCTCCTTGCCCGAGGCTCCCTCTCCTTCCTTCATGCCTTTTTCCTGGCTGTGCCTCATGCCTAGAGTGCCATCCCTGCCTCCACCTCCTGGCTGCCTTGACTTCCTTTGAGCCTCAAACCTCACCTTCCGCAGAAGGCCGGCCTGTGCTCCCCCTCCCAGTGCCTCCTCTCTGGGACGGCCTCTGCTCTAGAGATGGTGTGTCCTGGGCGATTGGCAGGTGGTGTTAGGCCGGGAGCCCTTAAGGGCAGGGACTGGCTTGTCTGCTTTCTCTGTATCTTTTCTCTAAGGGAAGACGACATTCATATATAAATATTTACAAAAAAATACACCAATGCAAGGTCATTTTGCAAAGGACTTTTCTCACAGTCCTGTGAGGAGGTACTGGAAAGCATTTTCCCCATTTTACAGATGAAGAAACTGAGGCTAATAAAGGCTGAGACTTGGCCTTGAGTCCAGGTCCCTCCATGGGCTCCCCCATGGCGCCGGGGCTCACCACAGTATGGTTCCGTGCACACAGCAGGAATCAATAACTATTCCCCGGACTGGTGAGCTAGTCTAGGAACACAGATGTTCGGCCGGAGCAGGCTTACCAGACACTACATGCAATCTCATGTTCGACTTGGGGAAATCAGGGAGCCAAGGAGTGAAACGGCCCTTCAAAGGCCGGGTCTGCAGGGACTCTGCGGGCACCACCACGCACTGAGACAGAGAAGCCGGCCTCGGACATTTATGGCAAAAGGGATACATTTATTTCCTAGTTGTAGAAAAACATACGAAAAGGCTCTGGGCCTGGCGCCTGCATTCCCAAGTCTACGTCTGCCAGTGTGAATCTCTCCACAGAGAAGCTTCAGTAAATGCTCCAAGGTGGAAGAGCCTCTCATCGCAGCAACGAAGTCCAGGGACCCTGGGGCTCCAGGGGGCGGGACAGCAATAGGGAGTGAGAGCTCGCCTGGTCCTCCCCGCCCTCCCAGGCCCCAGGGGTGCAGCAGGCAGGGTTCGCACAGAGTGGCCAGCCAGGAGGCAGCCGGGCAGACGCTGCGTCTGGCTGACGGAGGAGAGGTCAGCTTCGGACTTGGGTGAATTCCTCGCGCAGCCACAGAGAATCCTGGTAGAACCGAGGATCGCCCAGGCGGATGGCGGTCCTCTTGTAGAAGTAGCAGTAGAGAACAGCAGCTGGGGACGATAATGGGAAAAAGGCCTTGAAGGTCCTCGCCTCCAGGCTGCTTCTCTGGAGAGATGAGGAGGGAGAGAACAGGACCCAAGCGCCCCCAGGCGAGGTGGCGGGAGGGGAAGGGATTGGGGCTTGGGGCGTGTCTCCACCTCCCTAGCCCTGGAGGCGTGAGGGGCGTGAGAGCTGTGAGGCCTGGGCTGCGGGGGGGGGGGGGGGGGGCTCGCGGGGGGAGGGGGACACGGTCCTTACCCAGTCTCTGAAACACAAACAGGGTTTGAAGGCCATCTGTCCAGATAAACTGCTTGGAGCTTTTCCAGCGCAGGTTCTGAAGGAGAGAAGCAATCATGGAAAAGCCGGCGATCGGAGTGTCCCTTGCTCTGGCTGTACTCCCCTTCTCCCCCAGCAGGGCTCGGGGTGCGCTGCCTAGCTCTTTTCTGTCCACAAACCCATGATGTTGCCAGGCCCAGTCCTCCCACTGACTGCCCCAGGAGCTCGGACCGCTCCACTCTGGCCACGCGGATGGCCTCCGATCCCTGGGGCTCACCGGGCTGAGGCCAAACTCGGTGCAGACACCCGAGTGGCAGAGCCCCGTCGTTCAGAACTCCCGGGCTCCCCTGGGATTACCGACAGTGCCACTGTTCCTGGGGGCACTTTCCTAATGGACTAACCAAGCTCCCTTTTACTGGCAAGGGATGATGGAGCGCAGCTGTTCCCCACGCGATGCTTTGTCGAGCACTTCACTGCTTCCCTCACCAGGAGGCCCGGTCCTGGGCCTCCTCCGCTTGTCTCCATGTCTGCTCCTGGTGGCCAAGGGCTCAGGTGTACTCGGAATTAAATAGCTGAGCTCAGCAGCTTTCCAAAATAGAAGCAGAACCTATTTTGGCTTCAGCAGGAAGATCCCAGAAAATCCTCTTATCTCCCCTGCCGGGTGGGTGGGCGGGCAGCGGGAGCCAAGGAGCTGGGCCGGCTTAGCACCATCCCACCAACACTAACTGACTTCCTTCTTGTGAGTTCTGCTGCTCTCCTTCTGAGCAGACGGGGGAATCCTCAGGATCCAGGCCTTCCCCTAAGCCTCCCTCTGGCAAGGCTCAGGTGGACTGTCCTGGAAGAGGCCGCTTCTCCTCTTCCTCAACAGTTCAAAGGGAGGGAGCTGACATTCTGCCGGAGGTTGTCAGGGTTGCTATTCTCCCAGAAAGCTCAACATGCCAAGTCAGCGGCCGCCTCCCGGATGTGAATGTTCCCACCACCCCTGGCCATCCCATGCCACTCCTGGCCAAGTCCTCCTGTAAGCTGCCTGCCGGCCTACCCCGTGTGCTGGGGGCCTCCGCCAGGCACAGGGCCTGCCCACTGATGCGGCAGCCCGGAACAGGGCCCACAGACCTGACTCGTAACGAGCTGGGTCATCCTGGGCCGGTCATTTCATTTCTCTTAGGCCTCTGAGAAGGAGGAAATGGCCTCTCCCCATGCAGGTTGGCCCCCTCTTTGCAACTTATCATCTTGGGGCGCTTCCAAGAGCCTTGATCCGGCTCACCCCACCAGGAGGCCTGTCCTGTAGCTCGTCATCATGGGCTGGGCCAGCCAGCTCACTCCCGCCCCGCACGTCTCCTTTGCCCTTGGAGGGATGTGTGATCGAAATGTCCCAGGAGGGCTCCCAGCCCTGCAAGACGGTGGGCTCCCCTCATAACTCCGCGTATCATGGGCACCATCCATCTAACAGGCTGATGCTGTGTGGGCAAGCGTGGCTGCACTGCTCTTTTCCTCTTTCTTTTTTAATCTCCATTCAAAGGGAGAGACTGATGGATGGTGATTTCTTTGGAAATAAAGACGATGTAAAAGCAAAAGAAATCATTAAATATAATACTTTTTTAAAAAGAAAAAATTAGAAGATGGTCCTTTGTTTCTGGTAGACGACTGAAGTCCTGAAGAAAGCTTTGCTATCTTCTGGAGGTCCTCCTTCTTTTCAATTCTGGGCCCAAATCATTGTCTATTTGCACCATCACATACATACACACACACACACACATATATACATACACATACATGTTCATACGTAGATGTATATAATGATGGATGCACTCTACAGATTGTCCATATGACTGCCTATCACAACAGGCAGTCTTCATCCACTTGGTTTTTCTTGTGTGGATGGTTACGCCAAACTCTTCGGAACCATTGTGGATCTCTTCTAGGAGGCCCTGCCGTGTTCTGGGGTTGCATGTAACCAGTATGGTGTCATCCATAAACAAGAGCATCTGGAGGACTTCACGAGAAGAAATCCCTCTTCACTGTAGACTCTGATCTCCTCTATGACAGTGGCCAATATTTTCTTCTGTTTGTTGTCCCTTCATTTCCACCATGGACTGCTCTTGGGAAAACTTTTCTTTTTTTGCGGGGGAGGGGTGCTGGGGAGGCAATTGGGGTTAAACGACTTGCCCAAGTCGTTTACGACTAGCAAGACAGCTAGCAAGTGTCTGAGGCCAGATTTGAACTCGGGTCCTCCTGTCTCCAGGGCCAGCACTCTATGCATCGTGCCATCTACCCACCCCAGAAAACTTTTCTTAATCTCTCACAAGGCTTTCTTTAAACTGGCTTTACCCTTCACTGCTTCTCTTTCATGAATAAAAAAAAAAATGAACTTCATTAGAACTTTCCATCATCTGCCTTGGTTTCTATAACACTTCTTTCTCTTCCTTTTTCTAACTCTTTGATTAATTGTTATGAATCCCCTCCTCACAAAGGTTGTGTTCTGGGCCTACTTTTCTCCTCTCTCTCCCTTCCCCTTCTTGGCGGTCCCATCGGCTCCTACAGGTTCTGTTATCATCTCCAACTGACTCCCAATCTTTAAATTCAATCCAAATCTGTTTCCTGAATTCCTGTGTTACTAATTGCCCTGGATATCCTGTACGCACCTCAAACTCAACTGGGAAAGAGTGGAGAAGCATTTAGTAAGTGCTTACTATATGCCGGGTACTGTGCTAACAGGTTCGAAATAAACCTCATTATTCAGTCTCCTCCACTCCAAAAGGCAGCCATGTCACTCCGTCCTCCTCCAGACATCTTCCAGCCAGCTGGGTTCCCAAACTAAGAGTCCTCCATGATTGTTCTCCTTCCCTCATCCTCAAGCCCCCCAGCACCCAGTTCTGCATGCCTACAGCTTCTAACCGGCTCCAAGGCCCATCGCCTCCTACTTGGCTCTTGGAAGACACCCAATGGGGCTCCCCACTTCTGGTCTCTATTTCCTCTGCCATCAATCCTCCACATAGCTGCCAAACTGATTGCTAAATGTCACTCCCCTCCTCAAAAATCCTCAAAGGTTCCCACTACCTCTAGGATCAAATACAAAACCCTCCACGACAGGGTTTCCGCTTAATTTTCCTCTCCTATTTCTCATTACTGGTGTTCCTCTCTGGCCCTGACATTCCAACTCGCCCGAGTTTGCACAGGCTGACCTTTCCACCTACAACCGCTCTCTCCTGAGCTCCACCTCTCATAACTTCTATGTTCCTTCAGAGCACATCTCAGGCACTCTTCCCTCCTCCACAAGGCCTTTTCTGACTCCACTGGCTGCTAGCATCGTCTCCCTCAACAATTTACTTGGCGTTTCCTCCTCTGCTGACATACTGTATCTCCCTAGGACAATGTAAACTCCTCATGGGAGCACAGGGCAAACAGCTCTGTTTTTTCCTTTGAATTCTCAGTATCTAGCACAGTGTCTCACACTTGTCAGATACTTAATACACCTTTTATTGCAATGACCTCAAGAGTGACCCGTGGTGCTTCCATTTTTACTTTTACAAATGACCATTCTCCTAACATGTGAGGAAAACGCCAGAAAATGGTCCTGTCCTCCTGCAAGATCATCACGTTGGAGAAAAAGAGGCTACCCTCTTGGACGTGCAGTTTTCTGCAAGAATCCACTGGCTGTGGGGAGTCCTCTCAAGGGTGTGGCGGTTGGAAAACTTGGTCTGGTGACTTGGCTTCAGACGACTCCTGCCAATGACCCTCTGGAAAATCAGCGGCTTTTTGTGACCCAGACTTTACCACTCGTTCAGGAGGAGGAGGCGGTGGCAAATTCCCTGTAAGCAGGGACTGATTGACTTTCCATCTGCGGAGCCCCGGTGCTCAGCGCCCAGCACCAATGAGGATTGGGTCATTTCCCAAAGTGGTGTGTTCTCTTTAAAGCAGAATCCTGAAACCATACGAAAGGTGGCTCCAAGTCATGAGTAAGAAGAGATATGAAGAACACCAAGACAACTCTCTGACTTCACACCCGGTCATGTAGCCAAGGTGCCACGACAGGGCCACGGTCGATGATGGACGGTGACAGAAAGACAGACAGATCAATGCCCTGCTGGTGGAATCGTCAGTTGGCCCAACCATCCGAACAAGCAATCTGGAATTATACTAAGAAGGTGACTAAACCGCTGCCACCTTTAGCCCAGAGGTTTCACTGCTGACAGAAACTCCAAAGTGCGAAGAGACCACGGACCCAGGGAAAGACTTCCGGTACACAAAAACATTTACAGCTGTTCTTTTTGTAGCAGCAAAGAATGAGGAACTGAGGAATGGCTCAACACCATGGAGCGTGAACATAAACAAAAACGACTACCATGTGATACGAAATGATGACTCGAGAAAAGCACAGGGAGACTTGGGAACTGATGCAAAGCGAAGAAAGCAGGACCAGGAAAAAATCACCACAGCAAAGTCAGTGAGAAGAACCGTGACAACCACGAGGGCGATGACAGCAGAGGCAAAACCAGCATGGGTCTGTGCAGTGGTGGGCTATGAGGAGACCTGAGGGCATGGAGCCCAGGCATAGCTGGCTGAGGCAGTGTTCGTTTGGTCCAACTTTCCCCCTCTCATTTTCATTCTGGACTGTCCAGCATGGTCCTCCGGGAGAGGGCCATGCACAAGGGGGTTTAAAAACAGAGAAAAGACTCAAGCAAACGGAAGAAACTTTGGCCCTCTGAGGACCTGCCACCCTGCCCCCATCCCAGCCCCTCACTTACCAGGACCCAGACATGGAGGGGTATGCTGAGAGACAGGTAGATGGCCGTCAGGATGATGGTCCCTTTGAACTTTCGGAAGAGGAGGCTAACGAGCCCAGCCTGGAACACGAAGGTGTTGAAGAACATGAGGAAGATGATGATGACATTGAAGAGGATGGCGATGTCTTGGATTCTGAGGAGGCACAAACAGAAAATAAGTGGAGGGGTGCATGGGTAGGTTCGGTCCAAGAAGCCCGTCCTGGCCCTCCCCAGGGTCACAGCGATGACCAGCACTGGCACCCTGACCTGCAGACTGAGGGGCAGCACCAGCTGGACCAGGTTCCCCCTCCCCTGGCCCTCCGGGGGTCGCAGCGGTGACCAGCACTGGCACCCTGACCTGCAGACTGCGGGGCGGGACGACTCACATGAAGAGCACCAGCTGGACCACGGGCGCCAGGCGCAGCAGCTCCGAGAAGGCGTTCACGAACAGGTCGTAGAGCAGCAGCACGAACTGCAGGGCCAGCACCAGGCTGTAGTTGCTCGTCTGCAGCATCTTCCCTCTGCAGGGCCCGGCCTGGGGGGCATCCCCCACGGGGCAGCGTCAAGCCTCGGGGCCCCCTCGACTCCTCCTGCCCGTTCTGGACCAAGAGACTGGGGTGGGGGGCGAGAGGGGGCGGGGCGTCGGTCAGGAAACCCCCCTCCCGACGCTGCAATCCCATGGCACCCGGGGAGGAGGGACGGGATGCCCCAACACTCAGCCCAAAGCTGTCCTTGGGGGCTCAGCTTACACGACCCACGCAATGTCCCGGGGTGAGCACGCCGGCCTGGCCGTGGTATCCCAGTCCGAACCCCGGCTCTGACAATGATGTCCGGGACTTGTGACTCGAGCCTCCGTTTCCCCGTCTGTCAAACGACAGCTCCTACCTCCGAGGGTGGGGCGATAGCGCTTTGCCAGCCTTAAAGCGCCACGGAAACGGGCACCGCCGCAGCCACAGTGCAGAAGGGGAAACGGAGGCTCGAGAGGGGCAGCGCCCGGCCCAAGGTCACCCCGCCGGGCTGCGGGGGACAACGGCTCACCGAGCCAGCTGACCTGACCGGACAAACCTCGGTAGCCCCAGGGTCCGTCCTCCCTTCCCCAATGCCTCCTTCCCAGTGCAGTGGATTTCCCTCTCACCTGGTGCTGCCATCCTAGGTTGTCATGGAAACCACAAAGGGCCCGCCCCACTTTCCGGAGGTAGCATTTAAATCCCGGAAGTGCGTGGGGACGCGCTCTCCGGGGGCCGCTCTAGCCGCCAGCCCCAGCGCGCCCCTCGATGGTCGAACCGGCGGCCATGTTCATATCCCCTCAGACAAAAGCGCCCAGCAATCGGCCTCTTTTACCTTCCACCCCTCTGGCTAAAGGCCCTTCCGGCCGATTACATTTCCGCCCGCCCCCTAGTTCCTGTCCCGCGCGGGGTGTGGTGGGAAGATACTGAGAGTGAGGGGAGCAAAACGAAAAGGAGGTCCAGCGACAGTTGGAGCACAGGAAGGGAACCCAAACGGAGGCGTA
>NW_020953709.1:1573483-1585342 GCF_900497805.2 Vombatus ursinus
CATTTCCCAGGCTGCCTCGCGCGGGACCGGAAGCTAGCTGAAGGGACGAGAAAAGGCAGTCTGCAGGAAACCTGCAGGACTCCATTTCCCAGGCCGCTTCGCGCGGGACCGGAAGCTCTCTAAGGGAAGAGGCTTTCTGGGTGGGTGGGAACCTACAGGACTGGTATGCTGTGAAAGGGAGAGGCGGGGCATTCGCCCCTTGGCTCTTTGGAGGCGGTCTCCGGTAAGTAATTGAGGCTATGGGACTCTCTTTCCCAGAAGCCCCCGGGACGGCCTCTAGCTGGCACGTGGATAGGGTGGTGGGTTGGGGAGGGGGCTGCTGGAAAGGAATGATGGTGGGCTGTCCGAGTTGGGCCATCCGTGGACTTGGGGCGAGGCCTCCTACAGGATCACAAGAGTTGGGACCAGGAGGAACCCTAGAGGCCCGAGGGCCCATCGTACACTTGTGGAAGCAGAGGAAGGCTGGGAGAGACCGCCGAGCCCGCCTCCCTGCCCCCTCCAATCATTCAGGCCCGTTTCACAGATACCATCGAGGCCCGGAAAGGCCTCTGCCCGTTCCCCCCACGTTGCTGCGGGTCTGGTTTGGGCGCGGTGTAGTTCCGTGGAGGGCCGCCAGGGGGCGCCGCAGTGCTCCGAGCCTGGGACCCTGTTTGCCTCGGCTTCCTCATCTGTCAAATGGGCCAGAGAAGGAAATGGCAAACCCCTGCCGAGGGAACGCAAACAGGGTGAGGGACGCGGCTGTGCTACCTGCTGCTGCGGTCCAGGGCAGCCCCCCGGGCGCCCAGCCTAGGCCTCAGCCCGGACCCCTCCCCCCCTCAGCCCTGCCGCCCGGCTGTGTTGATTTCACCTCGGCCGCGTCTCCCCAAGGCGCCGCGCCCCCTCCTCTCTTCTGACCCTGGCCCTGCTCCGGTCCATCCGAGGGAGGTCCGACCGAGCCCCCCACTCAGTAATCCCCGGTGGCTCCTTACCTCCAGGATCGAATCCAAGTCCTCTGCTTGGCCTTCGAAGCCCTTCGGAACCAGCCCCTTCCTGCCTTTTCCGTCTTCTGAACGCTCAGTCTCGGCCAAGTGGGCTCTCATCCAGTAACACCGGCCTCCTGGTGATTCTTTGAACAAGACCCTCGTCTCTTGGATCTTGAGTCCCAGCTAAAATGCCGCTCTACGGAAAGCCTTCTCCAAATCTCTCTGGGCTCTAGTCCCTTTTTTTCCCCTTAATTATTTCCTATTTATTCCATAGATAACTTGTTTGTATCTATTTGGTTGTTGTAAGTTCTTTGAGGGCAGGCACTATCTTTTGCCTTCTTTTGTATCCCCATGTTTGGTACATACCTGCCACGTAGTAGACGCTATTTAATGGCCATCCACTCAGAGACCAGTGTTAGAATGAGAATCTCACAAGCGTATGCCTCTTCCCAGCAAATGGTCAGTCGGCCTTGGCTACAAGACCTCTAGCGAGGTGGAGCCCTGGGCTTCTTGAGCCAGCCAGCCTCGTCCTCTCTTGCAGAGCCGTGATTGTTCTGGAAGATTTTCTCCTCGTGTGAATCCTAGCCCTGCCCCTCTCTGACTTCTTCCCGCGTCCCCTTCTTCCACCTTGGGACCGCGAAGGACAAAGCCAGTCTGTCTTCCAGCAGACAGCTCCTCAGGTACTTGAGCCGCTTGATTGTGCCCCAAAGTCGTCTTCAAGTTTAACATCCCGATGCCTTCCCCTGCTCCTCCCCTGACGTAACCTTCGATCCTTCACCACCCTACTTTCCCGGTGCCGGACTGTCTCCAGAATAGAATCGGCTCTGGCCTTCCCAAAATGTAGTTTGGTCCAGAAGAACCTCAGGGATGGTCGGGTGGGCCTGTCATACCAGTGACAACGTGTCCTGCGAGCTGCCCTCTACCAGCCGGGTAATCCTGGGAAAAAAAGAAAGACTCGAAGCTTGGGGGATTCATGCTGGTTCTCTGAGACTTTGCCTTTTTTTTCTTTTTTATCTCGCTACCTCTTGAACAATTACTCTCTGGAGTGTAGAGTTATATCAGCATAGAAGTGAGGCCCACAGACTTAGCTAACATTGGCAGGCTCCCGTCTTCGGGCTTTTGTTTTGTTTCGTTAAGAAAAGAGGAAAGGTTACTGTTACTCACCCTTCCTCCTTCGGCAGCAGCCCAGGCTTAGCCTCTTGCTCCAAGCGTGAGTGTCTTGTGAACTCTGTTTTAGTTTTTAAGACTCCTTTGGAAAGAGTAGCTCTGTCGGCTGGCTGGGCCCAGCATTGGTTCTGCCCAGGGATTTAGGATCCTGGCTCCAGGGTGGCCCTTCTGATGACCAGGGGTAGAGTCAGCAGCTCTTAAGCCAAATGAAAGGTGAACACACCCCACCGCCTGACTGGTCACACCTTATCAGGGACATGCTTAGATGGAGACACACCTGCAAGGTTAGAAGGTTCTGTGATTTGGGTGAGATGCCTTCCTAGTGGTACTAATTCTACCTCCTCTGCTCCTTCTCAGCTTACACACTTCTCATCCACAGCTCTCTTTAGACCTTCCACAGAGGACCCAGGCCATCCACTGGAGGCTTGCCTGGCCCTGATCCTCTTAGTAGCCTGAGGCTGGCAGTTCAGCTCATTTCTGCCGATGTTTGCTTTCAGACCTGCTATACAAGCTGTCTGCTCCACACCCACTTCTGAGTGCTCTGAGCACTCAGGGCCCCAGACCTTACCTGGGCAGGCAGAGGGGAGAGCCAGACTTCTGGGAAGGCCCGGGCTTCTGGCAGATTTTTGGCCAATGGGACGTAAGTCAGAGCCCAGGGCTGGCTCCAAGGCTCGGAGCTGACTGGATTTACTTTCTGGGGGTGGTATGGTCTCTGGAGGTGGGGTGTAGAGGTTCCCTGGTCGGTCATGAAGGGTCCTGGACCACCTAGTGACATCTCATAGGTTAGATGACTTCATACTGGCTCCCTCAGCTCTCCATCCATCAGAGCAGGGCTGCACAAAGCTGCACAGATTGGGGCTAGGGCACGGTGTCTCCAGGTCACATCCAGAGGCTCTTTGTTGTGGGGGGAGGAGAAAAGGTGGGCAGAGCAGATGGCAGGAGGCCTGTATAACTTCAGTTTCCTGTAGATGGGGGTCCCATGGGGGGCATTCTAACTCTCACCTGACAGGCTGATGACCCATTTGATGGGTCTAGGGTGGGGGTCACAAACCCACAAGCCTGATAGGAAAAACCCTGTCGCTGCTAGGATATCTGGCGCAATCTTCTTGTGCCCACCTCCTGGGGGCTCCTGCTCTGTTTTTCTCCCTTCACTGACCTCTGGACCCTGCCCAGCACTCGCTGGCTCGGTGCCCAGCCAGCTATTTGGCCTCCCTGTGCAAGCTGCCAGTTCACAGGGGAGCCCAGGAACGGGAGCTGGTGGGCCCCATTGGGGTAGGTGGGAGAGCTTAGCTGGTGCTGGCTGTTTCTCCTTGTCCTCTGACTGTCCCCTGAGGGCACTTTGCCTTTCTTGGCTGAGGCTGAAGGGTCTTTGGGAGGCTGAATGTAAGTGGGCAGAGCCCACTGTGCCTTGGATTGTGCCCCGAACCCTGAGGGCCCTGGTGACACACTCATCAAATCGAGGGCAGAATTTCTAGTGGGGCAAACCTTTAAAAGTTCTGGCCTCCCTTTTTACAGCTGAGGAAACTGAGACCCAGAGGAGGGAAATGACCTGCTCAGAGTCACATAAGTAGAGAGGTTGGATTGGTGTGGCTGCCCAGAAGATGCAGAGTAGGGCACTCTCTGGCCTCTCTGGCAGGCACACCGTGCCCTGCCCCTGGCTTTTTTCCTAGCGGCAGCCTAGGGCAGAGGTCCCAGAGAGGTGTGGGCACCATGTCCCATCATGCCCTGGGAGTCTCTTGGTAATTTTCCCTTTCTGAGCAGCCCTTGTGGGAAATCTCAGAATAGACTTTGTGGTCCCCAGACCGTGACCTGCTGCTTCACTCTCTTCCTCCGGAGTTTCCCTTGAGTCTGAGAAAGCAGAAGCGGGGGCAGCAGATGTGGGGCCATGGGCATCACTTGGAGTGTTTGCAATGTGTTTCCAAGGCTGCCCCCTCACAAGAGCCAGGGCTGTCCAGTTGTGGCTGGGGCCCCCTCAGGCCTGCTCCTAGCACCCTTGTGTCTGAATGTTCCTCAATCCCTCTCCCTGGGGGAGGATCCTTTTCCCTGTGGTAAAGGAATCTGTCCTCACAGCTCCACCCAGGCCGGACCTGAGGAGTTGTTAGATGCCAGGGCCAGGCTCCGCCCACCCCTCACCAGCTAGAAATCTGACTTAGCTGGCTCCCAGAACACCTGGGCAAGGCACATAGGCCGTGCCTGGGCAGGCAGGACGTGAGGGGCTGGGGTGAGAGAGAGAGGGGGGTCACCTCTTGGCGGTGCGGCTCTAGGGGAGAAGCCCACGTGAGGAGTGAGTGACCCGCTCTGTCCTTCCTCAGGAACGTGATGGCCATGGGACAGTTCTATCTCTTCTCCCTGGTCCTGGGCACCCTGGGCTCCCTCTGTACACTCTTCACTGTCTACTGGGTACAGCACTGGCATGACGGCTTTGGCTGGGATGGCACTAAACTCATGTTCAACTGGCACCCAGTCCTGATGGTGACTGGTATGGTGGTGCTGTATGGGGCTGGTGAGTAGAGCATGGACGGGCCCCAGGGAGGGGCAGCGGGAGGTGGGGGCCCTCTGCTAGCTCCCCCACTGGCTCTCCAGACCTGGGGCCGTTCTGCCTTCCCCTGCTTGGGGGGAGGGCCGCTCTGAGATCGTGTACACCATTGACTTGGGAATTGAAGTCACCCTGTATCATCTTGGGCATTTCCCTGAGCATAGGTTTACTCATCTGTCCAATGGGCATGATTCCTTCTTAGACCATTTACCCCTTCACTGGATTATTGTAAAGCAAGCACTTTGTGGTCTGTGGGGCTCACTGGTCCAAGCTCTCCAGGGCCATTGAAATAGGAGTTGGTATTATTTGGGCAGCTCAGTAAGATTATAAGGGAGCACCTGGGCCAGGAGCTCCTCACATTGGTGAGCAAGGGTCTGACCAGGACAAGAAAGCACAAGCCCGGGGGCTTTGAATAAAAGCCTTGGCCTGAGCAAGGTTCCTGGCAGCGTGTAGAGGCTGGGACCCGTGCCCTGTCCTGGCCCCATCGGGCTGACCTTGGCCTGCTCTTTGCTCTTTTCTCTCTCTCGGATACATGGCACAGGCAGGTGGGTCAGGCCCTTAGACTGGCTTGGAGGCTGGGGGTTCAGCGAAGAGAGGCCTCAGGTTCCAGTCTTACCTCAGCAGTATACTGCCTGTGGGAGGGTCCCAGGGCAAGAACATCCTCTCTGAGCCTCAGTTTCATTGTTTGAAAAATGAGGTGGTTGGACTACATGGGCTGTTGCAGCCCTGACGTTGACTTCAGGATCAAGTGGAACCTTAAGGGGACCCCGTTCCCCCTTCCCCCTTGGGGCTGTTGAGAGGCTCCATGCTGAGGGATGGGCCCTGGCTCCTGGTCTTCCCCCAGCCTCGTTGGTGTACCGCTTGCCCCAGTCCTGGGTCGGGTCCAAGTTGCCGTGGAAGCTGCTTCATGCGGTGCTGCACCTGGCGGCCTTCGTCCTGGCGGTGCTGGGGCTGGTCGCCGTCTTTAACTTCCATTACCACAACCGGCTCTCGAATCTCTACTCCCTGCACAGCTGGGTGGGGATCACGGCCGTCACCCTTTTTGCCTGCCAGGTGGGTGTCCTTCCCTTGCCTGGGCCATCAGCACATTTCTGAGGGTCTGCTGGGTCTGTGAGTCTGGAGCCTTGGCCTTCTGATGGGCCCAGTGCCAACACGCCTACTCAGAACAAACATGACTAATAAAACTCAGGATAAAGCTGGGGATGGTCGAAGGACGTAAACGGACACCATCAGAATCCTGACGTAGGCATTGTGGCTCCTGGAATGGGAGTTTATGGTACAGGATCTCCTGGTGTGGAAACTCACTTCACTGATGCAGATGGCTACTCATGGCCGAGAGAGCTGCCGGGGGCCTCGGGAGGGAAGAGCCTTGCCCAGGGTCACGGCTGTTTATGTTCCAGGCAGGACTCGAGCCCCTCAGATCTTGAGTCTGAGGCCGGCTCTGTACTCGCTCCGCCACCAGGCCTCCTATTTGCATAAGTAGAAAGCGAGACCATTTGGACAGGAATGAATGATCTGGACAGCTCTGCTTTGGGTCAGCTGGGGGAGGGCAGAGGCAGAGTTGGGAAGACTGCATAGATGTAGCGTGACTGGAAATAAAAAATTCTTTGTCGGACTCGGGGTGTCCCATGGAAATGGAGGGTCCAGGGCCTGAAAAGTGGTGTGGGGTGGAATTGGGGGGTAGAGGAGGAGAGGGCAGATGGCTGGCTCCTGCCCCTCCCGGATCCATGGCTCTCTGCCCTCAGTGGCTCCTGGGCTTCACCGTCTTCCTGTTACCCTGGGCATCGCTATCGCTCCGCAGCCTCCTCAAGCCCATCCATGTCTTCTTTGGGGCCGTCATCCTGTCCCTGTCCATGGCCTCTGTCCTCTCCGGAATCAATGAGAAGCTCTTCAATCTGTGAGTCTCCTGTAGGGCCCTGGCTATGCTTTCAAGGTGGGCAGTGGGATCTGTCTGAGCTGGAATGAGGGTGTCCACAGAGCTGCCCCTGAGGATGGGCTGTCTGCACAGGGAGGGCCAGGGGACTGGGGGCCCGGGGGGCTTATCAGCCACCCTCCTTGAGTTAGCACCTACCTTCTGATCGGGAAGAGAAGAGAATCTGTCTTTCTCCAAGAAGAGGTTGGTCAGCCAGTCAAGTATTTCTTGGGTACCTATGTGTTCATAGCATCATAGCGGAAACTGGTCAACCATATTGCTAGGTTTTTGTAGCCCCTGGCCTTGACACTTGGCAAAAACCTCAGGGGAACGCCTTTTCACTGGGCCTTAGTGTGGGGAGGCCTACGCTGGGCAGAGACAGATGGCGAGTCATGGTGGAGGGTCCAGGGACAGCCAACACTGTCGCCCCACAGGAAGAACGCGACTGCCCCCTACTCCAGCCTCCCGCCGGAGGCCTGCTTTGCCAACATCACCGGAATGCTGGTGGTCGCCTTTGTGGGAATTGTGCTCTATGTCCTACTGGTCTCGTCGTGGAAGCGGCCTGAACCAGGCATCCTGACCGACAGACAGGTAGAAGTCCATGTGGCCGGAGAACAAGGGGAAGGCAGTGAGGGGTGGGGGAAGAACCAGGGGACGGGGTCTGGGGCTGGAAGAGACGCGAGGACGCTGATGGAGAGAAAATCATGGCCCATTGAGACAAAATTTAAGCCCTGCTTTGGACACGAGCCATGCAACCCTGGGCAGGGGTCCTAGGGCATCAGAGAGCTGATCTGACCCCTCATTTGGGCCCAGAGAGGGGAGGTGACCTTCACAAAGTCACTCAGACAGGGAATAGAAGAATCCAGGTTCCAATGCGGGACCTCCATTCCCTTGTTTTAAGCGTCTCTAAGGCCCCTTCTCACCTTGATATCTGGTGACGCTTGGAGAGGCGCACTTTGGGAGAGAAGGCACAGATAAGCCCATCTCCCCACATGACCTTGTTAGACCTTGGCTGCCCCATGCAAGGACAAGGGCGAAGGTCAGAGAAGGGGAGATTCACATTTTCAATAAGGGTCTTTCTTGCCTTTTCCCTCCAAGTGGCTCCCACAAAGCTAGTGCTAATGACTGGTGGGATGGGGCAGTTGGGTTCTCGGGGATGAGTGGAGCCCCCTGGCTAGGCCTTTGGACCATGGGGCCTTGGGTTGGAACGCTGGGCTGGGCCAGTGCATCTCCTTGGGAGGACTGTGGCCTGGGCTGGGCCTCTGTATCAAGTGGGGTCCCTGCTGGTGCTGGGCGTTGGTCTGTGGAGCCTGAGGCGGGTGACAGGGACTCACATCCCCTCAACTTTCTTTCTAGCCCCTGCTACATGAAAGGAAGTGAGGCGCGAAGGGCCCCCCAGGAGCAGGCTGCACCAGCGCCACTCTCCCCCAGGTTCTGCTCTTCTGGGGGCTCTGGAATTGCCTGGAGAGGGGCCGGGGTCCCAGACTTCTTCTGCCCCTGTTCCCGTCCTGCACGCTAGCCGCTGGGCTCCTCACCTGCTTCCTGGCCGGCGCGGGCTTCCGCACCTCTCGGCCCCTTTCTCAGGCTCTCCCTTGAGGCGCTGCTATTTCATCACAATGTCAGCTATGTCACGAGTCAGTTCTTAGAGATTCTCAACTAGCTCCTCTTAGGCAGAGGCAGGGCTGCTGACAGGTAGAAGGGCTGGGCCTGCGTCCAGGGCGTCCCTACCAGTACCCCTCTCTGCTCCTTCCTGCCCACACGACCCAGTGTGGAGGCGAGGTCCTCTGCTGCTCATCCTCTCTCCCAGGCCTTTGTAAAGTAGCAGGGAGGGTGTAACTTGCTCCCTCTAGCTTCGGCTCCATCTGCGACCTGGATCTCGGCCTTACCCTATTGCTTACGTGCCTGTTGCGTCCGGGCCCTCCCAATAACTCTGCCAACCTGCCCTCCCAAGAAACTTGCATCATAGTGGGGACTACTACCAGGGCCGCCTTTGGACTTGATCTTCCGGACTCAGTATGCCGGGACCTGCTCCTGGCCCATCAGGGTCAGCCTCCTAACACCCCCACCCCCAGCACCCTTCCTCAGGAACTCCTCACACTCTTGGAAATGGTGGAGAAGACCTGGGTGGCGCCATTGTCCCGGCAGGGCCGTGGGCACTGTTGGACCATCCGGCTTCCAGAGCTGCCTGCTCGGACACAGCCAGATTTCCACCCCATCCCTGGGCTGGGCTGACCAAGGCCCCGGGAGGGCAGTATGAACCCTCCCAGAGTGAGTCTACACAGGCCACACTCGGGCGCAGATGCCTCAGGGGAAGCTCAGACTCCCGAGTTAACTCTACTCCTCGCTCCTCAACAGTCCTGTCTTCTGCGGCTGGTCTTTTCCTCCTCTCCCCTCCCCATTGCTGGTGTGGTCCTCTACTTCCCTCCTAAACCAGGCCTGGCGTGGCCAAGGGCTCGGGCTCTCCGAGTGTGGACTGCAGTCCTAGGGCTCTCACAGCTCTCTCCTAGGGGAGCATTCAGTCGATTGGCTCAGTGAGTGGCCCGTGTTTTCAGGCCAGGGTGCAGCTGGGGTCAACCTCTTTGGGCTGCCTGAAAGTTTTCATTCAATGCATTTTTAAGGATCCAAGACTGCCAGGCTTTCTGGCGTGATATCAGCAAATTTCGCCTTGATTAAAAGGGAAAACACACTTTCTAAGGATCATGGTTGGAGCCGAGCTTCTTTAGCGTAAAGTGGGGCTGATTCTGCAGGGGGGCTGAGGCTGTGTGGCCTCTGGGGCATCTGGTCAGGATTCCATTGGAGCTCCTCCCTGCCCTGCTAAGGTTAAGGTCTTAGTACTGCTGAGCTTGAGGGGAGGTGGCTTTTCTATTTGTGAAGATCCTTTTAACTTCCTAAGTTGTATTCTTTTAACCTCTCCTTACCATTAAAGTTGTTTTTACTGCATTTCCTGGTTGTGAGTCTGACTGGGCCTGAATCCCTGGCCTCGCCTACCTGGGGCCCCCAGGCTTCCACGTGTGTGGGGCTTTGGAGAGGGCGTTTTGTACTAGGTGGCCTCAGAAGGCCCAGCTGACTCCGAGGGTCTGATTTCAGATCTCCAGAGCCCAGGACAGCCTGTGAATGCTGCCTGACCGTTGTCTGGCCGGATTGTGTGCCTGTGTGACTTATGGATCTGGGCTGGGCCCTCCCTCTCACCAGTGCAAGGGCCAGTGGGACTTGGCATTTAATTAGAACTCTCAGTGTGGAAATTCCTTCTACCAAAGCAAGATGGCAGTTAGCCTGTAACTTAGACTTAGCCGCTGTTAAGTGGCTGGCCTCAGGTACGCAGTCAGTCTGGCTCTCCGACTTCAAGGCTGCCTGTCAGGCCCGAGAACAGAACCAGGTAATTCTTCACAAGAGAACTACACATAGCCCCTTCCTAATGACCATGCTGCCTTCCTTCCCACTGCAGATAGGGCCTGTCTAGACCCTTCTTTCAGGTTGCTGCTGCTTTATATCCAGAGATAGCCAACATGCATCCTAGAGAATGGCTCAAGACCCCATAACGTCCTGCGGGCGAAATGCTTCGAGACCATCTTGTGTGGCCACGACCACCGTCATCAGAGAGAGCCCACCTGTGGTTGGAGAGGACCTGGATGGAGACTGACCTTTGCCCATCAGGGCTCCCCTCAGGCTCTCTCTCGTGTCCATCAACTACATACTCAGTAACAAAATGGTGCCACTGTGAGGCCCTGGAGACACGCCCGAGTCTCTGCTCAGTGGGCCCATGTGACTGACTTAGCCACCTCCTCTTCCTGGTCAGGCCAGGATTTAGCCAAAGTCACCCTTGATGAGAGGCAGAAGTTTGGGAAAACAAGAAGACTGGCCTTGTACATGACTCACGGCCTATAAGAAAGTGGAGTTTGCAGGTCCTCTGGCCCCCTGCCCCCATCTGAGACATGTCTGGTTCTTTGGCCACTCACTGTACCTACAGACGGGTTCTGTCTGCCCTAGATCAGAGATATCCCCATCAACATTGTTGCCTGTACTGGGCATGTGCTCTGAAGCGTGGAAACCCCAGGGTGCCAAGTTCAAATCTGACACTTCTCATCTGTCTCAGCTGTCAAGAGATTGACAATTTGCAGATGAGCCGGTGGGATTCATCTCCACCTCTGGCTCAGGCTTTGAGCAACCAGTGGGCATGGCAGGGCAGGTAGGGAAGGAGGCAGCCACCACATTGCACCAAATTTACTGCAGCTTGACATGATTTATTGGGGTTAGCCCTCTGCCTGTTTATTGACAAAAAGGCTTACAAAGAAAGATTCTTAAAAACACATTCACCCTGACAGGTACAGGAAAAATCTTTATCACGGAGGCATACGGCTGACCATCTGGAGGGGTTGGGATCCTGCCAGACTCAACTCCGCCCTCCCTGGAAGGAGAGGGAATGATGGGGAGCAGAACCGGTCAGGCCCGGAACCAACACGGACTTTTGTGGCAAGGCCAAAAGGACCAGGGCTGAGGAAGCGTTCACAGCTCCAAAGCCAGCCTTTCCTTGGCCTGAGACAGTCTGCCTGGTTCTGGGTGTTAAAATCAGGGCTTCCTGGATGATTGGAGGGGACGGTGCCTTCGAGAACAGTTCTTAACATGAAGTCTAGAAATTTGGGATTTGGGGAAAATTATTATTTTGACACTTATATTGCAATATAATTGATTTCCTCTCCGATCTAATTATTTTGTGCATTTAAAACATGATTGTGCAAAGGGATCCTTTTCACAAAAAAGGTGAGGCTACCTCAGGCTAGACAGAGGAGGGATGTCCCTTCGGGCGCCATCCCTACACTGGGAAACTAGGAGCAATGTACCAGATGCCACGCAGAGGCGGAGATGAGGACACGTGGCCCTGAGCAGCTGCACAGCAGCGGTCAGGGATGGGGACAGGACTGGAGTCACGCGCTCTGGCTCTGTAACGTCTCCAGGATGGCCCGGAGTACGGCGGCGGCTGCCACGGCCCCGGGGTCCGGCTGCTCCAGTTTGGCCGAGCTGATGTAACTGGCTCGCCCAGCTCCAGCTTCCATCTTTTTGGTGGCTTCAGCCGCGGCCTCTGCGCTCTGCAGGAGAAGGCACAGGAGCTCGGTTCCTGCCTGAGTTTGGGGGCAGCAGGCTAGCTGCTCAGTCTTACCGCCCCACTGGCCTCACTTCTGCCAGTATGCCGGAGGCCTTGGCACTAGGTACCTTTGGCAGCTCTGCCAGGGGGGAGCATACGGATGGCTCCGTGTGCTGGGTCACTGCATGCCCCGCCCCCCCCC
>NW_020953709.1:1585442-1681440 GCF_900497805.2 Vombatus ursinus
CAGCCCCATAGCGGTTCTGTTCTTCATCCTCCTACAGCTCAGGCCTGACCACGTCCTTCCCATCGCCTCTAGGATTTTAACTCCTTCACAGCACAGGGCAGCGCTGCGTCTCTTCTCTCCGGGCCTTTGCCCAGGCTGCCTTCCCTCCTCACCTCCGAGGCCCAGAACCCTCGCCAGCTTCCCCTCCCAGGCTTAGCTCCTGAGCCAACCCCTGTGGGAAGCCCGGGCTGACGCCCTCAGCCTGCTCCACCTCCTCAAACCATCCCATACATGCTTACCTGTAGACATCCCTCCCCATACAGACAAACGTGTTAGAATATGCCACTGGATCAAAAGATTAGGATTTAGAGAGAGAAGGGACGTGAAAGGTCATGGAGTTCATTTTACAGAAAATGAGGCATGGAGAGGGTCACACAGCTCCTAGTGTCTGAGGCAGGATCTGAATTCAGGTTTTCCTGACTCCAAGTCTAGGGCTCCAGCCACTGCTCTACACTGCCTCTGTTTACTCTCTCTGTAGCCGCAGGGCCCAGCACAGTGTTTGGCACATGGTAGTGCTGCACAAGTGCCTGCTGGCTTGGCTCTGTCCCAAGACATTCCTCCTGCTCCACGCCTAGCCTCAGATGACCTCCCTGCCCTCTTCCTGAAGTGAGGGCATGACAGACGTTCTCAGTGGGTCACAAGGCCGGCCCCCAGGCTTTGCTGACTGGCTCACCTTGACCGCTTTGCTCAGCACCTGCAGCACGTCGGCCCCCGGGGTCTTCAGGGCGTGGAGTTCCTGGCCTGCGGCCCATAGCGAATCCAGCTGCCCAAGACAAGGGAGAGGAACCCTGAGATGGGCAGGCACTGTGGTGGTTGGGGGGCTCTGAAGGGAACGAGGAAGAGGAGGGCAGCGGAGCAGAGGGCATACGCACCATGGTCCTGTCCCCAGGAGCAGCTTTGCCATACCTGTCAGGACATGCAGAGAGAACCTCAGGTGAGCCAGCGGCCTCCCAGTGTTTACCGAGGGATCATCTCCTGGGCATGGAGGAGTGACTCACCGCTGCATGGCCTCTAGGCCAGCGTCCATGGCAGCAGTCCAGGCGGGGAGGCCAGGCGTGGCCTTGAGGGGCTGGGCAGCCGCAGTCAGGAACAGGCCATAGAGCTGGGGTCCAGAATCAAACCCAAGGAGGCTATGAGCAGTCAGCCTCTACCTTGGTGCCTGCGGCACTGGACTTTCTCAGCCACGGGATCTTCCCCTTGGCCCGAGGGTGCCCCAGCTCCCCGCCCCTGCCCCAGCTCTCCTGACAACGGGCTTGGCTCCCCAGCACTCACCGCCCCTGATGAACCTCCCATCTTCTCCAGCAGGAGCCGGGACAAGCCAGAGAGTAGCTGGTCAGGGCGGCTGGGGGGTGGGCCCTCCTTCAGCCATTCCTGTATTGCTGAAAGAGCAAAGAGAAACTTTGAGCAATGTGGTGGTAGGGGAAGGGGGAAAGCTCAGAGGTCCCGGACCCCAGCACTCCCTAGGCCGAGACCAAGGAAGCATTCACAGTCAACCAGAGGCCGAAACCCAAGGGAAAGAACCGAAGGGGGCTGGGGAGGGAGGGTGGGTGGGGGATCCTCCCATCTGGAGACCAGGACCCGAAGGAGGCCCACGAGGCCTTGATCCCTTCACCCATCCCTCTGGCAGTGACCTCTGGCAGCTCGGCTATGCGTGGTGCCACAATCGCCGTCTCCAGCAGCTCGGTCCAGAGCATTCAGGTGCTCCTCCAGGCCAAGGAGGGTGGCACACACTCGCTGCAGGATGGCAGCTGCCCTCTGGGAGCTAGCACCTGGCAAAGAGAGGCCAGTGGGGAGGGGGCCCGGTGCTCCAGAGAGCTGGGGCTGAGTATCCCCCCCGTGTCACCCCCCCAGCCAGATGGGCAGGGTACCTCCTGTCGCCGTCGGCTCGGTGCCCTCTGGCTTCTCGGTGGGGGCTGCCCGGCTCCGGGTGCGACCCGTCACAGGCACTCTGGCTACGTTGGGCCAGGCCGAAGCTGTGGTTTTGGCATCTGGGAATGAACGGGAGGCAGGCTCAGGCGTGGCACAGCCACATGGCTTGGCTTCCTGAGCTGGAGGGGACGGGGAAGTGGAGGTTCGCAGCCTTCTTGCCTCATGAGAAGAGGATGTGGGGGTTGGGGGAGAGGGTGGAAAGATTGGAGAAGCCCAACCCCACCTTCCCCTCGAGTCAACTACGACAGGAAGGAAAAGCTGGAAGTAAGCTTTCCAGGGGACTGAGTCCCTCACCTTGCCCCTGACCTAGGAGAAAGGCCGTGTTTGCCCAGCCTCCTCGGGTCCCCTCAGCCCATGGGGAGAAGTTCAGGCCTGCAGGACCTTGGCCTTGGGCTCCTCACCTATCAGTTTAAGGAGGGCATCATCTACCAGCAGGAGGGTCAGGGAGATGCCAGCCATTTCCAGTGCTGACATGAAGGTGCCCACCAGGGCCCGGGCAATCTTCACACCACGGGCCTCTAGAATCCAGAGCAGAAGGCAGCCATGAGGACGGAGGGCACGGGGGAGGGCAAGGACCCCCGACAGAAGCCAGGGCAGTAGAGCCGGAGGCCTTGCAGAGGCCGAGGGGCGATGGGCAGATCTCGAGAGAGCCCCACCAACCTCACTCCAGAGGGCCACCTTCCTGGGGCCCTCCTCACTGTCTCCTAACGTTCCTCCTCGTTTCCCAGTGTAGGGATGGCTCCCTAAGGGACATCCCCCCTCAATCTGAGACTCACCGAGGCAGCGGACTGCTGCGTCAGCCATGATGCCCAGCTCCAAGAAGGACAGGCCTCCCAGATTATTGACGACCAGCACCACCAAAGAGCCTGTGGACAGCGGCCCCCACAAATCAATCAGTGTCTCAACAGGAATTGGTTAATTAAGCACGTGGTCTGTGCTAGGCGCCGAGGGTGTGAAGGCAAAGAATGAAACACTCCCTGCTGACCAGGACCTTCTGTTCCAATGAGGCCAACAGGATGAATGTGTCCATCGTATGTAAAAGTGAATGCTACAAATGGCATAATAACAGCCTCTCTGCGGCACCCCAAGGTTTGTAAAGTGCTTCGCAAACACTGTTCCATGCCCATTTTACAGATGTATATGAGGGAGTCAGGTACAAGGCAGTCTGGGAGGGAGGGAGGGCGCCAGCAGGCCCAAGGAGGGGAGTGAGCTCTGGGACGCTCCAAGGGTCAGGCATGTGGGAGGGCCAGAGCAAAGGTGTGGAGGCTGGCGATCAGGTGCCACGTGTGGCCAATAGAGAGAAGGCCAGTTTGGCTGAGTACGAGAGGCAGAGCAGCGTCCAGTGGGCAGGACGATACGCTGGTGCCAGGCTGTGCGGGGCCCTGAAAGCCAGATGAAAGTATTATCCCAGAGGCTATTCCCAGGAAGCCACTGGAGTTGGGCGACTGGATGGGGGTGAGTCAAGACCAACTTTGGCCGTGGTCTGTGGATGGAAGTGAGTCGGGGGCTGGTGAGGAGCCTGCCGTGATGGTCGAGGGGACAGGTGACGAGGGACGACTAACATGGCGGTCGTGTGGACAGCGCGAAGGGGTGGGATGTGAGATGAAGCCATGGGAGGATCTGACAGCTGAGGAGATGTGGGTGAGGGGCAGGGAGGATCGTCGGATAACACCCAGCTTACAGAGCCAGGAGATGGAAGGAGCCTCCCTGGACAGACGACTCACCAGGCCTGACCGGCACATGGGACTCGCTGGAAGGGTCGGTCATGTGGTCAATCATTGTCTTCACTACCTCATCCGCCGTGGCCATCTGTGCATGAGAGGCAAGAGTGAGGGGGGTTTGGCCTAGACCCTGTTCTGGAGCAGCATGAGCTCTGAGCAAGCACTCACCCACCTACCTTCAGCCGACGTACGCCAGCCTCCCCGTGGATCCCTGGGGAAAGAAGACATCAAGGCTATAGGGAACACCAGGTGACATCCCCAGCGTGAGTGGAGATAAGACAGCGTCCAGCCTACGGACGCCCCGGGACGAGGGTCTGCCCGACGGGACGTGCCGCAGGATGGGACAGACTCATGTCAGACATAACAGATAAACGCCCGAGGCTGCTGGGGATGCAGGGCACACATCCTTCCCAGGCAGCCTATGGACACCTCAGGACGAGGGTGTGCCCGACGGGACGTGCCACAGGATGGTACAGACTCATGTCAGACTTAAGGGGTCAAACACCTGAGGCTGCTGGGGATGCAGGGCGCACATCCTTACCCCAGGCAGCCTACGGACACCTCAGGACGAGGGTGTGCCCGATGGGACGTGCCGTAGGATGGGACAGACTCATGTCAGACGTAACAGACAAACGCCCGAGGCTGCTGGGGATGCTGGGCACACATCCTTACCCAAGCCCAGCTCCATTTCATCAACAGGAAGCTGGAAGGTAGGTTTGGAGCCTGGAACGCTGCAGGAGGACAAGCTCGCCCCCAGGGTGCCTAGGAGGAAAGAGGGCAGGACATGTGGCTACCAGCAGTGTGGGCACAAAAGGGCACACAGATGTCCACAGAGGAAGAGCCTGACCGATCAACAATTTAGTCATTCGGGGAGAACATGCTTTGCTCTGGACAGCCCTGTGGGCTGCGCATTCTAGCCTGGCCCCAGGTCACTGCAGGCACTTGATGGGGCGGAGACCCTGGCTAGGTGAAGGGCCCAGCAGGTGGAAATAAAATATGCCTAAGGATCTCCGCAATGGGGAATGGGGGTGAGCGGGGACACCCCAGAATGCCAGTGCCCGAGAGCAGGAGCTCCCCAGACTCTTCAGCCTCTAGCAGCTCACCAGACAGGCTAGTTTGGCTTGCCAGCACTCACGCTTTTGCATCCTTCCTTCAGAAAGGTCCTGTTCCCTCCATAATGCTCCTTTTCCTCCCAGGGAATGGGGAAGCTGTCCCCCCAGGCCAGCACTCATCCCTGGCAGCACAGCCCCACCCTCACAGCACTCACCCCTGACCCCCCACCCCCCAGCCCCACCCCCAGGCCAGCACTCACCCATGACGGCAGCAGCTGCGCTCACTCTGTGAACAATGTCGTCGAGCCCCACACCCGCCTCTGCCAGAGCACCCGCCACCTGTACCAACACAGGGCCAAGCTCCCAAGGGATGAGTGACTCCACAGTTTGGGGCAGGGAGGGCAGGGGTTGATGTTAAGGGGCAAAGGAGAGAAGCCTCCCTGGTGAGGTGCCTCCCTCCCGGTCAGTCGCAGCCAATGGGCCTGACCTTCCTGGGGAGGGGGGGCTGTCAGAGGGGGAGATTTCGAGGGGCAGACCTGGGTACTAGCGATGGCTCTTCCACTCACTACCTGTGTGACCCTGGCCAAGTCACTTCCCTCTCTGGGCCTCAGTTGTCTCACTGAGCTGAGCTGGGAGGCACCTTCTAGTTGTGACTGCACTTGTCAATCCTAGGGAGGGGTGAAAGAGGGCACCCCATCGCAGCTGATCATGGCACGGGGGACAGGATGGTCAAAGGGGAAGAGAGGAAGCAGTGCCCAAGAAGGCGGACCTCCATCCCACAGGTGAGGCTCAGGGCAGGAGTCCTAGAGGAGTCCTCTACGTGCACGCCTACTACATGCGAGGCACTGGGTGCCAGGGCACCAAGACACAAACAGACCCTGCCCCCCGGGAGCTCCCACCTTGTGGATGAGCACTGTGCCACAGAGGCCCCGCCTGCCCGCCTTCTTCAGGCTGGTAAAGGCGCTGTCATCGCCGATGACAACCATCTCCACTGGGATGCCCTCCGCCCGGGCCTGCTCCCGGGCCAGCCCGAAGTTGAGTCGATCACCGGTATAATTCTTCACGATGAGCAGCGTCCCCGCTGCAGAAGCCAGAGTGGGTCAGGAAGCCCTCGCCCCTTGGTTCTCCTGCCCTCCCCTCCCCAAGGCCACATGAAGCATTGCTGCACCAAGCCCACCATACCTGTGCCAGCCTGAGCCACTGCCCGTATCGCAGCCAGGATGCTGCCAACCGCGGGGGACGTGAACACCGCACCAGCGATGACCCCGGTCAGCATCCCTTTGCCTATAAAACCTGGAGGGAGAAAGGCGAAGGTGAGGGGCTGTGCCCTGCAGGGTCCTCTTCCCTCCAGCCCCCACCCCACTGCCTCTGTTCTCAGCAGTTCTGTCCTTTACACAGAGCTCCGGGGAGTCCAGAAGCCTGAGGGATGGTCCCGGCCCTCAAAGGGCCTCCTGTCTTATTGGGAAGACAAGACCAGCACGTGTGAAAATGCTTCAGGAAAGACACAGAGCAGGCTCCATTACGGACCAGCCCCTATGAGCCTCTGCTGAAGTCCCCGCAGGAGGGATGCCTCGGGGGGGGGTGGGGGGGTGGGGAGGGGGGCTATGGCAGTGACCCCGGGCCCTTCAGGACCAAGCTCTTCCTGCAGAGGCTGCCGTTCCAGGACCAGCCTGACCAAATTCTGAGAGGCGCACGCCACATAAATGTCACAATACTGCTGTGCTCTCAGAAGCCTCAAGCGGCGCTGTTTCCAAGAAACCTCGGAAGACTTGTGTGAACTGATACAGAGAGAAGCGAGAAGGACTTATACAACAGCAACAAGGTTCTGAATACCAACACTCCCGAGGGATTTAAGACCTCCGGTCACTACAGTGACCCAGCCACGTGCGACAACTGTCCTCAGAGGACGGAGGGCGACGCAGCCTCCCACCTCCTGGCAGATGACGGACACAAGAAGATGAGAAACGAGACAGACATTTCTGGCCACGGCCACGGGGGGGATTCGTTTTTCTAGATTATGCTTATTTGTTACAACGCGGGTCTTCCCCTCCAATGTAGAGAAGGGAAAGGGGATTCTTGTTAAATTTTTTAAAATTAATCTTTTTGAGGAGGAGGAGGGGGAGAAAATTTAAAACTCAAAATCTAATGGAAGTGAATGTTGAAAACTAAAAATAAATGAGTTAATAATTTTTTAGAAACATAAAAATAAATAAATTTTTTTAAAAAGAGAAACAGCATTGGAAGTGAGGAGGAGAGCATAAGCAGAGCACTGAGGCAGGAGACAACGAAGACGCCAGTTTGACTATGGCTGGATCTCTCTCCCTTGGGCCTCAGGTCCCTGATGCTCTGAATCTCCCCACATCCTCCTGCACCTCATCCCCAAGCCCTCTGCCTGGTGTGGGCCCTTTGTCCTCTCCAGCCGCTCACCCGCATGGGCAGGCTCATGGCCAGAGCCCCCGCCCGACAGCAGGGCCACCCGTCCCTTCAGGCTCTCCAGATCAGAGCGCAGGGCCACTCGGTGTCCTTGTAGAATCTGGAGGTCAGGGTTACAGGCCACCAGCCCGGCCAGGGCATCATCGGCACAGCCTGTCACAGAATTCACCAGCTTCTTGGAGGACTGTTGGGAGAGAAAGTGAGGAGTCAGGATATCCCCAAAAGAAACATTTACCCTTCAACGCACCACTATGGTTTCCCCTCCAACTCCTTAGGTTAGAACAGCAAAGGGGCATCAGGGGAGGCCTTAAAATCATCACCCAGTTCAATCCTGCCTCAGACCTTTACTAGATGTGGAACCCCGGGCAACAATCTCGGATTCAGTTCCCTTGGCAGTAAAATGGGGATGATAGTCACTTAACCCCAATTGCCTAAAAATAAATAAATAAAATAACATAAAATAAAATGGGGATGATAAAAGCACCTACTTCATAGGACCCAGAGAATCAAATGAAATAATGTAGGTACGTAAAGTGCTTTGGAAACCTCATTATTAGCCTGGCATTCAAGGCTCAGCTGTTTGACTCTGCTCTCCTTTTCCGCCTTATTTCAGAGTCCTCTCCTCATGTACCTGCTCTGCCTTTCCCAAAATCATTCTACCATCTCCTCACTCTGCACTCACACAGACTATCCCCTCCAGGCCTGGTGGAAGTCCTTCTGGAGGCCAGAGGCTGCTCAATTTTATCTTTGCCCCTCTAGGACCTAGTCCAGAGCCAAGTGGATTGAAATACTCCTCTTCCCTCGAGGCCGGGCTCAGCCAATCAACAAGCATTTGTGAAGGATGTCTGGAGCTGGGCTAAATGGGGGGAGGGAGATACCAAGCCCTCAAGGAACTCATTCTAATGGGGGAGATGGTGGAGGGTGGAGGGGGTGTCCCAGTGAGTCTCCAACAAACTGAGACATGGAAAGAGAACCTAGAAAAGCCCAACTAAATATGAAGAGGCCCTGGAGACAGCTACCCCAGCTCCAGAGTCCCAACTACATTCATACTTTTGTCCCCAGGCTCCCCACTAAATCTAGAAAGGAATGTTGTTGTTCAGTCATTTCAGTTATGGCTGACATTCCATGACCCCATTTGGGGTTTTCTTGGCAGAGATACTGGGGTGGTTTGCCATTTCCTTCTCCAGCTCCTTTTACAGGTGAGGAAACTGAGGCAAGCAGGGTGAAGTGACTTGTCCGGGTCACACAGCTAGTAAGTGTCTGAGGCTGAATCTGAACGTCCTGGCGCTCTGTGCACTGTGCCACCTAGGTGACCCTAGGCAGCAGTAGGGGAGGCAGAATTGACTGGATTCACATCATGCTAATCACATTTAGGAAAGGTAGAGCAGCCTACTGAGAGAAGGGGGTTTCGAGCCAGGAGAGATAAGACATCTCTGTCTTCTGCTGTAGGTGACGATCTCAGAGCTGGGGTACTGAGGGACTCAAAGGGAAGATTCTAAACTAAGGGTCTTTCCTTTGCTTTAGTTAAGCTGAAAAGCCACCGTAGAGCTCCCAAAGCCAGTGGCTAAAGCTGGAAACGACTGCAGCCACTCACCAAAGAGTGAGCCAGGGACTTCGTGCCTGGGAGGAGCCCACGGCCTGGTCACTGCCTGGTCCAGGCTTGCCCTGGGGAGATCAGCGCTATGGGCTCCACACAGTAACCACTGAGCTGCCTCAGTGTGGCCTGCCTGGACCAGCGGCCGGGCAGCCACCAAGCTCTTGGGACCTCTTTGACCTGTGCCGACGCTGGACTGGTCCAGGCAGCTGAGAGAGCTCACCTGTCTGGAGCAAGTCCTGGAGATGCTCAGCTCTTACCCATCCCACGGCCTGCAGTGAACTGAGGACTCTCGAGAGCAAGAATGTCAAATACAGCCCTCCATGGCCCATGTTGACTTAGAAAACTACAAACTAACATCATTTGTGTTATGTTGTGTTTTTATTTACCATGTTAAACATTTCCCAATTACATTTTTTGGGGGGGGGCTAGTCAATGGGGTTAAGGGACTTGCCCAGGGTCACACAGCTAGTAGGTGTTATGTGTCTGAGGCTGGATTTGAACTCAGGTCCTCCTGACTCCAGGGCTGGCGCTCGATCCACCGTGCCATCTAGCTGCCCTCCCAATTACATTTTAATCTGGTTCTGGACACAAGTTTAATACTTCTGCTCTTGAGAAAGAAAGGAGACGGAGCCCTTGTTCACTTGTCAGTCCCGTGGCTCCATGTGTCCCTACACGTGAGCCTGGTTATCATTGTACTTGCTTTTCATGACCACTCTCCCTAACAGGCCCTGTGTGTTTTTGTGAGAGAGGACATACCAGTTCTGAGTGAGAAGCTTTGTAACTAACATTCTTGCCATGCTGTTTGAGTAAATGCCTTTGTTAAAGAATTAAATCTACCGTCTCATGGTGATGGGAATCGCACTAGTAGGGGCTCATAAGGCAGAATTAAGAAGATGGCCAGCCACAGGATTGCCCTTCATATCTTGAAAGTAATAGAAAGTAATTAGGTCCCTCAGGGGACCCAGTCTGCCCATGCTGGCTCAGTGCAGGACAGTGAGTCCAGAGTGGGGTATTAAACACAAGTCAGAATGGGAAGCTTAGATGTTGCTCACTCCACAAAGCTTCTCTTGATCTCCACTTGTAATCTCAATACTGGAGTGAGGTCTAAGGCAGAACAGATCTGGCCGATTGCAGGGGATGGGGGGAGTACCACAAACTTACTTCCCCTCTCTATAATCAGCCAGGCCCCACAACTCCGCTGATCCTGGCCTTTGACACCGGCCCTGCTCTCTACCATCCGTGTCCTTCCCCATCCCTACCTGCCATCTTTCTACTTCTTGCTCAGGACTGATATTCAAATCAATATTACCATTGCTACCATGGTGAAAGGCATGACAACCTCCTGCCCATCCAGGTGAGCTCCAACCGCCAGGCTATTCTGACCATTCGTTATGCTGCCTAGAGGCCTTCTTCTATTGTTAACCTAGACCTGTACCACCCCCTGGGAAATTACTTTGTATCTATTTCATAATTAAATTTCTGTGTATGTACTGTTTTCCTACCAATAGAATATAAGCTCCTTGAGGGCAGGATCTGGGGCTGTTCTTTTGACATAGTAGGTCTTTTCAATTCTACCTCCACAATATGTCTCCCCTTGTCTCCGCTTCCAAAGCCAACTGTCTTAGTGTGGGCCTGATCATCTCTTACCTAGACTATCACAAGAGATTCTTGTCTCTCTGCTTCCGACCCTCCCCCCTGCAAGCCTTCAGCCGCACAGCTGCTCATACCATCGTCCTGAGGCATGAGGTCTGACCAGAGCTGGAACTAGCAATTCTCATGCCTGGGGCAAACACCACAAAATGGCCTGGTTGGAGGCAGGACCATGGGACTCAAGACACAAGGCCCAGGGGGGAAATAACCTGAAATACTGCCCAGTAGCAGGAGACAGAGACCCTGGCCCACTCAAGGGCATTTTCACTGAAGAGGAGAGAGGGAGGTGGGGTGGACCAGGGCAGAGTTCACCTGGACTGCAGCTATCAGAGCTAACTATTCTTTCTAATTGGGTACTAAGCTCGAGGTTTTTACCTGCTGAAGGAGAACAAGGGTTGTCGGCACCCTCTAAATTTCTCTATCCTGAGCCAAAGTTCTGGCTACCCCACACTAGTTACCACCTGGAGTCTAAGCCCGTCATGCTCCTACTGAACACTCTCTACTGGCTTCCTAAGGCCCCTGGGACCAGGTAAACTCCTCAGCTTGGCACTTAAGCCCCACGGCCTGTCTTTTGGGCTCCTTTCCAGATTTAATTTACCTGACTGCCCCTTAACGTACGTAATGATCCTGCCTAATATTCTAAGGTGCTCCAGCCAGACTGCTGAACCTGATTTTCACAAGATCACAGACTGAGAAGCAAAAACGATCCCCACATTTTCCAGATGAGGAAACCGAGGCTGGAGAAGTGAAAGGGCTGATTTCAGGTCCCACAGGGTCAGGATTCCAACGCAGAGTCCTAGGAGTCAGGAAGCAGTAGCCTTTCCTCCTGGGACGTCAGCCTGGGTCCGCCCTGAGAAGAGGGACGGAGGATGGGCCAGAGGTCAGCCTGCAGGGCCTCTCTCCATTAGAGAGGGCCAAATGGGAACCAAGGCCTGGAAAATGCTCCCCAAACCTTCAAAGTCTTACAGAAATGCTGGCTATTTATGTTATCTGAACAATAATTCCTATTATTCCACTAATGCCTTCTGGTGGATGAAAGGCGACATTACAGCCTTTCTGGCCCTGCTACAGGCTTGGGTCTGTTAATGGCTGAAAGGGACCCCAGAGGCATTCAGGCCATCTCCCTCATTTTATAGATGAGGGAACTGAGGCCCAGAGAAGTCACAGAATCAACCTATCAGCCGATCCACGCACATTTATTAATTGCTTACTGTATGGCAGGCACTGTGGCAATCACAGAGTCAGAGCCGGAAGGGCTCTTTCGAGATCCTCTCCCTAATTTTACACAGGAGGAAACTGAGGCAGGGAGGCATTAAGGGGCTTAAGCGCTCAAGGCCCCTGCCAGCACAGTAGCCAAGCCAGGTGCCCTGACTCTAAGGGGGATGAATGAGGGGGCTTCTTCCAGCTCTGAATTCACGTCCCCACGATCCTGCCCATCACCTGCGGCCTCTTGCCTTCTGGTGAGATGTAACCCACCACAAACAGGCCAGCGGCACCTGAGGGACAGCCTCGGTCTAGAGGGGAAGGACAGGTAAGTGCCCAAGTGTAAGGGGAGGACAGAGGCAAAGGGCACCAGCCCTGACCACAAGCAGGCAGTGGTGTGGTCAGTTCAGGGGAACCTGAGAGAGGAGTGCTAGGCCTGGGCCCCATGCCCCAGCAGCTAGCCCGCCAGCCCCGCTGGTGACACAGACCGGCCCCCTCATTTTACAAATGAGGAAGTAAAAACCAGAGAGGTCACAGGATTTGCCTGAGATCACGGAGCTGGGGCGTCTCCTGCCTCCTCATCGTTCCCATGACCATGCTGCCTCCCACCAGTGAGGTGATCCATCTGCCAGGCTAGAGAAAGTCTTTTCTGATTCCTGCCCCCCCCCCATTCTTCTAAAATTACTTTGTATATACTTTGTAGTCACTCACTTCCCCCATCCCAAGTAGAATCTAAGCTCTCTGAGGGTAAGGACTTGTATACCCAGTGCCTGGCTCAGTCCTTGGCACGTAGTAGAAGTCTAACAAGTGTTTGTTGAACTGACAATGAGCTTCGGCATTGAGGTTAAGAGGAAGAACCAGAAGGCCATGGGCGTCTTGCCCTGGGAAGAACTCAACCGTGATGGTTACAAAGCCCAGGACACACGGAGGAGGCCAGGGCCAAGCCTGATTCTGTCCAGCTCAGAGTCGGTGGCTTGGCTGAATCCTGAACTCGGCACAGCCCAGCACTCCTGACGCCAGGGCTCAGGGCGCCTGGCGTCCGCCTGAGTTAGTGCCGTGCTCTTCTGTTTAGCTCAGCTCTGGGGCACCCCTGCTCCCCTGTATGGGAGGCCTGGTCACTCAGATCAGCCTGGAAGGGGGCTTCCCAGTCCCACTGGTAGCCAAGGTCCGAGGAGGCACTGTTCTGGTTTGGGCAGCTTCTAGCGGCTACCACTGTCAGCCGGCCCGTGCTCTGAGGCCAGACACCACCAGTGCCTGTTTGAGCCCAGGGCTCCCTTCTCCCTCCTCAGGCCCTGAAGAACTCACCATGGTGGGCAGGATTGCCAGGAGGAAGCAGAATCCACCAAGAGTTCTTCTGAACCAGCGGCTGCCTCAGGGGCTATTTGTCCACTGGGACTCTTCTTAGCTGAAAGGAGACAGCGAGAGTGAATGGGGTTAGGTGAAGTGGAGGCAGTATTTGGAGACCTGGATGAACAGGGGCTGGCTTATTAAGGGGCTGAGCCACGCCAAGCACCTTGGCACCAGCAGGAGCTCTCCACCTGCCAGGATACTGCTCCCACCTGGGACTTCGGTCCGAGTCCAAATTCTAACACGTGGCTCTGCGCTGGAGTGTGGGAGGCCCAGAGGAAGGAGGACCAAAGTCCACACATGCCCCAAATCCTCTCCCTCTGCTGCAGGAAAATCGATCCGGGGCACACATCCAATCTTTGGGAGCAGGGCTGGGCTCGAACACTCAAGGCAAGGACATCCCATGAAGTCTGGGCAGGCTCCCACGTTGGTGAGTATGGATACCCGCCAGTGACCTCCTGGGGCCGGGGGGGAACAAAGCAAACAACCACTGATTTTTTTGGCTCCCAGAAGAAGCTGCCCCTGCATCCTAAAACTGGGGAAATGAGATGGAGCAGGCACTGCAGTGCAGTGGAAAGAGTCAGGGACTTGGGTTTGAATCCAGTCTGTTAATTACTAGCTGGGAGACCTCAAACATGTCATTTAAACCCTTTGTGTCAAAGTTTACCTGTCTGCAAAAGAAAGGCATAGGAATGGTGATGTTAGAGGGTCTGATGGTGAAGCGTGCCTCTCTCCTTTTGGCAGAGATGTGGTGGACTACGGGTGCAGAATGAGGCATACATTGTGTGGAAGCATATTAAATTCTTTTTAGTTCAACTGAAAATATTAAGAAATGGTATTTTTTTTGGAACACTAATGCATTGTTGGTGGAGTTGTGAAATGATCCAACCATTTTGGAGAGCAATTTGGAACTATGCCCAAAGGGCTATCAAAATGTGCATACCCTTTGACCCAGCAATAGCACTTCTAGGGCTATATCCCAAAGAGATCATACAAATGGGCAAAGGACCCACACGTGCAAAAATATTCATAGCAGCTCTTTTTGTGGTGGCAAAGAATTGGAAATTGAGAGGATGCCCATCCATTGGGGAATGGCGGAACAAGTTGTGGTATATGAATGTAATGGAATACTGTTGTGCTATAAGAAATGATGAACAGGCTGACTTCAGAGAAACCTGGAAAGACTTGTATGGACTGATGCTGGGTGAAGTGAGCAGAACCAGGAGAACATTGTACATGGTAACAGCCACATTGTGCAATGACTAATATTGATAAACTCAACCCTTCTCAGCAATGCAAGGATCTAAGACATCTCCAGAGGCCTCGTGATGGAAAATGCTATCCATATTCAAAGAAAGAACTAAGGAAGTTGAATTGCTATTTTTTTTTTCTCTTCTGTTGAGTTTTGTTTCCTCTTTCTGATGGTTCCTCCTATTGGTTCTATTTTTTGCTTACAACATCACTAATGTGAAAATATGTGTAATAGGAATGTAAATGTATAGCCTGTATCAGATTGTGCACCGTCTTGGGGACGGTGGTGGGGAGGAAGGGGGAGAAAAATTTTAAACTCAAAAGCACATGGAAGTGATTATTGATAAATCAAAATGAATTAATAAAAAATTTAAACAAAAGAAATGGCATTTTTTTCCAGCCTAAGTTCCTTTTTGGACTAGATAGAATAAAGGTGAAAAGGTAAAGGCTGAGGTCCCAGAAATGAATCCAGGGTGAAAACCACCCCTAACTTGGCCTCCTACGGGCATCTTCCTCCTTCGTGTCCCAGGATTAAGATGCTGGGGTTTTGGAGGGTCAAGCCCGGGCTGCATTTTAAAACCTTCTGGTTCCAGACTCCCGTATTTGTTACTTGGCGTGGTCATGGGGTCGGAGGGCCACCGGCCGGTGTGACCGTCTGGATCCGGCCTAATTCTAACTGAAGTGTGCCCGAAGTCGGGGCGCCCTGCTTTCCCCCCTCCGCTGTCGGGGTGTCTGCTGGGGGCTGGGCCTGCCTGGCAAGCCTGGTCCTGGGGAGGCTCCGTGGGGGGGGTCTCTATGCCAATCTCTCCTGGGCCTGACTCCCGGGCAGCCCTCCCCTTCCCAGGCCGGTCCGGGGTGAGGCCCCCGCGGGAGAGCTGCGGACCCGACTCAACGCTGCTCTGTTACAGGCCGGGAAACAGAGACCCACGAAGGCCAGGCCGCGTGCTACCAAGTGCCAAGGCCAGGGGCTCGCTCTCTCTCCCTCTCTCGGGGGCACACACGGGGCTCTGCACACAGCAGGTGCTTAATAAGTGCCCGTGGCCTCGGAGCCCCTCGAGCCGGTGCGGGTGACCCGGGCACACGCTCGGAAAAGGGCTGCGGGGTCCAGGAGCAGGGAACGGTGAGGGAGGGGGGCCATGCCAAAGTCCTGGGTGCATGGAGGGGCTGGGTCGCCCTGGGCAGGCGGGAGAGGCAGGAGCAGCAGCGCGGCACCAGCTGTGGGAGGAGCCGGGCATGCACGGGAAGGGTGGGGGGAGGGGGGCGGGGAGCGGGAGGCCGCGGCTCCGGATTGGGGGACTGCGGCGCAGGGGGCGGGCTCAGAACGCGGGGCGCGAGTTCTGAGGAGGGGGGTGCTGAGGGGGAACTGGCGTTAGCGCTCTCTCCTTCTCCCCCCGCCCCCCGCGCGAGCTCACCTGCCGCCAAGCCGCGAGGCGCCTGCTCCGCTCCTTACGCGCCGAGGGGGGGCGGGTAGAGCGTCCTTCCATCCGGGGCTCGGCGGAAGGGGGCGGGGCCTGCGGCCCGCCGGCGTCTTCGGGCTGGGGAAGCGCGCTGAGACCTCCGAGCCGCTAGGGGAGCTCAGGACGCCCGTCCCGTGGTGCCCCGCGGCCAGGGCGCTCTAGGGGGCGGCGGCGGCGCGTCTCGGCGGCGGCGGCGGCGGCGGCGGCGGCGGCGGCGGTGGTGGTGTAGGTGCGGAGGCTGCGCGCGGGGTCCGCTCGTCTCTCGGCCGTCGCCGCGTCCGTGTCCGTGTCCGTATCCGCGGCCGCCCGAGCCCCTCGCCCCCTCGGCCCCCGCCCGCTCCGCCCCCGGCCCGCCCGGCCCGGGCTCCGGCCTCGACATGTCGTACAACTACGTGGTGACGGCGCAGAAGCCCACGGCCGTCAACGGCTGCGTGACGGGTGAGGGAGGCCGCGGGCCGGGGCGGGGGAAACTGAGGCCCGCCCGGGGAGGGGCCACGTGCGGCCGGCGGCTCGCCGAGCTGCAGGGGGAAACTGAGGCCTGCCCGGGGAGGGGCCATGTGGCCCAGAACTCCCGGCGCTCCTAGCTGCCGGGGGAAACTGAGGCCCGCCTGGGGAGGAGCCATGTGGCCCAGAACCTCGGGGGCTCGCTGGGCTACAGGGGAAACTGAGGTCCTTCAGGGGAGGGCTTTGACCCACCAGGCTTGCAGCTGCGAGTGACCTTAGAGAGCATGCAAGCACGGCGCTACACCCGGGGAAACTGAGGCCTCAGAGGGGAGGGGCGCCCCCCCAGGGGCCCTGGAGACGGGGGTCCTCATCTTTCCAAGGTCGCCCCCAGCCTCTCCCCCCCGATCTGAGCCAGTGAACTAGATCAGAACCAGGCTCTGGCCACCCGGAGCTTAACCTCCTGCCGGGCCGTGTGCAGAGGGGTTTGGGGGACCCTCGCTGGGAGGAGCAGACCCCGCCTCTTCCTGGTGCCCGGGGTGGGGGTGGGGACCTTGACCTCAGCCCCCGTGATGCTCGTGCGGAGGCCTGAGGCTCACAGCGGGAGAGGCATAGGATCAGCTGTTGACCAGGAAGGGGCTTGAGGGGTCTGCTGTAGACCCCCCTGCAGAGGGAGGGGAGTCGGAAGCAGACGGGGCCACAGGGGCCATCGGGGCCATCGGCCCGTCTGAACACATACCTACCGATGGCCGTCTGCCTTTGGCTTGAAGTCCTCCAGCATAGGGAAACCCGTTTCCCCCGGAATTTGGGGTCGGAGATTCTTCCTCACCTCAGCCGAGATGTGCATGTCAGCATCTTCCACGGGCGGCTCTTAGCTTCGCTTCCTGGGCCAAGTGGGACGAGTTCAACCCTTCTTCCGCTTGAGGGTCTTCAGATAAGTCAAGACATCTGATCCCGAGGTCCCTAGGTCTTGGGCATCGGCCGAAGGGATCTCGCCTCCCCTCGGCAGAGATGAAATGAGCTCTTGGAGTGCAGAGGCTTCAGACAGGGGTCAAGTGGAAGGAGCCTGTAAGGAAAGTCTGTGTGTCAGGCCTGGCCCTGATGCTTGACCATCTGTGTGACCTCTGCCTTCACCTCAACGGGCCTCAGCTTTATCCCAAGCACAATAAAGGGATTGGGCCTGGGTCATAGATTCTTAATGTGGGGTCCATGAATTTGGTTTTATATGTGTTGATAACTGTTTCAGTATAATTAGTTTCCTTGTAGTCCTGTGTACAGTATTTTATTTTATGCATTTAAAAACACTCCAAGAAGAGGTCTGTAGCTTCCACCAGACTGTCACAAAGAGTCAGTAACACAAAAAAGAAGAATCTGTGGATGCCCCTTCCAGCTCTTAACAGTCTGAGAATGCAGAGAGGGAATGAAAAAATCTTAGATTTGGAGGTAGAAGACCTAGGCTCAAATCATTCCCTGTGTGAACTTTAACTCTGGGCCTCAGTTTCCTCATCTGTGAAATGAAGGCTTTGAACAAAGGATTTCTAACTTTTCTTCTAGCTCTAGGTTCTCTGATCCCCTGAATCAGGTAGGGGGGTCACAAGACTGAGATGAGGTGAAAGCACTGATAAGAAGTTCCTTGTAATATCCCACATAAGGACACTAGGAACTTCACACTTTACAGCTGTCTAGATTTGCCTTTTTACTTGACAAAAATCCCCTTACTGGCCTCCTGATAAATGGGTCTCCAGTCTGTTTAGATGGAGCAGCTGTTTATACCGAGGAACAGGTGGAGGGGAGAGGGCAAGGGCTAAACATTGGGTTCCCACTGTTAGCCGGCCAAGTGTGGGAATTACTTTTAGTAATAACAGGGCAAGTCAGTGGTTTCTAGAAGACACAAGTATTGTGGACTGGATCTCCCTGGGCCTAAGACCTTTAATGAGTAACATGCACCCAAAGCACCCCATTCCTCAGTACCTATTGCCATGGTACCAAGAAGCCCTGATACGTGGGCTATTTGAGCTCTTGAAGTACTGGGAAGGGGCCAGAAGATGGTGGTCCTTTGTACTGAACATCTGGCCCCACTTCTGTAATTGTGGAGACTAGGTAAAGATTGGTGTTGAGCAGGGATGTCCTACAGTCCAGGATTGAAAACTGTGACAGAAGCTGTAAGACTTGAGAGAGAAAGAGTGAGTGTGTGTGTGTGTGTGTGTGTCTATCTATCCATGTCCTTCTGTGTTCTGTATCTGTCTTTCTGTTGATCAGCCAATTGGTCTCTCCCTCACAGGGGCTTTAATTGACGAGAGCCAATCAAACAAAGCCATTTTTTCTGGCTCCTAGAAAGGGTCCAATTTTTGCGGTCTGATTTTTCAAAGGATCCTGGTTTTTTCCTTGTGAATATATGGGAGTGAGATTGTTTCAAGCAGAAAGAAGGGAAATGGGAGAAGTGTAGGAGGGTTCCTAGGCTTTTTGACTTGAGGCACTTTGGGAGCCCTTGGACTAGGCCCTTTCTTCTACCTGAGAGGACTGTGGCAATTTTTTCAGGTCACTTCACTTCTGCTGAAGACTTGAATCTGCTGATTGCCAAAAACACACGGCTGGAGATCTATGTGGTCACCGCAGAGGGGCTGCGGCCTGTTAAGGAGGTGGGCATGTACGGCAAGATTGCTGTTATGGAGCTCTTCCGCCCCAAGGTAAGCACCTCACTGCCTCCAGGCCTCCACCCCATGGACCGGTGGGCAGGCATTAGCCAGCTTCTTGTTTTTAATCACAGTCTGGGAGTGGTCCAGTAGGATAGGAAGACTGGGCCTGAAGCTCTTCTCCCTTTGAAGGGTGAATTCATGCTTGAATGGCCTTGGACCTTGGAAAGACTCTCTTAGAAGAAAAAGGGGCCTTTTGGAAAATTTCTGAATTTCTTTGAGGATGAACTTTAAGTTCTGGATGCCAGATGTCTTTGTCCAACCAGTTACTCATTTTTATGCCTTTTCAATGCCTCCATTAAAGTACTCTTGATAGCTAATCACTTGGGGGAGCGGAGCTTTATGACTGTGTAGAGGTGACCCTGACTTCTCAAAAGCCAGGCCAGTCGAGTGCAAACCCTGGTGAGTCCTACCAAGCCAGAAAGACTTTTAGGAATGAGTCGTGGATAATGCTGTCTAGGAGCCAGCCCTAGAGGCGGCTAGGTGGCACAGTGGATAGAGCTCCCGCCTTGGAGTCAGGAGGACCTGAGTTCAAATCTGGTCTCAGACACTTGACACTTACTAGCTGTGTGACCCTGGGCAAGTCATTTAACCCCATTGCCTAGCCCCCCCCAAAAAAAGTGTTATATAGGAGCCAGCCCTGGTGCTGGCGGTGCCACCCACAGTTAGGAAGTCACTGGTCTGTAAGTCATTCAGGCAGGTTTTCCCAAAAGTGATTTGAGACTGACAAGGAAGCAAAGTGTTAAAGGTTTAAAAAAAGAGAGACTCTTTCCCCTCTGCTCCTTGTTCCTTTTGCTCTGTGTTATGGAAGTGATTTCAAGGCTTCACTTGAAGCATTATTGCTTCCCTTGTGGAATAACCACCTTCCCCTTGTAATTTATAGAGACTTGCTTTTTGTCCTGCCCATCTCTGTGAGCAGTCCTAAAGACAGGAGAAACTGTCCCCTTGCTCAGAATCCCTGTGGCAGACCGAAGCAGACCATGAACATCTAAGGCATTTTGAGGAGGACATCAACCTTCTGTCTATGAGAGCACACTAAAACTCCCAGCATTTCTTGGGAGATTCCAATATTTACTTGGAATTAGTGACCGGAAGCTCAATCCTAATCTTGGTGAAAGTGGGTGCCATTGAAAGTTCTGTACTGACGAGCCTGGAGTCCAGTCCTTTTATGAAGGGGATTTGTTCTGTGAAGTTCAGACGCAGTTAAGGGGCTGCACTTGAGGGCCTAGAGGCCAGAGGCTCCTCACCCCGGGACGAGACCATATGAGACAGGAGGTGGGGGCTAGCATGCTGGCGTTGCAACCATGAAGAGCTGCTTCAGGTCCTGCCTGTGGCACCTACTTCTCTTACTGTGGGCAAGTCATTTCACCTTGCTGTAACTGAGAGAGTTTCCTTATCTGTGCAGTGAGGAGTGTGGACTCTAAGGTCCTTTTCTGTTCTAAATCTCTGAGCCTGTGACGACTCCTGTTCCCCCAAGCTGATCAGCCAGTTATTCAGAGCTTATTTGTAAGTGTATGTAAAATGGGCAGTATAGTCATTTCTGTAACTAGAATAATAGGCATTAATTTAATTCCAGCAATGTGTTTGGAGTGAAACAGAACTCAGGAGAGGGTCTTTAAAATTCACAAATCAGGAAGGAATTGGCTTACCTTTGGGGTAGTTTTGTGGAGGCAGCACGTTTTAAGGGGTAGGAAGAATGAAAATGCATAGCCGTAGAAGTGTACCGAAATGAGAGGAGGAGAGAAAGGAGGCTGGGAAAAAAGAAGAATGCTGGCTTATTAATTTCTTTTCTACTAACTTAGAGCTGTGATCCAAAACCCACTTTCAAGGAGTTTCCAGTCTAATAGAGAAAGGAGAGAAACACAAATAACTGGGATGTACGGGTGAATGTGATCAGTGATATGGAGGGGTCCTGGCAGAATATTTGGAGAATTTGAGGAGGGTGGGCAGGGAGCTCAGAGAAGGCTTCATGTAGTAGGTGGTCCCTGCGTTGGCCCTCAAAGGCAAATGGAGCAATGGGGGGATCTATTCTAGTTAGTGGAGGATGGCATGAACTAAGGCGTAGAGTTGGGAGGGGGCGGGATGGGGGGGGCATTCAGTTCCATTTAATTGGTTCTCAGTGTATACAGGGGAGTGGTTGGCTGGAGCCAAATCGTGAAGGGCCTGGAGCACCAGGTTGAGCCTTTTAGTTTAATTAAGCAGCAGGGAAGTCAGTGAAGGTTTTTGAGTAAGAAAGTGATGTGATTAGAGTGTTAGGATTAGGAAGATTCCTGTGGCAGTGGTATGAAAGCTCGATTGGTGGGGGGGCATAGGGATCAGTGAGGAGGCCACCTTCCAGATGGAAGAGTTATTGCCAAGGCAGAATTCATAGGACTTGGCGGCGGGTTGGAGTTGGTAAAAGAGAGAATAGTCCTAGGGAATGCCAGGTTTATAAGCTTGGGCGACTGAAAGCGTCCTGCGCCATCGGCAGGACTAGAAAAGTTAGAAGAGGTGACGTTGTCAGTCCATTTTGTGAGCAGCTCACAGTCCCTTCAAGCTTGTCGTGTTTGAAATGCCAGAGAAGACACTTAGGCAGTGACGTGCTGACAGAGAAGATCAGGGTCGACGTGTGGATCTGGGAGTTATCTGCCTAGAAAGATGAAGCCATGGGCTCAGAGGCAGTCATCAAAGGCGAGACTGCTGAGAGAGAAGAGAGGGCCAAGGGTAGACTCTGAGGGGTCATCAATATGGGAGGAACAGATGGAAGATAAACCAGCAAAGGAGGTGGAGAGGTGGGAGGATAATCCTGAAAGTGGAAAGGGTAAAAGAGTAAAAAACGGAAGGAATGTCTCTTGTTGGTGCTGAAGAAAACAACAGGAGAGGGGGTCAGTTGACTTAGCGAGCCCTGTGAGCCAAGGGGTAGGAATAGAAGTCAGATTGCAAAGAGTTGAGAAGCAAGCTGAGGAAGTGGAGGGAGCTGTTTCTCAGAGTTTGACAGTGAGTAGAAGAACCAGAAAGGAAATGGTGGTTTCAAGGGTTAGTAGGCCCAAAGGGACCATTTTTTTAGGACAGGGAAGGCGGCCGGAGCATGTTTGTAGACTGGAACAATAATGATATCTCATGTTATGTAGCACTTTTTAAAAAGGAACAATGAGAGGAAGATGCTGAAAATTTGAGAGAGGGTGATTGATAGAGCAGTGGAAAGGGGAATAGAATGGAGGCAGAGGTGAAGGGGGTTAGTTTTGACAACCACACCTGAGGTGGGTCTCCTCTGCCTCTAAGGTTTGAAGCAAGGACTGAGTGTAGATTATGACATCGAGAGGTTTGGAGCATCAGGAAGAGGAGTGAGGCCAGTGGTCTCAGTCATCTCAAGGCTGTGTAAGATCTCGGAGGTGCAGTTAAGGGTTGAGGGCAGAAGAGAAGATTTAGAACAGCCGTTCTGGAAAATGAGAGAATCAGCAAGAAATAAGTCACAGGATTTCCATCCAACAATTGACACTCAGTTTGAGGTAGCAGACACATTCGGCCCACTTATGGTATTTCTTCTAGTAACATTTGCTTGAGAGCAGAGATGAATGATAGGAGCCACCCTGGGAAATGGGGAAAGGTCAAAGGGGACCAGGGATTCCTAAGTGGGAGACGGGGCATCATTGAAATGGTTGAGTATGGGGCCAGACATGACAAAAGAAAGGAAGAAAATCAAAACAGGGTTGATGAGTTGGAGAACACAGAGGAATAAAGGAAATGAAGCTTGTAACGAGAATGAAAAGCAGGTATGGAAAGAGCAAGGGAATGAAGTAGGAGAACAAGAGAGATTTAGTTAGGAGAATTTCAGAGTTCAGGATCTCAGTGGTGGAGCATTCTGGGGGATGAGGATGGCATCACCACCCTGGTGAGTAGCTGAATCCATTAGCCAAGGAGTTGTAGGAACTCAGTGTGAAGTCATTGTCAGGAAAGAGCGCTAGAGGGGCTGTCATTGTGAATGCTGGCATTTTCAAGGATGGTGGCAAGGGAGGGGTTGGGGGAAAAGATTGCGTGTCAGACGCCATATCATGGGAAAAGGTGGGTGGGTGGGCCTTGGAGGTTGCCGTGGGACAGCAGCAAGTCCTTGGCTAATGTAATATAGTTGGATGGCATGGTTTTTAAGCTCTGGTGTCTGAAAAAGTTTCTGGTAGTGGGCATGGGGAGCAAGGACTAGGCCATCTGTAAGATGGGAGGGATGGGGAAGGGAGCAGCCAGTATTGGAAAAGGCTGCTTTTGCTCTGGAGTCCAGATTTGAGTACTTGTATATAGAAACTGGGAGGGATGCAGTTAGCTGAGACTTCTGTTGCAACCTTCAGTGAGTTTACAAATTAGTAGAAGAGATAAGACAAATACAGAGATACCGTTAATACCTGTCAGGATGCGATCAGTGCCATATGAGAGGCGTGCATGGGAGTAAGTATGGTTTGGGAAAAGAAGACGGAATGAGAGAGCAGGGTTAGGGTTAGAGTGACAGTGAGGCCCAGGTCCTTTGTGCGTCTCCACAGAGGCTGATGTTACCCTGTGTGTGACTGAGAACCCCTTCCTGAGAGAGGACTTTGGAATCTGGTCATTTCACTTCTTATGTTATTTGAAGGACAGTTCAAATCCAGCATCCCTATCCAAGAAAGAAAGTCTTCTGATGACATGGTTGGTTTCTAGGGGGAGAGCAAGGACCTTCTCTTCATCCTGACAGCCAAATACAACGCCTGCATCCTGGAGTATAAGCAGAGTGGGGAGAGCATTGACATCATCACCCGAGCTCATGGCAACGTCCAGGTGAGGGGAAGCCCCAGGAAGCTGGGCTGCGTCATAGATCAGGGACGCTTATCTGTTCATGAAGAACTTACTGTGAAATTTGGGGATTGTTAAAACTGGACTATAGGGAGTTGAATTGGACCCTGCCTTTGAAAGAAATAAATTATTGGATGCTACATTATTGGCTGAGAAAAATTAAGGTAATTGGGAAAGTTCCTCTGTGGTCAGAGAAACCACCGTGGACTACACTGCTATGGAAAGGAGAGCTGTCTTCCTTTATTTCCTTCCCTCGTCCTTGGGAGTCTGAAGAATGGGGAACTCGTGTCTGTGAACTGCAGTCCTTTACCAGAGAGTTGAGCCGTTGATAAAAGTGAACCTAAGTAACAACCCCTTGGGCTTCCAGGCCTGTTCTGACCAGTAGGTAGCCCCAGCATCTCCGGATGTCACAGAGGCTAGAAAGCGGTGCCCTGTGCCCAGTGCCCTCTGCCGAGACCCATCACTGAATCTTCTTTTTAGGATCGGATCGGCCGTCCCTCTGAGACTGGGATTATCGGCATCATTGATCCCGAGTGCCGGATGATTGGCTTGCGCCTCTACGATGGCCTCTTCAAAGTTATCCCTCTGGACCGCGACAACAAAGAGTTGAAGGCCTTCAACATTCGTCTGGAGGAGCTGCAAGTAATTGATGTCAAGTTCCTGTATGGTTGCCAGGCCCCCACCATCTGCTTTGTCTACCAGGTGATGCCTGGGGAGGGGTGGGGAGAAGCAGCTTGGTCCTGGTCTGTAAGGGGCTGCTTATCGATGGGCAGAATATCCGGATTGAGTAGGGAGAGGTGCTTACAGTATGCTGGGTCCCTGCCTGGGGAGCGGATCATAGCGTGGAGGTGAAAAGGGGTTTGGGGGAGGGCTTCCTAGGTTCTGCTGCTACACTCTGGTAGTTTCTCTTTGGAAAGAGTGTAAGGTGACCTAATCTGTCTTTATTTCTGAAGAACTTTCGACTCGAGTATGTTTGCAGCTCATTGAGGCTTGACTCTAGAGAAGTGGTCTGGAGATTGCCTCTGAAAGGAAAGATATACGTTTTCAGATGGCATTAGCTGGGACAAAGTTCCCGTCCAGCTCATTGTTTACCTTCTGTGAGATTTCATTCAGAAATCATTGTCCACATCCCAGGTTTGTCCTTTGGGCTGTGAAGGGGGCCATCGGGTCGACCAGCAGACCCCTTTGCTACTTCTGTGAAGCCCAATGTGTAGAGTTTGAAGGACGTAGTCACACTTCTGGCCTAGGGCAGTGCTGGCCTGGCGCACTGGGTCCTGCTCAGGTACTTGGGATATTTTGGGAGGACGAGCTGGTGCGTGGAGATCCTGCTGTGTCCCGAGAGCCTTTCGATCACTTGATTGTCAGCAGAGCCGTAGGTCTCTGGACCTGGTAACTGGTTGGAAGAAAGTTGAAACTTGGGTAGGAGAACTCGACCTACATATTCTGGATCTACTCATGTTGAATTAGTTCTTAGAAGATGGCAATGCAAGTCCCCTTCTTCTCTTCTTTCTCCACCTTTATAAAAGTCAGGCTGTTGGAGCTCGGCTATCACTGGGTAGGTAGATACCATTAGTTCAGACTGCTCCTGGAGACTTTGGAAGGTTCTTGGCGCCCCCCCTAGAGGCAGACCTTTTGTTTCCCAGATACACACGTCCAGAACAAGCCTGAGCCATTGGAAAGAGTCCTGCTTGCCATGTCTTGTGTTAGAGATTATTTCCATTAGATCCAGTATTGGCCCCTTTCCTCTTGACTTTAAAGACCTTGAAGTACAAGGGCTGCACTCCATGAGAAAGTTCATCCTTAAATTTATAGGATCTGTGAGCTTAGAGGGGGCATGGCCTTCTCGCTTCTTTCTTTTTTTATTTCTTTTTTTAATTTTTAATTTTTTCACTCCTTTCTCAAAGCCGCCTCATACTGCGCTACACTCTGAGGGTGAGCTCACCTTCAAATCCACCTTGGCAGCCACCTTAAGGGCCTGGAGGTCAGGGCCATGGTCACGTCCAGCAGTTGCTTGGAGTCCCAGTTTCTCCCCAGGCTGACTGGCTGAGTGACCCAGAGAGGGGAGAGCAGGTCACCATTAGCACATGCCAGAAATGGGGTGGGAGGTGATTCAGGGTGATGGTTAGGATGCCGTCAAGGCCAAGGTTTGGGATTTACTTCTGTTTGCTGTGAGCGCCATCACCCAACAGAATGTTCTGTAAAAATTGTTGTGTGCCCACCATCCGCTGTTGTGTGGTGGTGTTCTTAAAGATAAGCTGTGAGTTTATAGCTGGAGTTATGTGTGAAGGCACTTGGTGAATTGTTGTTGATTGGCTGCTGTGTGAGGGTGAGCAGGGACAGAGCCTGAGGCCAAAGGGTCAGCCTTGACTTACCTGCCCTCCGCTAGCAGTGACCGGTGGACTGGCTGGCTAAAGGTGACCCTGACTATAGTCTTCGGCCAGTGGCGCTGGTCTGTTTCTTCCTGCTGACCAGCACTGATGCCCCTTCTTCCCCATGCTTAACATTCCACCTTTTCCTGAGGCCAGGACCCCCAGGGACGGCATGTCAAGACCTACGAAGTGTCTCTTCGAGAGAAGGAGTTCAATAAAGGCCCTTGGAAGCAGGAAAATGTGGAGGCGGAAGCTTCAATGGTGATTGCAGGTTGGTTAGCTTTGTGGTTTTAAGGAGATCTGCTTTCTCCTCGTTCCATCTGTCATTTTGCTTGATCTTGTCCCTTGCCTGCCTTTACAATATCACTGGAAGCAGGTGTGTGTTATGGCACTTACTATCATTGCCAGTTTTTTTTTTTTTCCCCAGTTCTCCTTGGCAGGTGTAAGGGAAAGAGCATGGCCTGGAGTTAAGAGACCAGCTCTCGTTTTCTGTCTGTCTCTTCTAGCTGTGTGACCTGAGGCAAATCACTCATCCCTTCTAGTAAAGGAGAGTGGTCATGAGAGTCCCCAGCCTCACAGGAGAGTACTCTCTGCACTTGAGTTATTTGTAGAGAGGCACCATGGCCTGAGGGATGGAAGGCCAGTCTTAGAATCCAGAAGCCCAAGGGTTTCAGTCTTTCCTCTGACACATGCTGGCATGTGGCCGTGGGCAATGACCCTGGGCAAATGGCTTAACGTTTTCTAAGAGTGTGAGTTATAGATAAGTCGTTGATCTGCCCTGGGCGGGAGGGTCTGCACACCAGAGGTCTCCACTTGGATGAAGTCACAGGTCTGGGCTGCTCAAAAAAAAAATGATAATTGTCTTATGTTTTAGATGGATTTGAGTATTTTAATCTTATTGTTCCTTCCATCACCACCCCTTCCTTCCCATCTTTTGTCTCTAGTCTTTGGGGCTGATTTTCCAGGGTGTCTAATGGAAATCACTTGCAAAGTTATGTGTCACCAACTTTTAGGCCTGGGAGGGAGGGGAGCTTAAATGTTCCTTTGTTGTATAGCTGAGGAAGCTTAAGGCCCAGAGAGTTTGTGACTTGCCCAAGGTCACATAGCAGGCTACAGGGAGAGAGAGTCAGGTCTAGATCCTGTCTGGATAAGGGTCCAGTGTTGGCATTCTCTGCGTAGGCTTGCCCTAACCAGTGCCATTTTGCGGTGGCATCATTAACCACTTGCAGCCAACTCTGGTCAAACCGTGGAGTCCTGTTAGTGACATGTTTGCCAACTGCCCGTTTTTCACATGGGTGCTATTGCTTGTATGCAGCTACCTACCTTCTGTAACTTTGTTTACTGGGCACTCTGCCCTTTGGCCCTGCCCCTCACGTCACCGAGAAGGTTTCATGGCGATAGAGTTGGAAGGAACCTTGGTGTCTCCCTAGTCTGGTGCCCTCTTTTAACAGCGCGTTAGAGCCTCCAGTGTTGGTTCTGATCCTCTGTAAGGAAAAACTGAGCAGGGATTGAATGAGGAGTGGGGGAGACTGGAAGAACTAGGGACAAAGGTTTAAAAATGGCTGGTGTTCAGGAGAGAAAATTGGGAGGGAGGAACAATTCAAGGGCAGTTCTCGCTTCTTGAAAAGCTCTAAGGAAGCCAAGAGGAAAGAGAGGGTTCCTTGCTGAGGTGAGGTCAGGTCTGATCAAGTCCTAAGAGTACACCTCACGGAAATCCCCTCTGTTCACTTTCCTCTCTTTAAGTGGGGAGGATGCTAATCCTTGATCCGAGAAAACCGGGGGCTCGTTATAAAGCTTCCTCCTTGCTCTTTTGCAGTGCCCGAGCCTTTTGGAGGTGCAATCATTATTGGCCAAGAATCCATCACCTATCACAATGGCGATAAGTACCTGGCCATTGCCCCTCCCATCATCAAGGTGAGATTCCTGCTTCCTCTTCCTAGGCCTTGCCCTTCTGCCGTTCTGAGATTAGAGTGTGGAGGTGGACAGTCCCCTGTTTGTTATCTGCCACAGATGCTTTTGTAAGGCTCTGGAGCCTGCCATCAGAAACCTTACAGATTAATGAGGGGCAGGTATACCTATGAAAGAGAAGCTTTCACCCACTAGCAGTAACATTTATTGCATGAAATAGCTGAATGTATTGAGTAGAAGTTAATATCCTTGGGGCTCATGTAGAGAAGAAGACCAAAGTTTTATAGCTCCTTTTAAAGTAAAAGAAAAATCTACATTCATTATAGAAGGAAAAATTACACAGTTTTCTTCATTTTTTGGTGGGTGAAAATACCTAGCATAAAAGCCCTGCCCTAGTAGCATTCACCTGGATGTGAGAATTCACCTGAGCTGCCTTCATTTATATCCATACCATGCCGAAAATAACTGCCCCCACCCTTCTATGTCCCAGAAGACACTGAGGGCTCTCCATGTGTAACATTTTTCCTATCTCATTCCTTTATCTCGTGTGCATTCCAGGCACCCAGGTCTCTATGTTGTCAGCCAAAGGCATCCTGGGGCTTTCTTGGTTCCTTCTGATAAAATGGTGAGGCCCACCTAGTAAAGGGAGCAGCCTCCTGGGGTTCACTCCCTGCTGTGAGACAGAAGCCACTTCCCTAATTACTTTTCCTTCCGTGGGGGCAGCAAAGCACAATTGTGTGCCACAATCGAGTCGATCCAAATGGTTCCCGATACCTGCTTGGAGACATGGAAGGCCGTCTCTTCATGCTGCTTCTAGAGAAGGAGGAGCAGATGGACGGCACAGTGACCTTGAAGGACCTTCGGGTGGAACTTCTCGGAGAGGTGATGCTTGTCCCTGGCTCTTTGTACTTCTTTGCTCGGCGGCGTTCAAGGGGCAGCCGTGCCAGGCCATCAGAAGCTGTGTCACTTTCTCTGTAGCCTCCCTGTCCAGTAGCAACAACCTCTTGGTTGTTTTATTGAGAAGTGAATTTTGGCTTTTTAGAAAATCTCAGTCAGGTGAGCAGTGGACCTTATGCACAAAGATGAGGGGTGAGCAAGAAATGGGGCGCGTGTTGAAAACAGCAGGGAAATCCCTTGGTCGTGGCGCGGGGGGAGGTTCCTGGCGGTGGAGTCTGAGAGGGCCGTGTTTATCCCTGGAAGGATGGGAACCTGAGGTGTGGCACTGCGGAGGGCTGACTGTTGTGGAAAGCTGGACAGGGCGGTGGTACCTCGAAGATCAGTTGTAGACGTTGTAGGTGCGGACTCACAGACATCAGAGATTTTGAAGCCTCGGTTTAGATTGCCTCTGATTCACTGTGACACAGACTTGGTGCTCCCAAGGCTGCTCTGGCACATGGACAGTTTGGGGGGAGGCAGCAGCTGCTCCCCCACGGGGTCTCCTGCAAGTCGTGTTTCCTCCTAGACCTCCATCGCCGAGTGCTTGACATACCTGGACAATGGGGTTGTGTTTGTTGGCTCCCGCCTTGGCGACTCGCAGCTTGTAAAGGTGAGTCCCGTCTTCCTCCTTCCTCCTCCTCCTCACTCCTTGGCCTCTCTTCGTCATCACTTTGCCTTGCTGAGTTCTTTGTCATAGAGATTAAGAACAAGGCAGTAAAGTTTCAGACTAGATGAGACTCTTCCTTTCAGCACTCTCCATTCCAACTGTCCCTGTGCTGTCGATCCATAGGCAGAGTTGGCAGATTCCAAGGCTCAAGGAAAGATCAGAAGCTTTGTATTTTCTTTCAGCTTGAGCAGATGGGATAGCTTTGGAGGTTCATTAAACAAGTTCCCTGTTTGTTTACTTTCAGCTCAACGTAGACAGCAATGAGCAAGGCTCCTACGTTGTGGCCATGGAGACCTTTACCAATCTGGGTCCCATTGTGGACATGTGTGTTGTGGACCTGGAGAGGCAGGGGCAGGGCCAGGTAAGACTGGGGACGTGGGGTGGCGGGGGGTGGTGTGTGAAATCTGCCCACTCAACCTGTGTGTTCTTCTTTTTTTGGCTGGGGAGGACAAGAGTCCGGGGGGGAGCACTATAAATCTTTTTTTAAATAGATTTTTATTGTTCTCTTCCATTTTGACATTGACTGCATTTCCCCTCGATTCTTCTTCGTCTCTCCTCTGAGAGCCACCTCTTATAACAAAGACCTAAAAAAAGAGTAGGCAGGGAGGAGTCTCACATCCTCTTTGAGGGCCAGCTTGGTCTTCATAATCACTGCAGCTGTTTGGTAGTCCTCCTTTCCTTTTGCGTTGTTAGAGTCTTTGGGTGTGTGTTGGTTTTCTGGCTCTGCTCGATTGACTTTGCATCAGTTCGTGTCCGTCTTTTTGTGCTTTTCTGTTTTTGTCACGGTCATTGTTTCGTGTGGCCCAGTGATGTGTCAAAGTTTGGTTAGGCCTTCCCCAGTCTCTCCTTTGCTTCTTCTTTGCTACACCATGAAGTACTTCTGCAAATAAGCATTTTGATGTAGAGGAAACCTTTCTGTTCCGCAGACCCTCACCCAACACACCAGGGTTCTAAAGGTGCCTGCTCGAGGCCCTGATACTTCCTGGCTTTGTGTCAGGCTGTCGCCAGGCAGCCGAGTGTCCTCCTCTAGACTAGTGTTGAAAATGAGACGCCCTCGGCTAAAGGGCAGTTGTTACCCTATTTATATTTGGGTATCAGTATGGTGGTCTTAGAGTTGTAACCAAGGCAGAGGTCTCGGGACTTTGTTCCTTGGCACCAAAAATATTACAGAATTGGTTACGTTTACATTTTGATACGATCTCCACTACTTAAGCACCTCAGAATTAGGGTTAGGGATGCTAAGTTAGTAAGCTTCCAAGTGGTCCGTTTCCTTCAGGCCCTTGGCTGCACATCTTGGGATGGTAGCCTTTACAGGTTGTCTCAGGCCTTCTTCCTGAGTAATCATAGGGACGGATTGCTGCCTGCCCCTGGAGCAAAATTGCTGGTTGTGACTTTGATCTGAGTTCCTGAGGGCATCAGTAACCATCTCTATCTGTCTGTATTCAGCTGGTCACCTGTTCTGGGGCCTTTAAGGAAGGCTCCTTGCGTATCATCCGGAATGGGATCGGGATCCATGAACATGCCAGCATTGACCTGCCGGGCATCAAAGGTATGGTATCCTGTGCCTCGGTGGGGGAGAGCGTCCAGAGGAAGGCAGGCTCGAGGGTGGTGCGGGGCCTCAGCCTGGGCTGCTGAGGAGAGGAGACTTTGAGGGAACGTTCGAATTGTCTTCAAGTGTTTGAAGGATGTTCTCTTAGAAGAGTGATTATTCTGGTTTGCTTGATACACAATGAGCAGAAGTTAGGAGGAGGACAGTTTAATCTGTGCGTCAGGAGAGTGGCCTGGAAAGGCCCAAGAGGCAGGCCTGCTCCCTGGAGGCCTTGTGGGAAGGCTGGTGACTCCACATTGAGGATGTTGCAGAGAAAATGCTTTTTCAGGAGTAGATGCCCCTTCCACCTCTGAGACTGTGATGTGGACGGTGTGGGGTGGATTTGGTCTGGTTGCTGCCTGGGTGTGCTCTGTTCTCGAAGCCAGAGGAGAGCATAGCACATGGGGAGTCTGGGCGTCCCGGGGGGGAGCCGAGGGTTGGAGTCCTTGAGGGCGACGTCCTGATGCCTCAATCTTCCTCCTCCTAGGCTTATGGCCTCTCAGGTCCGACTCTAGCCGAGAAACCGATGACACCTTGGTGCTGTCCTTCGTGGGCCAGACGAGGTAAGGACGGTCCTGGCCCTGGGGAGCAGGCGGCCCCGCTTCTCAGGCAGGCCTTTAGGGATGCGGGCTCTCCATCTCTTGGCAGAGTTCTGATGTTGAATGGCGAGGAGGTGGAGGAGACAGAGCTGACCGGCTTTGTGGACGACCAGCAGACTTTCTTCTGTGGAAATGTGGCTCATCAGCAGCTGATCCAGGTGACTGCCTGGCCATGGGCCACCCCCCCCCCCCATACAGAGCACAGTCAGGGGGCTGCTGCTGCTGGGGACACACCTGCAGCTCTAGACACTTTTACCCTTTGGGGCCTACCATTTACTGTCTTCTGACCCTCATTGTTAATCTTCGAGGGTTCCCTTATAGGTGTTGGCCATGCCAGCTTCTGACCCGGAGTGCTTTGAGTCACCTTTCCTGAAAAGCCTGAAGTTTTTCCAGGCTCTATCACGAGGGCATTGGGGCAGGGACTATAGAATTTGCCCCAGCCCCTCCTGCCCACCTTCTCCACTGTTCTTCACCTTGACCTGAACACAAAGTAAGTGGGTTGCTCTTGCTGGTGTCAGCCTTGGGTGCCTGAATGTTCAGATCCTGGCCTCCAACCCTTCCCATGTTATTGTTCCAGCTCAGTTCAAGTGGCTGGCTGTATAGAACTTACTCGAGAGGCAGCTGGTGGCTCGGGATAGCGCTGTGAGCCTGGCATCAGCCTGAGGCACTCCCTAGCCATGTGATCCAGGGCAAGTCACTTAAGCTGTGCTTGCCGCAGTTTCCCCAGCTATAAACTGAGGCTAATAATAGTCCCTCCCTCTCAGAATTGTTTTGAAGACAAATGGTCAATACCTTTGTATTAACTTTGTAAACCTTGTGGCACTGTGTAAATGCTAGCTGTTTTTATTCTTATCATTATGAGAACTGGCAGAGTGCTTCCTCAGTGGCTGGGCCAAGCCTGGGACAGCAGGGGAGGCCAGACTGGGTGAGGCTTCATGGGCCTCCTCTGCGCCCGGCCACCTTATCGCTGTCCTCCTGCTGGTGCTTTGTATGAGCCAGATAATACAGGGAGTCATAGTCTTTCTCACTACTCTTGTGTCACTTTGCTGTCTCGGCTCTATTTGGGGATGCTCCATTTAATACGACTGAAGAATCGCAGTGCCATAACGGCTCTGAGGCTATTGAGAGGGACCCAGAACTCACAGTTGTAGGAACTTGTTATTTAGCTTGGAAAAGATGTAAGGGAGTTCTAACCGTTGTCTTTAAGTATTTTAAGAGCCGTCTTCTGAAAGAGGGATTAATTTGACTCAGTCCTGAGTGGCTCCAGGGAAGGCCCTGTGGTCTGTCTGGAACTAGACGATCAGGCTTCACTTGTGACCCCCCATGACCCTGGGCAAGTCCCTTCCTCCTATCTAGAAGAAGGCGATTGGAGGAAGAAGGTCTCTGAGGTCTGTTAGAAATCTGGTATTGAGTATCCAGTGCTCTTAGGAGAAGAATAAAACTGCCATTGGTCGATAGAAGCTACAGAAAGCAGGTTTTAATTCAGTTTAAAGAGGCATTTTCTACCAGTCACAGAACTCCAAAGCTATCCGAGATGGGTGTTTGTTAGGGAGTTCCCTGTCACTGGAAGTGTTGAAGCAGATGCTGAGCGGGCCCTTGGGCACCACAGATGGGGAGAGAGGCCGTGGCACAAGAAAGGCCCTTCAGTCCTCTCTGCCGCAGACTAGCTGTACGGCTCTCAGGACGCCGTGCCCTCGTTTTATCAGAGCAGAGCGTGACATCTGCCGTCCCTGTCTCGTGAAGCTGTTGGGAGGATAAGATGGAGTAAAAAAGTGATGCTGATTAAATGGAGCTCTATTATTAATACTTTTTTTTAGAATAATGCTTTACTTTTCCCTAGTTACATGTAAAGACAATTTTAAACATTCACTTAAAAAAGAATTTGAGTTCCAAATTTTCTTTCTCCCTCCTTATCTTCCCCTCTCCCTGAGACGGTAAGCAATTTGGCGTTGGTTATACATGTTCAATCGCACAAACATAGTACAATATTTGTCATGTTGTAAAAGAAGACAAACAGAAAGGAAAAACAAAGTACAGCAAGTGAAAATAGTGTGCTTCGACCTGCGTTCAGACTCCATCAGTTCTTTCTCTGGAGGTGGATCGCATTTTTCATCAGGTGTCTTTTGAAATTGTCTTGGGTCATTGTATTGCTGACAATAGCTCAGTCATTCACAGCTGACCATCATACAGTATTGATGCTACCCTGTACAGTGTTCTCCTCCTTCTGTTCATTTCATTTTGCGTCAGTCCACATAAGTCTTTCCAGGTTTTTCTGAAATCCACCTGCTCATCATTTCTTAAAACACAGTGATATTTCATTACAAGCATCACAGCTTGTTCAGCCATTCTCCAATTGGTAGGCATTCCCTCAATTTCCAATTCTTTGCCATCATAAAAAAAAGGTGCTCTAAATGTTTTTGTACATGTGGGTCCTTTCTCCACTTTTTTTTTTTAATCTCTTTGGGGTACAGTCATGTTACTGAGACTTTTATGTACTGTATGGAGGTGATGACTCGAACTCCAAATGCCTTTCCACTTAATGAGATTGTACACTTCCTTTATATTTAGCTTCCTGGAAACTTGATTTAAATCATTCTCCTTCACAATTTCCCCTGTTATGGCAACCCATTGATGGACTGTTGGGAAGTGTTTATCAAGGAAGAGGAGTCCTGGACAGAGCCTGGGCTGCTTCTCAGGGATCTCCCCTCTGCTTCTGTCTAGATCACCTCTGCCTCTGTGCGGCTTGTTAGCCAGGAGCCCAAAGCCTTAGTGAGTGAATGGAAGGAGCCTCAGGGCAAGAACATCAGTGTGGCCTCCTGTAACAGCAGCCAGGTGGTGGTGGCTGTGGGCAGGGCCCTCTACTACCTGCAGATTCATCCTCAGGAACTCAGGCAGATAAGGTACCGATTTGGCCTCCTTCCTCCCCGTGCCTGGCCCTGCTCTGAGGCCCAGGCACCCTCATCTGAGGTCTTCCTTTTCTCTTTAGCCATACAGAGATGGAGCATGAGGTGGCGTGCTTGGACATCACCCCGCTGGGGGACAGCAACGGAATGTCTCCCCTCTGTGCTATCGGCCTCTGGACCGACATCTCGGCCCGCATCTTGAAGCTTCCCTCTTTTGAGCTCTTGCACAAGGAGATGCTCGGGGGAGGTAGGTGGCTGCTGCTTGGGAGCCTGGGTTCTGGCTGGGTTTACTGTGCTGCGTGACGACCTGCCGTCTCCCCTTGTGTGTGGCAGAGATCATTCCTCGGTCCATCCTGATGACCACCTTTGAGAGCAGCCACTACCTCCTCTGCGCCTTGGGCGATGGCGCCCTCTTCTACTTCGGACTCAGCATTGAGACAGGTCAGTGTGGGGGCCGGGCAGGACCCCTCCCTTCTGCGCCTCGGTGGGACTGCCCGGAAATGTTGGGGATGTCCCTTTTCTGACCCCTGTGTCTTCCCTCCCCCCCACCCCCCTTCTGTGGAATTCTGCAAATCAAGGTTACCAGACCTCTGTCTGGAGGGACCCTTAGAGACCGTCGGGTCTGATCCTTCGTTTCTGGGGCCTGGGCCTGATGCCGTTCTGCCCTCTAGGCTTGTTGAGTGACCGGAAGAAGGTGACTCTCGGGACACAGCCCACGGTGCTGAGGACATTTCGCTCCCTCTCCACCACCAATGTCTTTGCTTGTTCTGACCGTCCCACCGTCATCTACAGCAGCAATCACAAGTTAGTTTTCTCCAACGTCAACCTCAAGGAGGTCAACTACATGTGTCCCCTCAACTCCGACGGCTACCCTGACAGGTGAGCACGGCCGAGGGAGGGCGGAGTTCGGCCGAGGGAGGGCAGAGTTCGGCTTGGCGCTCGTTGCTCCTCTGTGACGGGGCTCGGTCCTTGAAGTCTGGATCTAAGCCGAGCTCTTTCCCTCCAGCTTGGCATTGGCCAACAATAGCACCCTCACCATCGGCACCATCGACGAAATTCAGAAGCTGCACATCCGCACTGTGCCTCTCTACGAGTCTCCAAGGTGAGCTGTCCGCAGCAGGTCCCCGTAGCAGCCTCCTGTCTCCTCCTCCTCCTTGCCGGCCATCTTTGCCAGATCTCTGTTGTTTTTGTTCTCCTTAAAAAACCTCCACACAGAAAGATTTGCTACCAGGAAGTGTCGCAGTGCTTTGGGGTCCTCTCGAGTCGGATCGAGGTGCAGGACGCCAGCGGAGGGACGACGGCCCTGCGGCCCAGCGCCAGCACCCAGGTCAGTTCCCCGGGGGGCGGGGCAGGCTGGTGGGCCGGCCACATCCCGCTTGGGGCACGGACCAGTCTGCTCTGCAGCAGCAGTTGTTCTCTTTCCCTCTAAATTCTTCCATGCACTCGGGCTGAAGGGCTGGCTTCTTGTGTGCCTTGGCAGCGGGCCCCAGAAGCAGCCTTGCTCCTCTGGCCCCTGTTCTTCGGCTCTCCTCAGTGCTTCCAGGCTTAGCTGTCCTCACCCGGGGGTGGGGGCAGGGGTGGGGCAGGGCAGGGCTGCATGACAAGGCCTAACCAGATCGTCTGGGCCCCCAGGCCTTGTCCAGCAGCGTCAGTTCCAGCAAGCTGTTCTCCAGCAGCACAGCCCCTCATGAGACTTCCTTTGGAGAAGAGGTCGAGGTGCACAACCTCCTCATCATTGACCAGCACACCTTTGAAGGTGGGGCCTGAGCACCAGGCGGTGGGCATCCCCGGATGGGGGGGAGAGGGAGGCAGTACAGACCCTGCCCATTCATCCCACGTCAGAGTGAACACGGGCCACTTCAGACACGGAAACGAGGGAAGGTGGGGGAAGGTAGAAATGAAAGTCCTTGCTCCCTTGCTGTGAGGACGTCTCCTCCCCGCGTGTCTGTTGTGGCCGTATGTCCTCACCTCTCTTCGGTGGCCCTGGCTCTCTCCTGGTCTAGCCCGTCCTCTCACGGGCCAGTCTGGGGCTGCCTCACGAGAAGACGTGTGCCGCAAGGTGAGAGGGGTTAACCTCTTCTGTCCTAGTGCTCCATGCCCACCAGTTCCTACAGAACGAGTATGCTCTCAGCCTGGTCTCCTGCAAGCTCGGCAAAGACCCCAACACGTACTTCATCGTGGGCACGGCCATGGTGTACCCTGAAGAGGCTGAACCCAAGCAGGGTCGGATTGTCGTTTTCCAGTACTCAGATGGTGAGTTCACTTCTCCAGCTCCTAGGAGACAAGGCCCTGGAAAAGCAAGTGGTTTCAGGTTTCTGAAGGGTGGGAGAAGCCTCCGAGGCAGCACGTGGCTCGTCGCCAGCCCAGGTGTGCCCTGATGGGGCTTCAGGGAGGCCTGCCAAGCAGGACGTGCTCTCCCTGCTCCCTTCTGTTTCTTCTGCTTCTCATTATTTTCTCTTTTGAAAGCTGGGGATTTTATTGGGGGGGCAGGGCTGGGAGAGCATAGGAGTAAGATGGAGAGGGAAAGGGAGCACGAGCCATGGGAAGGGACTGGAAGTCAGGGACATCCTTTCCTTTAAGGCTGGGACCTACTGAGTCTTGTTTCTCAACCATCACTATCCCTCAGCCTTCTCCATCCATAAAATGGGGAGAACATTCGTCACTGGTGACTGGGCTCTAAAGATGAGTCTTGGAGTTGAAAGGCCCTTCAAAGGCGGTGGAGTCCAGCGTGGAGTGTCTTCATTGGGTCGGTCGGGAGGTCATTCTCATTTCTTCTTGCACCACGGTGCCTAGAGCACCGGGTCCATTGCTCCCTGGTCTCTCTCGGAGGGGTGGGAGATGAACTCTGAAAGCCGTCAGAAACGAGGCCAAGTCCTCGCTGTGTCTGGATCACTGAACTTTGTCAGACTGCTAGGGTCCCCACCAGAGAGAGCTACCGGACAGAGAAAGAGCGCACTTTCCAAGGGATTGGACAGATGTTGATTTTATCAGTTCCTCTCAGGAGGAAGTGGGCATGAGAGCCATGCTCTGTCTCCCTGGATTAGCAGCCGTTTTGTGATGAGGCGCTCGATGCAGTTTGGATCACCACTTCCTAGATAGCGTGCTGAGCCGGACAGATGACCTGCCTTCTGCGGGAGGTCTCGCTCCACTTAGCATCCTGTGTGGGGGCTTTCTCCCCACGTGGAGGTACCGCAGAGTCTGACTTGTGACTCTGGCGTTGACGCAGGCCGAAGGTGCCACTCAGCCAGAATTCCTTTTGCGTCTGACACGGCAGCAAGCTCTGTGATTGGTTCAATGTGACCGATGCACATCTTGCTGGTCAGAAGTGGACTCTTCCTCCTGTGAGCTCGTCTAAAACACACGACTTTTCATAACTCTCTCTCGTGCCTTTGTCCTTTCCTGTTTTATGGTGTAGTTGGGCATACACATACTCCATATCCCCCACTAGATGGTAGGCACCTTGAGGGCAGGACCTGTGTCTTACTTGTCTGTGTATCTTCCCCAGTGCCTAGTATGTGCCTGGTGTAGAATACCATGTCCCCTTGCACCCAGTGTAGCTTCCCGTTTCTCCCGTGGCCAGCTCTGTGAATGGATAGTGCGGTGTCAGACCTCTTGGACCTCCTCACTGCCGGGAGTGCTGCTGCTCACCCACCCCAGGCTGGGATGAGAGAGCTGGGCGGAGAATGAGAGAATCACCCCGGCGAGAGCGGGTGGGGGGGGGAGGAACGAATGAGTGCAGATGATGACGGAAGGACGTAATCTTTCCTTCCCAGGCAAACTCCAGACTGTGGCTGAGAAGGAGGTAAAAGGTGCTGTGTACTCTATGGTGGAATTCAACGGGAAGCTGTTGGCCAGCATCAACAGTACGGTGAGCCTCTTCCTCTGGTCTGATGGATTCTTTAATCTTGGACACGTGCACCCCGCATTTGGACGGGGGTGTTAGTCAGTGGGTGTGTATTGAAGTTCCACTTTGTGCAGAATCCCCTAAGCAGTTACAAGGAGGAAATGAAGTACCGGGCCTGCTGTTGAAGACTCTTCAGAGAGGAAACAGCAGACTTTTGTGAGAAGGTTCTCAGGCAGAAGCATAAGGACTGGGGCCTAATGAATTCTGGCTCCTCCAGGGTGGAGCCAGAGTGATTCAGGGTGGATAAGATTGTGTGGCATTGATCAGGGAGCACCAGAGCTTTAGTTCACATATTTAACGTTAGATTTCATCTCTCTAGAGTCAGCCTAGCTCTTTGTGTTCAGCTCGGGCTCCCGAGCTTATGTCTGGGAAAGGGCCTGGGTTTTGAGAAAGTGTTTAAGAAAAGGCATTGACGTGGGTCAGTGATGCTATCCATTTCCAGTTAGGCATCGAAAGAACCAACCTTTCCTTTCCAGGGAGATTTCTTAGGATGGCAAACCTGATGGCCAAGAAGGGTTTTTTAATTAGGAGAAAATCCTTCTGCCTTTGTCTTTCCCAGGTGCGACTTTATGAGTGGACAGCTGAGAAAGAGCTTAGGACGGAATGCAATCACTACAACAACATCATGGCCTTGTACCTGAAGACCAAGGGGGATTTCATTCTGGTCGGTGACTTGATGCGCTCGGTGCTGCTTCTGGCCTACAAGCCCATGGAGGGCAACTTTGAAGAGGTAACGACAATGCTTTTGGTTCAGAAAAGTCATTAACGCCTTGGGGAGGCAGGCCGGGGCAGGCCTTCCCTGGGCTTTCACACCTGCACTTTCTTGATGGTGCTGGGTGCGGGGACCTGCTGGGTCAGCCAGCAGTCTCGAGCTAGACTGGTGAGAAGGCTTTAGGAGGAGGATCTAGGCCCAGGCTTGACTTCCTTTTTCAGGATCTAGACTAGGAAGTGGAGTGGGGTTGTGGCTGCTCCGCGGACCCATCCCTAAATAAAGTGCTTAGCCTTCTCGCAAAAATACAGACAGTCCCAGGCTTGTACTCCATGGAACTTGCTGGTTCTTCTCATTCTTCTGGTTTTTGTTTTCAAGATCGCCCGGGACTTTAACCCCAACTGGATGAGTGCTGTAGAAATCTTAGATGATGACAATTTCCTGGGCGCTGAGAATGCTTTCAACTTGTTTGTGTGTCAGAAGGACAGGTGGGTGACCTCCCGTGGGAGTGGTGGGAGGGGGGACGCGGTGGAGACGGAGATTCGAGTCTGTTCTCAGCCCCTCTGTGGTGCCCTAAAGGAAGTGGTGTGGCCTCCATACGCTGCCCGTCAGTTGGTCTGACAGGCTGGCTAGAGTACATGCTGGTTCAGACTGCGCTGTAGGTTAATGACACTGACCGCTAGAATTCAGAAGTGAGACGTTCTCATCCCGTCAGACCTTAGTTCTCTGGTGATGTCTTCTTCCTGCGCTGAAGTACGGGTGTCCGGTGGCGTCTGCAGGTCACATCTGAGGCCAGGCCCTGCCAGCCTCAGGGCACCTTCTATATTTGAGGGTTAGGCCTTCTGTTCTCTAAGGACCTAAGCAGTCCTGGCCTGTTAATGTTCTTAGAAGGCCAGTCTTGGCTCCTCTCCAGAGCAGTGACCGGGACAGCCTGGCATGCGGTGTCATTCACTCCTGCAGCCTCCGTGGGGGACTGGCCATCTCTGCCACGTGCTGCCTCCAGCCCTCCCCCCGCCCAGGGCTCGCACCTCCCCAGCAGTGTGGGCGTTGGGGGTAATGAGCGCCGGTCATTGTGCTTTCCAGCGCTGCCACCACTGATGAGGAGCGGCAGCATCTGCAGGAGGTGGGGCTCTTCCACCTGGGGGAGTTTGTCAACGTCTTCTGCCACGGCTCTCTGGTGATGCAGAACCTGGGCGAGACCTCCACCCCAACGCAAGGCTCCGTGCTCTTTGGAACAGTCAATGGCATGATCGGTAAGGCTGGCCTTCCTCGGGGCACCCTCCTCACACACATCTCTGCCTGCGTTCACTCTTGTGTTTTGGATTCACGAATCCCAGTTCTGTCACGGGGCTCTTGGCGGTGCCAAGTGAGACTTTCTGCCCTGTAGCCGAAGGTTCCCTGGGGCGAGTGGCTATTCCTGGGGATTCCAGACCTCTGCCATTGGCTTCCTGTGACCTCTGCTTTCTCAGGTCTGGTGACCTCACTGTCAGAAAGCTGGTACAATCTCCTCTTGGACATGCAGAACCGACTCAATAAAGTCATCAAAAGCGTTGGCAAGATTGAACACTCCTTATATCCTTCCTGAGCCCATTGACCCTGCTCTCCGTAGGGTGCCCTCCACGTCAGCGTCAGCAGCTGGGAGGGTGGGACAAGGCCTGTGACAAGGCATCTGAGGGCAAAGTTATGTGCTCCCTAAGGAAAAGCTGCTGGCCTTTCTTTGGGCAGAGATATGGCTTGGCTTGCGACACAGGAGCTTGTCTTTGAAGGTGTTAGGTGTTTGAAGGAAGAAGAGGAGGCAGGATCAGGGGCCTGACTCAAAGCACCAGATTAAGCGTCAGCCTGAGCATGTCCTAAGAAGCTGTTCTTGGTATTGTAAATGCATGTGCTGCTTAGAAATCTCGAACTCCTTCTCCATATCATCCTGTTTGATAACAGAGCAGGGAGTGGCAGGGACAGCCTCGAGGGCATGGTCTTGTTCAGCATCTGGAAAGAACTCTGACCTGGGGGGCAGGGCCTGATTCTGTAGCTGCATGACCTTGGGCAGGTCACTTCTAGCTGAACCTCTGTTGCTTTACCTGCAAAAAAAAGGGAGGTGTCCAGTGAAGTAGGCGTCCTTCAGGGTCCCTTCAGGTTCTAAGTCCTGTGGACAGGAGCATGCTTTGTGAGTCTTTGGCAGGGGGGTCTCCTAGGAAGCCCGGTGAGTGGGAGGTTGCTCCTTAACTGGCCTGCGTACCTGGAGATCGTTTCATACCGAACGCAAGACGGAGCCAGCTACGGGTTTCATTGATGGGGATCTGATTGAAAGTTTCCTGGATATCAGCCGACCCAAGATGCAGGAAGTTGTGGCTAACTTACAGGTGAGCCTTGGGGCGCCATGCGGTGGGGGGAGGGTGTGATTGTATCTCTTTCCTGATTTTAGGGAGCTCAAGACCCTTTATGAGCATCTTCCTTTTCATCCTTCTGGCCTCCTTCTGAAAGGGGGGTTGAAGAGGCCGTCTTCTTGGTTTAGCAAGAGAGTATTAAAAATCACGCCCCAGCCCACGCTCTGTTGGGCAGGGGCTCCTAATTCAGCTTTGTCGGGACCAGACCCTGCCCATGTACTGTAGGCTTTTTGTGCGTCCTGCCTTCTCTGGGACAGAAGAGCTGCTTTCTCTGAATCTTTTCTCCTTTGGTTCATGTGAGAGGATGTCTGCACTAGCCCAGTCCCACCCCGGTGTGTTCTTCTGGCTCCCCACGGGAGGGGGTGGGGCCTCATCTCTTCTTGACCACTCTCTTCCCAAACCCCGGCTTCCTTGTTACAGTACGATGATGGCAGTGGTATGAAGCGAGAAGCCACCGCAGATGACCTGATCAAGGTTGTGGAGGAGCTGACCCGGATCCATTAGCCAGTTGGCCAGGGTCCAACCTTCCTAGCACCTCTCTCCATGTTTGCACCTGGAGTCTTCCCCCACCCCCTTCTTTCTTTAGCGGGGGGGGGGGGGCCTGTCCAACAGCCCCAAGAGCCACACTTTGCCCTGTGTGGCAGCGGGGTCCTTGGGAACTAAAGCCAGCTCACTAGAGATATTGGAAATGGGCCGGGGGTGACGCCATTCTCATGCCTGGATTTTCAGCTGTCGCCAGGGACCACCAAGCCTTGGTCTTGACCAATTGACCTCTTTGGTAGCTGTTGGGCTGAAGGGAAGGTCCGTGGCTCTCCCTCACTCACTGTTCTCTAGGATCTTTGGATTTGGATCTGCTGGGGCTGGGGGTGGGCGGGGCTCATTGTCTTGGAGGCCAGGCCTCCTCTTAGCCTCCCGCTGCCACCTCCCAGAGCTTCCCTCCTTCAGTCCTGGACCCCCAGGCCATGGGGTGCCAGAGATCCCAGGGCTCGCCGTGGAGCTGCTGCCTTCAGGGACAGAGAGAGTGGGGGAAGCTAACGGGTTGTTGGTTTCTGAGTTTTACCAAATAAAGTAGAATCCAAGAGGAAAGAGCCCGTTGTTTCTGCTTCTCTTCCCCTCTGCCTGCCTGGTCCCGGGGGTGAAACTCCTGGAGGCTCTTCTCCCCCACCCCACGTGGGCAGCGTCGCTGTTGTTGGCGTCCCATCGGCTCACCTGCCTCCACGCCTCTTCCCCTCTGATCGTCTGAGGCGGTGTCCCAGCTGGGGAGATTGGCCCAGAGCTGAATCCCCAGTGTTTCTTTGCTTCTCGCTGCTTTCATCTCCCAAGCCCAGCCTGCTGCCCAGACCGGCCTTCCTGGGCCGTGGGCTGGTGGGCTTCTCCTCTCAAGGCTTCCATAGCTCTGCCAGGGACGGGATGACTCAGATGTCAGTAACAGCGGCTTCCTCTGGAAGCCACCAGTCGCTGCCTCTGTTTCTCCTACGTTCCCTTTGCCTGATGTGTGACTCTACTGACTCTTTCCAAGTGGTCAGAATGTGGAGAGGGCAGCTGAGAGGCAGATTTTCCCCAAGTCCTGTGGTCCTCTGGTCCACTCTGAATGACCCCGCAGCTGCCCAGCACCCTCCCACACACACTCAGGCCTAGGAAAGACGTGAGACGATTCCTTGGGCTCTCTAGAGAACGAACACGTGCTGATTTGCTAGCCTCCTGGTGCCACACACTCTTTGCGTTATCCCTTTATTTGCCTCCTGGCTTAGCCTGGCCAAGTCAAGTAAGCAGTTGATACCTTTTGGACTGAGAAGCCCAAGAATGGGATGAGGGTCTGGGATTTAGCCCTCTAATTTGATTCAGGGAACATTAAGTGCCTACCTACTGTGTGTTAAGCCTGACAGCTTAGAGGCAGTGTAAGTGAACCACCTTTCTCCCAGTAGGATGCCCTCTGGTCATTCTGAGAGCAGTTCAGTTAAGGGCTGGTGGGGGAGGCTGGGGACCCCTAGAGGACAGACTGGGCAGAGAAGGTGGTAGCAAATAACGCTGCTTCAGGAGGGATCAGATCGTCCCCTGAGAGCCTCACGAAAGGGGATGACTGCTGTCAGCCAATGGCACTAGGCATCCAGGCAGCTGCACGGAAAGGCACCCAGCCCCTGACCTGGGCCTTGAGCAGAGAGGAAGGCTTTCAACATGAAGCAGTTGTTTGGGGGTGGGGAGGTAGAGCCCACCGGGAGGTGATCTTCCCAGCTTGGCAAGTAGCATGCTGTTGTTGGGACGTGGAGAGTGGTGCAGTGAGGCTGAGAAGATTAAACCAAATTGAACTGGATTGTGGGGGGCCTATAATGCCAGCTAAGAACCTAGACCTTGAGTTCTGCAAGCCCTAGAAAGCCAGGAACCATCACATCTGTGGAGTGGGAAGGTCATTTTGGCAGGATGTGGGGAGGAGGCTGGGTTAGAGCAGAGAGATTGGGGTTGGGCATTCACACTCCACCCAAGACTATTGGCCTCCCCCCAATAACATCAAGAAGTTAGAAGTCATTCCCCAGGTCAAGCAGGTTTTCAGCAGGAGTGGAAGGACGGAGACTGTCTGCAGTGGGTCCCCTTCTCTGGAGCTTTTCTCTACTGGTTGCTGACTTAGGGAAATTAAATGATTTCTCTCTCATGGGGCCTCTCAGAGTCTCCTAAAGACACCATTTGACCTCAGTAACTGAGATGTAGGACTGATTGTTTAAAGACTGGGTTTGAATTTGACCAGGCTTCTTGTCTTGGGGACCAGTCTTGACGAGGGAGGTGTCCACCTGAGGTCTGGAAGACAGAATGCCCGTGTGATTGACCAAGATTGTCCAAGTTGTCTTCAGCGGTTGGATGGTTCATTATTATATTGAGGGCAAGGTGGCCGGCAAGTAGGCCCCAAACAGGAATTTGGGGACAAAATCAAAAAATGTCGCTTTCTGAAGTTGAAACTAAGAATCCGTACAGTATGGGCAAGGTCAGTAGCAGAAGCTACCCTCCCCTAGAAGGTGGTTTATAAATGGATTAGTGATGAAATAGAGGTGTCTCCCAAATGCACTCAAGAAAATGGGCTGTCCATCGAGGCTTTTTACCAGGTCGTGATGTGGAAGAATATCGTTTTTGTGTGGGAAGACGTTCGGATATAGACATTAGACCTGACTATACCTGTGTAACCTTGGACAAAACCCTTTTTTCTGGGCCTCACTTTCATCCCTAAGAGAGATTGGACTACATGATGGCTAAGATCCTTTCCAGCTATAACTCGCATGATCCCACGTGCGAAACATTATATTATCCATGATCTAGTTAATTATAACAAGTCTACGATGAAAAAAAGTTATTCACATGAGAAGATCTGAAGAGAAAATTTGGTACCATTAATCCAGTACCATCCAAGGGAGAAACTCTCATGTCCACAGGGGCACTCTGTTGACTAAAGTGGTGAGGCCCAGTGGAGCAGGGATAGGTGTCCAGGCTCTACCACAGCCGGAGAAGAACATTCCTGAAAACCATTGTCCTCAGCTCTGACTCCTTGCTCTATAGGTGGTCTCTTAATGACTAGGTTTGGGTTTTTTGCTTTTTGAGGTTTCTTTTTTTTGCCTCAAGTATTGAGAAAGGGGTGTTCTGGGTAATGAACTTAAATATCTGGGTCACTGAAAAGATCTATCCCTTCTTCCCCTCTCCTAACCCCATTGTAAATGAATAAATTGGTTTTTAGGCTTATGAGTCTGTTCCTGTGCATTTGGTATTCTTCAGCTGTGCGGAGCCTCTGGGTGACTTCCTGGGTCACACACCTTGGGACCTGTGGTAGAATCCCCAAGATTCTGTTCTCTTTCTCTATTATTGAGACTCAGTCTGAATGGCTTCCTCGCCCCTCTCCATGGCTGTGGCCCGTGGTGTAGTAAACAGAATGTTGGGCCAACAGTCAGGAGAGCTCTTTTCTAGGCCTAACCCAGCCACTGTTTCCTGGCTAACTGTACTCGGAGGCAGGCCGGGGTAGCCTCAGTTTCCCCATCAGTAAGGTGATTGGGCCCTATTCCAGCTGGGTCATTTGGAGAGTAGCATGCTTTAGCCTTCTCTGCTCTTCTGTCTCATCTTTCCAAGTCGGGGAGCCCCTGAAGCCTTTTGGCGCTTTCATTCTTTGAGGCCCATGCTCCTGGGAATTGTCATTGAGAATTAAGTTTCATCATTACACATCACACCCCCAGCGGCCTTTGGGGAAATGACGTTCTGCTCTGAAAAGCCCCCTCCAGCACCATTAATCACTCCTCCTGAGGGGAAGGGCTGCCTGGAGATCTTGGCTATAGCCAGCTGGAACGGCCCCTTTCCATGAAGCCTCTGATGAGCTAACCTCACTCCAGGCCTCTGCACGAACTGACCTTTGGGAAAATAATAGAAACTAACTGAGTCATCACATGATTGTTTGGGATGGGTTGCAAGCCAGCCTTCTTAGCAGCCAACATTAGTTAGGGATCTGTTCTCATTGCAGTGAGTCTATGAGTTACCAAGGTTGGGCAGGAAATAAGACCGAGTTGGAGTCTGGGGGAGAGGGATTCAATGATGAGATGTACCCCACCTGCCTCATGAGGTATCTGGCCAATCTGGCAGACAACCTCTGAGTTCTCTTCACCCACAAATCGGAGAAGGGTGGAGAGGTGGTAAGCAGGAGGTAGTTGCATGTGAGAGATCATTTGGAAGGTTAAGGAATTGAGAATTCCTGTTCAACAAATATCTGTTCAGCATCTGTTACTCAACTGAACAAGTATTTATAAAGGTGTGCTTATCTAGCGCAGGTCAGGCACCATAATAGATGCTAAGGATAGAAGGGCACAGACAAAATCCTGGCCTCAAGGAGCTCAGAGTCTTATTTGGACATGCCTCATTTAAACAGTCACCACGTAAGCACTACCAGATCGGGAAGAAAGGCTTACCATGGGACGTGGCAGCCGAACGAGGTCTTGAATGAGGCTCAGGGGGAAGTGATGAGGTAAGCATTCCAGGCATGGGGACAGCCTGTGCATGTTGCCCTCATGGAACTTGTGTTCTTCCAGATACAAAGGAGGTTAGGGTGTTGCTTACCAGGGAAGAGGAGGAGCTCCACTGTGTGGGAACTGTCTTAAATGCTTAGAGAAGACAGACCCAGACCACTGTCCCAGCTATTCCAAAATCTTCCTCAGGTTAGATGGGGACTATTACAGCACCGGGTTGACCCTGGGAACCACTCAGGATCCTGAATGTTTTTAGTAGGGCTTGATGTTAAGGCCAAGGTTTACGGAGGTCTGGTCTGGGGCAGTGAAAGCTGAAGGTGGGGATGATCTGAAAAGTTTTTTGGATCTAGGGCAGGTGGGAAAGACTGACAGAGCGCAGATCCAGTGTAGCCAGGTTTTGGGATTGACCCCAAAGACAGTTTTGGGGATAGGAACAAGAAAAAGCAATATGGAGTGGAGTGGAGGGAGTTTGAGCAGCGGTTGATTGGAGGTTAAATAGGAATGAAGGTGGGGTTCATGATAGATTAGGGTAATGGCCATGGCTTCTGGCAATGTGGTGATGTTGCTTTTATGTTTGAGCAATTCAGGGTGGGCACAAATACATTTAAAGTCACTGCCCTGGAAGACAGGGCAGACCTGAAAGGGACCTTTCCATGAAATGGCAAAGCTGAAGTTCCTTTGAACACAGACTGTTGGAGTTAGACATGATATTTGGATATAGAACGTAGAAGTTCAAAGCTGGAAATGATCTTAGCACACAGAATGTTTGAGCAGGGAGGGGCCTTAGAACAAGGAAATCCAGAGCCGGAAGACACCTTTGAACATAGAATGTTGTCACTGGAAGGGACCTTTGAGCCCTGGTGTCAAACTCATCTAGAAAAGGAGGCCACCAAACCTTACAGAAGTGCCACTGCGGGCTGCATATTGACTTAGAAAACCACCTATTAACATCTATGTTCTACTGTATTTTTACTTATTTTATTAAAAATTTTCCAGTTACATTTTAATCCTGTTGGGGATGTACTCAGAAGTTGAGTGATTTGGGCTGTATTCTCAAAAAGGGGCCCGTTTGACGCCTCTGTCTTAGAGGAGATCTAGTCCCACTGGAGACACTTTGTGAGGGGATGTGTGTATGGCGTAATGCGTTGGGGCACCCGAGTGGAGCAGGGAGCTGGCTTGAAGGGATCAGATGCTTGGTGATCCTGGGTTGGTGACCTCTGGGTTAGACACCGTTATGGGAGGGCAGCATGGGCATGGTTGATACCATTGATCTTTACTTTCAGGGGCAGTACATTTTGGCTTGTCTCTTGCTCTTCCTTGAATTGGGTTCACCTGTTTACTTACTAGACGTGGCTTCCTTTCCTTTAAATTCAGGCTGGAACATAACAAGATGAAATAAGAGAATGTTAAGCTTCAAGTTTAGCTTTTAGATCCAAAAGTAGCTACACAGGTGCGGGATGGTGCCTTCTTGGCTTAAAAGTAGCTTATGTTTAAAAAAAAAAATGACTTGGGACATTGGGTAGACTGCACTGAGAGAGGGCGGAGTGGTATGTTGAGACCAGCTTCAGATTTGGAGTTCAAGGACAGGATTCAAATATTTGCCCCACTACCCACAACCTGTGGGACTTTGGACAAGTCACTTCCTGTTTCTTGGGTCTCTGATTCCTGTCTCCCCTGTAAGACTGGGTGATCCATTAAAGTATCTCCTAACTAAATCCTTTCATTCTAAATCCAATGGGAGATAACACTGGGATATGGGAGCCCCAACATGATGCTCTGGTCAGACTACATGTAGAATATTGTGCTCAGTTTTGGGTGGTACATTTAAAAAATTTCACCAGCAACTTCGTTCATCTGGAGATGGGTACCATGGTCACCATGGGTGACCAGGATGGTGAAGAGTCAGGAAGCCATGCTATGGAAAGAATGATGGAATGAAGCAGAGATGGCAAGTCAGTTAAACCCTTTTGCACTGAGTTTTCTTGTCTCTAAATTGAGGGGTTGGAGAAATGGATTTGACGATAATACAACTAGGCTTGGAGCTTGATGCTTGCTGGGCTCAAAGAGTAGTACACCTCGATGCGCTTGAGGTCTTCAGTGGAGCGCTCCAGGGACCTGCATTTGGCTGCCAATGACTTGTTTCAGGCCACATATGACATGCTTACTAAATGTGCAGATGATGCAAAGCCTGGAGCAGTCACTAGTACATTGGACGACCAAGTCCAAAAGGTCCTTGACAAGCTGGAATATTGAGCTGTATGTAATATGAAAGTCAATAGGGATGAATGTAGTCTTGCACTGGGACACAAAGAATCAGCTTCGCAAGTATTAAGATGGGGGAGGCACGGATGGATACCAGTGGCTCAGAAAAGGTTCTTGGGGGTTAGTGAATAGCAAGCTCAGGCTGAATCAGCAATGTGATGTGGTAGCCCAGAAGAGAATGTCATCGTGGGGTGTAGCTTCGAGGCATCTGAGGGGCGCCCCCTGGAGACTTCAGCCAAGGCCGATTGTCGGGAGGAGCTACAGAGTTATTGTGGTGTTAAAGGGGAGGTCTTAAGAAGCCAAATAGAGCTTCCCAACCCTAGGAAGTCTCATAGGCTTGGTAAACTCAGTTGCTCAGGTGGAGGTCAGTGAGACAATGAACTTGCCTCTGGGGCACAGACTGCTCCCGACTGGTCCCTTGGTCCCAACTAACTCGTCTACATAAAGTCACCCAAGGATTGATTATGGGAAGGAGGACTGACTAGTGGTGCAACTTACCCTAAGGCAAGGTGGAGGGGCTTTTGTGTCAGTGTGGAAATGATGATAGCTGAGTTGAATCCCCGAGGGACTTAAAGGGAAGAAAGAGGCTTCTGCTTATCTCAAGCTAAGGATCCCAAGTTCTAGCTGCAAGAACAATGTGGCATTCCCACTGAGGAGGGCAGCCAAGCCAGCGGCATCCTGGTAAGGAACCAGCGTAGCTGTGTGACCTGCCAGGTGCATCCCAGCAATAAGTGATGTACTGCTTAATTCTCTTCGAGGACAGGATTCCTCCCCAAGTTGGGGAAAATGCTTCGTAACTATTCTTACTATAGCATTTGAGTGAATAAATGCCTTTGCTAGAGAACTGACTGCAGCTATTGGTTGATTGTTAAGAGGGAATCACATCAGAGTGGGCTCTTGAATTAGGGTTGTGAGGGCAGCCACCATGGGGTTATCTTTAGAACCCTGAAGGTAATAGCAATCATTCCTTCCATTACTCAGCCCTGAGGAAGGATATCACCCAGGTACTCTGCCTTTATCCTACTCAAAATAGAGTGTTTTGTTTGCTTCTGGACACCATCGTTTAAGGACAGTGGTAAACTGGGGAGTATCCAGAGGAGGGCTACCGAAGAAAGTCCTGGAGTCCGAGGCGCATGAGGACTGGTTAAAAGAACTGAGCAGGTCTAACCCAGAGAAAAGGCTCTCAAGGGAACATGATGATTGGCTTTGAAGGGCTTTCCCATAGAAGAGGAATTAGATTTGTTCTGTTTGATCTCAGAGGATGGGCCATGGGTGTAAGCTGCATGGAAGCAAATTTAGGCTTGATGTGAGGGAAAACTGCCTACCGATGAGGGCTGTCCAACAGTGCAAAGTGCCGCCTTGGGAGGTGGGTTCTTTCTGCTTGTGGTCTTTGAGCCTAGGCTGGAGCCCACCCAGTGTTATGGTGAGAATTCCTTTGGGGCCTGGCTTGGACCAGATGACCACTGAGGATGTCCCTTCCAACACTCTAGTTCTGTGGTTCTGTGACTCCATGATCTTGGAGGTTCTTCCCAGCCCTAGTTAGATCATGATCGAGGTTTTACCTGGGAAAGAGAAAAGACCCATTGGACGGTAGGTATATGGAAAAAGGAAGTAAACTGTGTTCTTTCAAGGAGCAAAATTGGGGTGCGAGTGAAGCAGTACACTGGGCTTGGAGTCAGAGGATCTGTCTTCAAATTGCGGCTCTCCTGCTTACTGTGTGACCTTGAGCCAGTCACAGAGGACATGTGGTTTAGTGTTTCAGCCACATCCAACCCTCCATGACCCCATTTGGGGTTTTCTTGGCAAAGATACTAGAGTGGTTTGCTGTTTCCTTCTCCAACTCATTTTATAGGTGAGGAAACTGAGGCAAACAGGGTTAAGTGACTTGCCCAGGGTCACACAGCTAGTAAGTGTCTGAGGCCAAATTTTAACACAGGAAGATGAATCTGTCTGACCCCAGGCCTGGCACTGTGTTGACTACGGCACCACCTGGCTGCCCCTAGGGGGCATGAGGTCATACATTTGATGCGACAAAGCACCGTGGACACCATCTAGTTCAACAGTCTTGTTTTACAGATGAGGAAACTGAGCCCCACAAAGGCTAAATAACTTAGCCAAAGTCACACAGAAAGTCAGCAGCTGAGTCAGAATTTAAAGCCCATCCCACTTCCTAATCCTGGGCTCTTTCCACTCTGTCAGGGTCTGAGCCTCAGTTTCTTTCTCTCTAAATGGAGGTTAAAGTAAATGACCTCGAAGGTCCTTTCTAGCTCTAAAACTGACTTTCCTGTAAAGTTTCAGAGGCAGGTTTCAGCTCAGTGTGAGGCAGAACTTTCTACCAATCAGTGCTTGCCCAACAATGGAATAGGCTGATCTGTGAGGCAGTGAGCTCCCCGTCACTGGAAGTGTCCAAGCAGAGGCTAAAACTCGTCGGAATTATTAGCAACCGGTGAAGTGAGAGAACTAACGATGTTCCAGGATTCCTGCTGCACTTTCCTCTGCACTGGGGCTCCCCCAATTTCTGCGCCCCCGTTTCCGCGGCCAGTCTTAGCCGCTGCACTGGACACTGTGGGCACCTGGGGGGCTCCTGGATTTGTCTGGTCCCCTCTAGCCATTAGAGTCCCTCGGGAATACCTGATCCGCTCCCCTGTGGCTGTCTGATTGAAGCGGGTGCAGCTTCCCAGATGAGCCACTCACTATTATTCTGGAGAAGTATCATGAATGAATAGACTGGAGAAAGCCTCCCCCAGGCTGTCTTAAAGGGGGCTCTTCCTCCGGGCACCCACTGGTCAGGGTTCTGAGGCGTCACCTGCCTCAAGGGAGAAATCCGCCCTAGATTTCTCAGGTCCCCAGCTCTCTTCACCTTAACGCACAAAAGAAATAGCTGCCCTAAATGAGAGGGCGGAGTTTGGGCCCACGAGGCCAACAGACTCAGCACCACCAGGCCAGGAGAGGGGCGGGGATGGCAAAGGCCAACTTCGCTCCCTCTCCGGGCCCCCGGGCTCTCTGGCCGTATTCCCCAGGGCGGACTGGGCCCCAGAGCTAGCCCCCCTGCCAAGGAAACGGGAGGTTCCCTTTGCCCCCGTCCCAGAACCCCGGGGGCCCGAGGGCTCAACCTTTCCCAGGGCGTAGACAGCAGCCCTCCAGTAGGATCCCTGTCCGCGGCTGGGGGCCGAAGGGTCGCCGATCTTGGCCCCTGCCCCCGCCAGTCCTTCCCTTCAGCCTCCGGCCCCCGGCCCCCGGCCCCAGCAGCTCTCCCCGGCTCTTGCGCCCTCGTGGCTTCAGCGCTCCCGTGGCCCCGGGACCCCAGCAGCGGCCCCCTTGTCGGCTCCCGCCGCCCCATCCGCTCCACGGTCCTGGACTCCGGCTCCCCCCTCCCTCCAGCGCGCCCCCCCCGGGGGCCGGAGAGCCGCCCCCATCCCCACAGGCGCCCCCCACCGTTCCCTCCCTCCCCCTCGGCCTAGCTCAGCCCCCCGCGCCCCTCGGCTCCCAGCGCGCAGCACCCGCGGCCCGGGGGCTAGCTCTCCGGGTCGCCGGCTCCCTGCGGGGCCCCCGAAGCGCGCGGGGCGGGCCAGAGGAGGGGCCAGGGGCCGGCCGGCCCGGCAGCGCTCCCCCATCCCCTCCGGCCGGCTCCCCCCTGCAGCGGAGCGAGGAAGGGGCGAAGGGAGGGAGCGGCGGGCCGTCCAGCCCCGAGCCGAGGCGAGCCATGCGGGCTGGAGTGCTCCTGCGAGCTGCCGCCGCCGCAGCTGCCTGCCTCGCGCTCTCGCTGCCCGCCGGCGTCTCCGCCCGAGGCTACACGGGGGGCAGGAAGAAGCCCGTTCCCTTCGCGGCCGAGAGGTAAGCCCGGGACCAGAGCGCCGGCGCTCGTCGCAGCCCTCCGCGCCTGCCCCGGGGAGCCCCGGCGGGCCGAGGGAGGGAGGGCGCCGGTCGCCCGGCAGGCTGGGCGGGCGAGCCAGCGATCGAGGGAGGGAGGGCACCGGTCGCCCGGCAGGCTGGGCGGGCGAGGGAGGGCGCTGGTCGCCGGGCGCGGAGGGACGATGCTCCTCTGGGGCACACCTCGGTGGCGCTGTCCACCTGGCGGTGGGGGTCGGGGGCCAGGGGGTGGTCAAAGGGTCGAGGGAGACAAAGCAGCCCAAGAGTCCAGCTTCCCACCCGGCAGTGTCTGGACTCGCCCCCCGGGGCTTCCCCGGGCCGAGCTCTGCCTTCTCGGTGCGCGTGCTCTCCCTCCCTGGGCAGCCTCAGTAGCCTTCACCCTGGACCCGGGCATGCCTCTGGCAGCCTCCGGGCCAGCCCAAGGACTACCGTGAGCTTAGGGGAGGTTGTGGTGGTGGGGGTGGGGGTCTGGCCCTGTCTGTGTCCCTGCCTGGGCCACGTTGCCCTCTGGATCAGGTGGCCCAAGGAGCCCGCAGTGCCCCCCTGCTCCTTCCGAGTGACCAGCTCTCCTCCTGGCACAGCCGGGAGGCCCGACTTCAAGCCCTGGAAGCGCCACGGTTCAGGGGGAGGAGAAATGGATTTGGGGTCCCACGACCTGGGTTCCAGTCCCAGCTCTGCTGCTGGTGACCCTGGACAAATGACTTCTCTCAACTAATCTGCAGACATTTCTCCGTCGCCAATTTTTGTGCAGGGCTCTGTGCTGGGCCCTGGGCACGGAAAGACAAAGGGGAAAGAGTTCTGACCCTAGAGGCTTTATAATCTATATGGATACATATATAGGAAGGGAACAATGTATTACACACCAAGTGTTTTATAAACATTATCTCAATTGAGTCCCATAACAACCCTGGGAGGTGGGTGCTGTTGTGATCTCCACTGTGTAGTTGAGGAAACTGAGGCAAGTAGATTAAGTGACTTGCTCAGGGTCACACAGTACTATCTGAGGCCCAGCTCTCCTCACCACCTCCATGCCTCAGCTAGATATCAGTATACAGAGGGGAGCTAATTTGGGAGTAGAAAGGCCCAAGCAGCTGCGGGCAGGGGCAGAGCAGGAATGGCCTCCCATCTCCCCTCTCTGCCTTTGCCCAAGCCTGGAATTCATTTCCACTTCACCTCCGTTTCTGAGAAGCCTGGGTGTCCTTCAACACTCATCTCTAGCGCTTTGGGTGGCTCCGTGATGCTTCTATATGCCCTGCACACAGTAGGAGCTGAGTAAATGTTGGCTGAAAGGAAGTGGGAGGGTAACTTGCGGTGTGGTGTGGCGATCGCCTTTTCCATCTGGAGACAGAAATCCTGGGTTCGAATTCTTACTCGGTCACTGAGTTGACTTTGGGCAAATTTTTTAACCACTCTGGGCCTGGATGTCCTGCACAGAAAGAGAAGGTTAGAGCAGATAGGTGTTCCCTCAGTTCCTTTCTATCTCCCTGTAATCCTCATTAGATCAGGGGCTTCTTGAAGGCAGGAAAGATTTAGTTCTTTACCTTTCTCGGTAACCCCAATGGTGAGCACAAATGCTAGTGCCTGGCATACGGTAGATGCTTAATAAATGCTGTTTGACTGGCTGGGTGACTGAGTGATCTCTGCTTCTCTTTATACTTTCTTTAATAACACAGAGAAATGGGGGGCCGATTTTTCACCTGCAATGCCTTCAAACACAACAAATCGTGACTTCTTATAGAAGAAAAGTCTCTCTTAAGGAGTCCAGGCCCAGTCAAGTATTGCTTGATATTCATCTCCTGGGGATTTCTCTTTCTCTCTCTCCTTCCTTCCTTCCTTCCTTCCTTCCTTCCTTCCTTCCTTCCTTCCTTCTTCCTTCTTTCCTTCTTTCCTTCTTTTCTTTCTCTTTCTCTTTCTTTCCTTCTTTCCTTCTTTCTTCCTTCCTTCCTTCTTTCCTTCCTTCCTTCCTTCCTTCCTTCCTTCCTTCCTTCCTTCCTTTCTTTCTTTCTTTCTTTCTTTCTTTCTTCCTTCTTTCCTTCTTTTCTTTCTCTTTCTCTTTCTTTCCTTCTTTCCTTCTTTCCTTCTTTCTTCCTTCCTTCCTGCCTTTCTTTCTTTCTTTCTTTCTTTCTTTCTTCCTTCCTTCCTTCCTTCCTGCCTTTCTTTCTTTCTTTCTTTCTTTCTTTCTTTCTTTCTTTCTTTCTTTCTTTCTTTCTTTCTTTCTTCCTTTCTTCTCTCCTTTATCTCTTGGGCGGGTGTTGCCTTTTCCGTGGGGCTTGTGTTGACTTGCTCCCCCTCCGAGGGCGGGAGCAGGCAGAATCCTGCTGCTCCCTCGCTTGATGGGAGCGTGTGCCTGTGTGCGCGTGCTGCTGGCTCCCTCGCTCCCTGTGTGAGAACACTGTGTCAAGCTGGGGTTTTCTGGCGGGGGGCCAGGGAGAGCTCTCCTGCAGCGTCTGGGGGTCCTTGCCCCTTCCCCGCCTGACGGCTTGCACCTGTGTGGTTCCATGAGCTGCCTGAGGTTCTTGGCCCCATTTCAGGGCCTGCTGTCCACCTGTCTCTCAGTCAGTTTGTCAGCTCGTCTCCCTGGGGATTTTCCACTCGGTGCCTGTCCCATCAGGATTTGATTGGACAGATGCATGCTGGAGCTTTATCTCCTCCGTGGGGCATCCATCAGTCCCTCTGGCCAGTGTGCCACAATCAGATAAGACGCATGTGATCTGACTGCCTGATAAGACAACCCCCCCCTCCAGCTGTCACCTTGGCACTTGTGATTAGGGGCAGCACTCAGCTAAGCATGCTCTAGGGTGGGGGGGGGCAGAGAACAGTGTTGCCAAGGCCCCCCCTTGGGACATTTGGGGACTTCTGTTCTCTGGCTGGTGGTGGAGAGGAGAATCTTATGAATCCCCAGGGATACTTGCCCACAGCCTCATATAGAAAAGGGCACTAGGTTTGGGGTCTCAGGACCTGGGTTCAAGTCTCACTATTGAATTACCTGGGTGACTATAGACAAGTCACCTCATAGGCAATCATAGATTGGGAGCAGGAAGGGATTTCAGAACCTCTTTATTTTACAGATGAGGAAACTGAGGCAGGGAGGTGAAGGGCTGGGTACAGGAACCAGAAAATGCAGGAGGAAGGTAGGATTTGAGCTGAGTCTGGAAGGAAGACTGGGAAGCTGAGGAAGGAAAGCATTCCAGGCACGGACAGCCACTATTGAAAAGGCATGGAGGGGGGAGACGAAAGAACAGCCAGGAGGCTAGTGCCCCTGGATTATAGAGTTCATAGAGGGAAGGAAAGTGTAAGAAAACTGGCAAGGTAGAAAGGGGCCAAGTTGTGAAGATTACATTTAATCCTGGACTAATGGGGAGCCATTGCGGTTTATTGAGCTGGGGAGTAACATGAACGCACCTACACTTGAGGAAAATCACTCTGACATCTGAGGGGAAGAGACGCTGAAGTGAGGAGAGATACGAGGCGACTCTGAGGTTATTGCAGTAGTCTCTGAGAAGTAACAGGGACCTGAGCTAAGGTCATGTGGAGGTATGGCTGGAGAGAAGGGATGTATGTGAGAGATGTTTCAAAGGTACAAGTGCTCTCTCCCTTCTCAGATTACCTCATCTTTGCTCAATATTGGTAGGGTGTATCCCTACTGTGGAATGTAAGTGCCCTGAGGACAGGGGCCGTTTTCTTGGTCTTTGAATCCTCAGCACCTAGCCCAGTGTCTTACACATAGTAGGAGCTTAATAAATATTTGTTGAGTTAAACTTTGAACGTGGGATGCCACAGTGCCCAATGCAGTGCCAAGCCTCTAGACTAGAGTCGCCTCAAGGGACCGCCTTCTGTTGGCTGGCTGGCCCATGGACTGGATGATTGGCCTCTGTCGTCCAGCTGACTTGGTTTCTCCTCCCCAAACAATCTCTCTCTTTTCAAGACGCCGCCTGGGACCCCATGTTTGCCTCTCAGGGTTTGGAAGCGGATGCTGCCCTGGCTGGGTGCCCTCCCTGGGCAGTGGACAGTGTACTCTCCGTAAGTGCCTCGGCTCCTTCAGTGAACCTCTCCTCCAAGTAATGAGGCTCTCGGACCTGTGGGGTGTGGGGTGGGGTGGGAACCAGGAGTCGCGCTGGAGGACGTGCTGTCCAAAGGGGCCCAACTCTTTCTCACGTGCCCCTCTCTCTCATCCCTCAGCCCTGTGCTCCTTTGGCTGTGGCAGCGGCTTCTGCATCGCTCCTAATGTCTGCTCCTGTAGGGATGGAGAGCAAGGCATCACCTGCCCAGGTAAATGAGAGCAGGAGACCTGGGTTCTAATCCTGTCTAGGCTACGATCTAGCTGTATGAGCTGGAAAGAGTCCCTTCTCCTCAATGGACTGCGGTCAGCTCCCCTGGAAAAGGAGACTAGATCATTTTTTCAGCTCTAAGACTGCTCCTCTGATAGAGGAAACATTACACTGTGCATATACTCTTTTAAAAACTTTTTTTTTAGTTTAATTTTAATGTTTTTTATTAATTACATGTAAACCAAAATTTTAACATTTGTTTTAAAATTTTTTAAGTTCCAATTTCTCTCCTTCTCTGTTTCCCCTCCCCCTTCCTTGAGAAGAAAGCAATTTGATATAGATATATATAATATATAGGGGGCAGCTAGGTGTCACAATGAATAGAGTGCTGGGCCTAGAGTCAGGAAAACCTGAGTTCAAATCTGTCCTCAGACATTTCCCAGATGTGTGACCCTGGGCGAGTCACCTAACCCTGCTTGCCTCAGTTTCCTCATTTGTAAAACGAGCTGGAGAATAAAATGGCACACCACTCCAGTATCTTTGCCAAGAAAACCCCAAGTGGGGTCACAAAGAAGCAGATATGACTAAAAATGACTAAACAACAACATAATTTAGTGATATCATACGTATGTAGTCATGCAAAACGTTTTATGGATATATTCTTTCTAGGGGATAGGCTAGGGGAGGGGGAGGGGTAAGGGAGGCCGGGGGTTGATGGCCTCTACTAGGGGTTCACCGAAGCACAACATATATGCAAAGACAGGATCAAGGACCTGGATTCAAGCTCTGGGTCCATTATTTAAGAAATCGTAAGAAGACATGGGTAAGTCAAGCTACCTTTGTTAGCTTTGGTTTCCTCCTTTGTAAAATAGAATAGTAATTTTTGCATTACCCGGCCTGGGACAAAGAAAGTACTCTGCAAATAGTCAAGCATTATTACTTAAGTGTGAGCCATTATCATAACTGTAACATTTAAGAAGGGTCTGGTCCATCTGGGCTTTGACCCGGGTGGGAAATTCAGACACTATCTGGGCACGTGCTTCCTTTCCTGCCTAGTTCCATCCCCTGCATCAGCCTCTTTTAGCAGTACCATCCTCTCTCCTTCAGGTGCTTAGAAACTTTAGGGTGTCCCAGAGCCTGCTTCGTCCTTCAATTCCCCCCACCCTTTTGCTTAGCCTCTAGGAGTGTCCAGTCTTTTTGACATCATGGGGACCTTGTAGTTTGCTGGAGTGGATTTCTTCTCTGTCCTGGGACTCCTCCTTCTTTGCTACCTCCACAATCTGAGGGGCTTGACCTAGGTCAAAGATTGCTCTGTGGCTGTTGCTATTATTCTCATGTTACCGATGTTTTCATTTCAGAAGCCCCTGGACCATGTGGTGAGTATGGTTGTGACTTGGCCTGTAACCATGGCGGCTGTCAGGAGGTAGCCCGCGTATGCCCGGTGGGGTTCTCCATGATAGAAACAGCCATTGGCGTCAAATGTACAGGTGAGAATGCTGGCAGAATGCCTTCCCGGGAGGCATGTGTATCTATCTACCTGTCCTGGGAAGAGAGAGTGCTGGGTCTTCTGCCGGAGGACCAGCTCTGCTATTCACTGTCTGTGTGATTGGAAGCGAGCCACTGCTCCTAGTTTGTGAGTGAGGGTTGGAGGAGATACACCCTAGGGTCCTGTTTAGGTCTCTGTCCTAGCACCTGTGGTTTCCTATCCCCAGTGGTCCCGAAGAGACTCACAGGAGGAGATGAAGAAAGGCACAGGGCTGTGGGTCTATCACCTCCTAGAGGCTTTCTGGTGTTTCCTCTTTCCTTCCCTCTCGTGTGATCAGAGACTTACAACTCTAGCCCTGGAACAGAACTTAGAGGCCATCCGGTCTACACTCTTCCTTGTACAAATGGGGAAACTGAGGCCCAGAGAAGTAGAGGGGCTTGTTCCACTTGCATTCCTTGTGGAGTGGTTGAGTGAGCTCAAGGGCAGGCCCAGGCATGGAGAAAGGCTCATTCCATGCCATCCTTTCCACTTGCCAATCTTTCCAATCTTTTCCCCTCTTAAATTTTCGCTCCGGTTCTAACCTTTCAGACTGTAAGCCTTCATGTGCTTTAGGGTACGTGGTTCATTCCCGCCCCCCTTCTTTCCCAGCTCCAGTGGAGCAGAGTAACACTCAAACGAAGGGCTGAATTTAACAAAGTGAAATTGAATGGAGATAAATGTCAAATCACACTGAGGTTTAAATAATCAATAGCAGAAACACACGACTGGGCATCAGTTCATGTGGAAGAGACACCAAGATCCAAGTGAATCAGTAATGTCACTGTCCCCCAACACTAATGTAGTGTTCAACTAGATTCATAGATGCCATAAACATTCCATGTGTCTAGAACGAGGGAGGCATTAGTCCCATAGTCTTCTGCCCTGGTTAGACCCCATCTGGAGTATTGGGTTCACCACACTGTAAGATAGAAAGGGTCCAGAGGAAGGTGGCTACTATATTGGTGAGGGAACTCAATCCTGCAGTATGAGAGAAACAGCTGATTTGGAGGGATTTTTGACTTGGAGAATGGAAGAATTGGTGGGAGGGAGGGGAGACACTATAGCTGTTCTAAATCATTTAAAGGGTCATCCTGTGGAAGAAGGATTAGCCTTGCTCTGCTTGGCCCTGGAGGGCAGAAGAAAGAATAATGGGTAGAAATGACGGGGGCACTGATTTCAATTCAACAACAGAATGAATCCTTCTATGGCGCTTCTATGGTGTGAAATCACTCGACTTGAAGTCAGAGGGGCCAGGCCTATGTCCCTACTCTGCCCCTCACTCCTGCTATGATTTGGGGCCTCCTCTGGGCCTCAGTTTCCTTCCCTGTAAAAGGAAGGGGTCAGATGAGGTGACCTCCTCACAGCTTGGACATTTCATGAGCAGAGTTAGTCCTTCCTTAAAATTCTGTGTCTGTGGATCATTTCTCTCTCATCTTGACTTGGTACGTGATTCCTGTGGTTTTATGAGAGTAAGTGTGTGACTTTCCATCTGAGTATGTCCCTGACCTTGCATGAGCTTATTTTATTGGTGGGTGGGTGTTTTCCTTCGCCTGCCATGTGGCTGGCCGTGTGGGCGTAGGAATGTCTAGGGGTTGGTTTCCGTGATGTAGTGGAAAGAGCGTCGGGCTGGCAGCTGGAGGAATTGTGGTCAGATCCCAGCTGTACCACTTAGTACCTGGGTGACCTGGCAGAGTGACTTCACCTCATTTTACACATTAGGGGATAGGGCTTTCATTAAAATGGCAGATTTCTGGAGTTGGAAGAGACCACAGAGCCTGTCTCGTCCAACCAAAGAAACATCGTCTATGACATCCCCAACAAGTGGTCATCCAGCCTTTGTCTGGAGACCTCCAAGACAAGGGAAGCTCGGCCTCCCAGGAAGACCATTCTTCCCTCATCTTGTGCTTCTTTGGAGACCAAGTCTTTCACTTTCCCTCCTTGAGCCTCAGTTTCCTCATCTGTAAAATGAGGGGATTGAACAAGATGGCCCCTGGGGTCCCTTTCAGCTCTGGATACTTTGTTTCCTGTTACGATTCTCCAGTTTGGTTCAGTCTAATGCCGTGGGTAGCTTGCTGAGACATCTTGGAATTCTCGGTTCTGTAACGTTAGAATGTGTTAGTGATTTCTCCTGGTCTTGTGCCATGAATGACTGAATCATGAATCAAGGAGCATTTATTAAGCACTTACTATGTGCCTGTACTAAGTCCTGGTGCTATAAATACCAAAGGGTTGTCCCTGCCCTCCAGGAGCTTACATTCTAAGGGCATTGCTGTCAGCAAATCAGATGAGCATTTCATTTATAACTTTATCCAAGTCATTGATGAAAATGGTGACCATCACAGGGACAGGTTTAGATCCCTGGGACACTCCACCAGTGACCTTCTTTTCTATACCTCGGGTTTATTCATTCAATCAGTCCAGAATCCACCTAACTATCTGTCTCTAGGACCCTGCCAAGTGTAGATTCTTTGAGTCCATCTTGGAGGTCAATGTCTTTATTCTTACTTGTCAGAAAAATTACCTAAAGGCCACAAGCTCTCTGTGTTGTTTTTCCTTCCCAGACATTGATGAATGCTTAAGCTCCTCCTGCGAGGGCCTCTGTGTGAACACGGAAGGAGGGTTTGTGTGTGAGTGTGGGCCAGGTATGCAGCTTTCTGCTGACCGACACAGCTGCCAGGGTAAGTCCCCCAAAGAAGAGGCTGGGGAACTCGGGTGGACCCTATCGAAACTGTCCCTGAGGTCTAGCCAGGAGACAGAATAAGGGCTGAGGAGACAGCAAGAGGGAGGACAGGGTCCACCAGAGAGCAAAGGCAGGAGAGGGCCTAGGGGAGCTCGAGGTGAGGCATGACCTCCGGGGAGGGAAATGGGGCAATTGGAGGGGAAAGGAGCCTACCGCTTTCCCAGAGGTTCTGCGTGATAGCAGTTGGGGAGGAAGTCGTGGAATCTCAGCTTTGGAATCGAAGTCAGAAATCATCCTGTTTAACCCTGGGATACTTGAATCCATCAAGCCAGCAATGAACATTTATGAATAGGCATTGTGCTTATCGCTGGGGATACAAAGAGGCAAAAGACAGTCCCTGCCCTCAAGGCGCTTACAATCTAATGGGGGAGATAAGAGGCAAACAAATTTATGCAGAGCAAGCTGGATACTAGATTAATAGGAAGTAATTAACAGAGGGAAGGGGTTGGAATTAAAGGGGGTTGGGGAAGGCTTCCTGTAGGAGGTGGGATTTTAGTTGGAACTTAAAGGAAGCTGGGGAGGTCAGCAGGTAGAGAGGAGGAGGGAGAACATTTTAGGTAGGGGAAGCAATCAGAGATAAGGCCCGGAGCTGAGAGATGGACACAGTCAGAGGAGGCCAGTGCCACTGGACCAAAGTACGTCTTGGGAAGTAAGCTGTAAGAAGACCGGAAAGGGAGGAGGGGGCAGGCGATGAAGGGCTTTGAATGCCAAAAAAACCATCTTGTATTTGCTCCTGGAGGCAACTGGAATGCGTGTGTGTGTGTGTGTGTGTGTGTGTGTGTGTGTGTGTGTGACCTTATCAGACCTGTGTTTAAGGAAAATCACTTTAGTGGCTGAATGGAGGACAGATTGGAGTGAAGCAGGCAGACCCACTTGCAGGCTATTGTAATAGTCCAGGTGTGATGTGATGAGGGTCTGCACCAGGTATGGCAGTGTCAGAGGACAGGAAGGGGCATATTCAAGACATGTTGTAAAGGTGGGATCGACAGGCCTTGGCAACAGAGGAGATATTGGGGCGGGGAGTGAGAGAGAGGGAAGGATCCGGGATGACACCTAGGTTGTGAGCCAGAGGGACTGGGAAGATGGTGTTACACTCTACAGTAATAGGAAAGGTAGGACAGGGGAAGGTTTAGGGGGAAAGAGAATGAGTTCTGTTTTGGACATGTTGAGTTGAGGATGTCTATGGACAGTCAGCTCAAAGTGTCTGAAAGGTGGTTGGAGATGCAAGGTTGGAGGTCAGCAGAGAGACTGGGGCAGGATGGGTAGATCTGAGAATTGGCAGCATAGAGATGGTCATTAAACCCATGGGAGCCGAGGAGATCCCCAAGTGAAGCAGTACATAGGGAGGAGAGAAGAGGGTCCAGACAAAGCCATGAGGGACCCCTGTGGTTAGAGGGCAGGATCTGGAAGAAGATCCAGCAAAGAGCCAGAGGAGGAGCCGTCAGAGAGGGAGGAGGAGAAGCAGGAGAGAGAGACAGAGAAAGAGAAAGATACAGAGAAAGAAAGAGAGAGAGAAAGAGAGAGACAGAGACAGAGACAGAGGAGCCATCAGAGAGGGAGGAGGACAAGCAGGAGAGAGAGAGAGAGAGAGAGAGAGAGAGAGAGAGAGAGAGAGAGACAGAGACAGAGAGAGAGACAGAGGAGGAGCTGTCAGAGAGGGAGGGGGAGAAGCAGGAGAGAGAAGAGAGGATCAAGGAGGAGAGAATGACCAACAGTGTCCAAGGCTGCAGGGAGGTCAAGGAGAATGAAGACTGAGAAAAGGCCATTGGACTCGGCAGTCAGGAAATCCTTAGTAACTGCAGAGAGCAGTTTCAGTGAAATGATGAGATTGGAAGCCGGATTGTAAGGGATAAATTCCCTCAATGACCTTCCTAAGAAATGGTCAAGTAGCTCTCCTGAGGCCACTTGGAAGGACTCAGCACTTCCAAGGCACCTCTTCCCTCTGGGACAGCCCCAGTTGGTCAGAAGCGTTCCCTTGCATTGAGCCCAAGTCTGTCCTCTGGTTTTGGTTCTGCGCTTTGGGCCCTGCAGGTCAGTCAGTCAGCAAGCATTCGTGAATCATTTAACATGTGCCCGGTGTTGAGGATACGAAGCAAAAGCAAAGACAGTCCTGCCCTCAAGGAGCTCATAGTTTAAGTGGGGAAACAAGCATAGACCTCAGTAATACAAGCTAACTGCAGAGGAGGTGGAAGGTGCCGTAGAAGGGGAGGCTTTGGCACCTGGGACCCAAAGAGGCATCTTGCAGAGGGTGGCATTGAATTGAGTCTTAAAAGAAGTCAGGAGGGGCAGCTAGGGGAGCTAGAGCTCCGGCCTTGGGGTCAGGAGGACCTGAGTTCAAATCCGGCCTCAGACACTTGCCGCTTACTAGCTGTGTAACCCTGGGCAAGTCACTTAACCCTGATTGCCTCACCAAAAAGCAAAAAAAAAAAGAAGCTCCTTGTGGGCAGGCCCCACATTCCACTTTTGTCTTTGCACTCCCTAAGGTTAGACTACATGGGCAGAAGGGTAACCAGGGACAAAAATAGCGAATGGGCAGGCAGTCTGAGGGGGACTTGTGGCCCTGTTCCTCCTCCTTGGACTTCTGTAAGACTTGGTCGCTCTTCCCCACTCCCTGCACGGGCTAGCAGAGGACCGACAGCATGGACTCCCTCAGAAGAAGGGGGCCCCCTTCCAAGATCAGCGCGTTGGACAGAGCCCTGGCTGCCTGCCATGGTTAAGGCTCTTCACAGAGGCAGCAGGCATTTGGAGCGGCCATGCTTTTGAGCGACTCGTGCCTTTCCCTTTCAGACACCGATGAGTGCATGGGGGTCCCGTGTCAGCAGAGCTGCCAGAACAGCATCGGCAGCTATAGGTGCTCCTGCCGAACAGGCTTCTACCTCCATGGTAACCGGCACTCCTGCGTAGGTGAGGCTTGGCCCAGGGACCGGGGCTCACCGCCGCTCCCTGCTCTCCTCACCGTCTTCACGGGTGAATAGGGGCTGAGACCCAGGGGCCGGGAAGAATGAGCCTTTACTATGTGCTGGGCTCTGTGCTAACTAACCTCTGGTCATACCAAGAAGGGCAAAAACAACCTCCCTGTTCTGAAGGCGCCCACGGTCCAGTGGAGGAGAGGCCATGCAAATGACCGAGCCGGAGAAGAAGGGGTGGGCCAGACTGAGTGTAGACAAGAACAGACGAATCCCGAGAAGCGGGGCACCACGTTCAATTAGTTATTTACTTAAAAAGAAAAAGCAAGGTCTATGACAGAAGAGATTCACATTTTCACGTGCAATCCTCTTTGGTTTATATATATACATTTATATAAAAACTCATTTTATTTGGAGTTTATTAACTTCAGAAATCTCTAAAAAATGAAACAAATAAACATGGAGGATTGGCCCGCATGACCCGTAAGGCCCAAAGTCTATGGGTCCACGGCCTTTGATGACTTTCATTCCTTCCTTTTGCCTTGGCTCGCTCCTACCCTGGTCCTCAGCTCCAGTATTCCTGAGCGTGCTGGCCCTCCTTGCCGACCGGCATCACACATCTAATTCCTCTGGGTCACAGGAGTTGTGAGCCCTGTGTTTGGTCAATGTGTGAGCAGCATAAAGAAACTCAGGGAGGGACCCCAATGGTCAGCCTTGAGCTTGGCCCCATTCTGGGCATGTGACTCTAGACCATGTCCAAGCTCCTCTCTGGCTGGATGAGGGAGCTGGAGGCCGGGTCCCTCGTCCTTGGAAAGGTCCCAGCCACCTGGCATACAGTCATGCTGAGAGTAGATCCATGTTTTCAGTAACTCAGGGATTTAAAAATTCCCTTCTGGATTGTCAGAGGAAAGCAGCCGAGTAGTACACTGCCCAGAAGGCTAGACTGGGGATCGGGAAGACCTGAGTTCAAATCCAGCCTCGGACACTTACTGGCTGCGTGATCCTGGGCCGGTCACTTAACTGCTGTCCGCCTTTATCTGTAAAATGAAGGTAGTAATAGCATCTGCCTCACAGGCTAGTTCTAAGAATCCGATGAGATATGTAAGTGCTTTATAAATCTTAAAATGCTCCGTAAATGTCAACGTTACTGTTGTTGTTGTTATGTGACTTGCCCCGGGTCACACAGACAGTAAGGGTCAAAGCTGGGATTTCAGATTCATGTCCCTTCTCACCAAGTTCAGTGACCTTCTCTCAAGATTGAGCTGCCTCTTGTAATGGATGTGACTTCAGGTCATGAGAAAAAGCTCTTCACTGCTTCTATGACCTTGGAAAGTCCCCTGGGAAACCCCACCCCTCCCCCTGCCCCCCACCTTGAGCCTCAGTTTCCTCCTTTGTAAAATGATGGGATTGGATTTACTGACCTCTGAGGGTCTGCCCAGCTCCGAATCTTTGACCCCAGGTGAAATCACAGAAGTGCACGGGGCTGGTCAGATTTGTGTAGGAGGTGGGTTTGTTTTTTAACATGCCTATTGTACACTAGATGTTTAATAGCTAACACATACTATGTGCCAAGTACTGCTAAGCTCTTTACAATGAGTATCTTATTTTGTCCTCACAACAACCCTGGGAGGTAGGTATTATCATTATCCCCACTCTACAGATGAGGAAATTGAGGCAAATAGAGGTTAACTGGCCTGGGGTCACATAGCTAGTAAGTGTCTGAGGCTGGATTTGAACTCAGATCTTGCCGACTCCAGGCCTGGCGCTCTATCCGTTGCACCACCTGTTTAACCTTTAGCGACTCAGTGACTAACTGTTTGGGTAGCATCCGACACCTTGGTGTGGCTTGACCAGCAGCGGTGAGGGCCCAGCCCACCACTGGCCATCTGGGGCAGGGGGCTAGGAACGGGCCCCCACGTCTCCAGCCCGGGGGAGGCAGGAAGAAGGTCCTTCAGTGGTCAGGGGCACTGGGGGCCCTGCTGGGAAGTCCTGTGCTGGGCAAGGAGCCTCTGTGGACGCATGGCGGGGGGTCTTCTGCAGATGTGAATGAGTGTCGCCGACCCCCAGAGAGGCGCGTCTGTCATCACTCCTGCCAGAATACCATGGGGAGCTTCCGCTGCGCCTGCCGGGCCGGCTTCCGCCTCAGCGCAGACAGGACATCCTGTGAAGGTGAGCGTCCCCTCTTTCTCTGAAGGCGTTTGAGGTAGAAGCGGGCTTAGCTTTGCTCCGCCTGGCCCCTGAGAGCAGGAGTAGGCACTGTAGCTGGAAACGGACCTCAGATGGAGGCTTGAAGTCACGAAGGACTTTGTAAGGACGATGGAACCTCCACGAAGGCTAGAAGTCTTTCATTTGCGTTTTCGTGTTCTTGGGGCCTAAGTGCTAAAGGGCTGGATGACCATTTATCAGATATTTTGTAGAAGTAGGGGTTCTTCACCTCCGGTCTATGAATGTTTCTTAAAAAATATTTTGATAACTATGTTTCAGTATAATAGTTTCCTTTGTAATCCTACTCATTTAAAAAACGTTCTGAGAAGGAGTCCATCGGCTTCCCCAGACCCCCGGAGGAGTGTGGGACGCACAAGAAGGGTAACGAATCCTCGGTCTCGAGGAATTATTGTTCATACACTGCACTGGTTGGATTCACTGGGCGCTGAGGACCCTCTTGACTCTGGGGTTTGGTGGTTTAGAAAGTCCCAGGAGTTAGGGAACTTTGTCTTCTCTAATCCCTTGTTCATTCGCCTTCTCCGTCTTTTCCTCCATTTCTTTTCTTGTTTTCTCTCTCTTTTTTTTTTGGCAATAGGGGTTAAGTGACTTGCCCAGGGTCACACAGCTAGTAAGTGTCTGAGGCCACATTTGAACTCAGGTCCCTCCTGATTCTAGGGCCGGTGCTCTCTCCACTGTGCCACCTACCTGCCCTTTTTCTCCTTATTTCTAAAAATTTCTGTTAAATGCCTTCTCTTTCCCCCATTTCCGTATCCTTTCATTCCCCCTTTTCTTTCTTCTTCCTTTTCTTTTAAAATTCTTTTCTTTTTTTTAATTATGAACTTAGAGATTTCAACATACAATAAAGAACAAAGGAGAGGATTATTTATAAAACCATGAGCTTCGGTACGCAGGGTTTTAAAAAATGTGTAATAAATTTAACTAGGTAGTAACAAAATCGCCCTGTTTGTTTATATCTTCCTGAACTTCTTGTTTTTGCGTTTAAAAAAATTTACAAAATGTTTTCATACTGGTCTTTCGTTCTAGAGCTTAGCACAGAGCTCAAAGGATAGTAAGCTCTTAATAAATGCTCACTGGCCCAACTTCTTAAAAATTGCATCTCTCTTTTGCCCGCCTGTCTGAGCCTCTGCCCCACTCGCTTTCTCCATGCCTTCTTTCTTTGTCCAGCTCTTGAGTTCCCTTTACTTCAATCAGTCCCTTCCCAGGGTTGCTCTGTGCTCGAGTGCAGTAAGGCATTAGCCCAGTGACTTGTAGGACCAATGCCCTTTTACTGCTCTCAGCTGGGAAGAAGCAGCTGTGGGAAGCCCAGGAAAGCAGCCGGCCTTCCTCCCCTCTCCTCCTCCTCCTCCTCCTCGTGTTCTGCTTGTCAGTTTGGCAGCCCTAGGAGCCAGGGTCGGGGGAGTGTTCCTGAGGAGATCAAGGGGGCTTGGGCCCATCTGGAGGAGACAGTTGGAGACAAAGAATTGGAGGAGTCAGGAAGCGGTTTTGTTTCTTAGGATCCATCCCTGTACTGAACTCTTTATTGGGGAAAATGGATTAGGAGGGTGAGCAGGTTAGCAAAGGGCGTGATCTAGACCAGCCATCTGAGGACTGACTGGAAAAGATGGGGATGCTTTTCAATCAGTTGACAGTATTTGTTAAGTGCCTGCTTTGTGACATCATCATAGATTTAGAGGGGAAAGGGACCTTAGAGGAAACTGAGTTAGCCTGCCCCCTCCCATTTTACAGATGAGAAAACTGAGGCACAGAGAAGCTAAATAATTTGCCTAGGGTCGCAAGACTACTAATTGTCAGAGGCGAGATTTGAACTCAGGTCTTTCTAACTTCATAGACATCACTCTGTCTTCTGCACCGCCTGACAGCCTCTTGCAGAGGCTGAAACAACCCCAGCTCTTAAAGAACTTCCATTTTAATGGAGGGAGATGACTCTCAAATATGTAAGAAAAGACTTGGGATGGACAGGGTAGCTATCTGCACATGTGGAGGGCAGCCATGTGGAAGAGGGATGGCACTTGTTTGGAATGGTCCCTAGGGCTCCCACAATGGGGAGAGTTGCAGGACATGGCACTTTGGAATCTTCTGTTCTGTGCTGGGTGCCCACAGGTTAGGAAAGGCACCGATGAGGTTGAGAGCGTCCAGGAGGGGGCGCCCTGGGTAGGGACAATGGACTTGGAGGGGGCGCCATATTGCTGAATGTTCCAAGCAGGGGATCTTAACTTCTGTTTTCTGGGTCACGGCCCCCTTTGTGGTGAAGCCTACGGATCCCTTCTCAGAATGATGTTTTTAAGTACAGAAAATAAAATAAAGGAAATAAATTAATAAAGGAAATACACAAGAATAGTTATCAGAACATTAAAAAGAAAAGACAAGTTGATGGACCCTGGCTTAGGATGTAGGGAGAATTTTCCTAGAAAGGCGAATTCTCAGAGGGGACGTAGAAGCGTCTCACGTACTCGAAGGCTGCTCACGTGGAAGGGGGATGAGGTTGGTTCCAGCAGGGTGCACGAGGAGTAGTTGGGGGAGACTAGAGGGAGGGAAGCTAGGCCCAGAAAAACTTCTTTACATTGAGAGCTCTGCCCCAGTGTAATGGGTGGCCTTGGAGGTCTAAGGAGTAAGTGGGTTGACCACTAATCGAAATTCTGCGATTCTGTGCAGCAGTCTCAGGCCCCCAGGAGCCTCACTCCTCGGTGCTCTCTGTTTCAGCGTTTCCGAAGGCTGTGCTTGCCCCATCGGGCATCCTCCAATCTCTCCAGCACCCCCCAAAGATGCTGTTGCTCTTTCCGGAGTCTGGCCTGCCCGCCCTGCCTCCTGGCCATGGCCCTCCTTCTCGGGCACCTGGCCCCCCACCAGTAATCAAAACGACTCCTTTCCTGATGCTGACCTCGGCACTGCCAGCCTCCTCCACCTCTGCCCGGTCCCTGACGTCCTCAGCTCCAGTGGCCACCCCATCTCCCAGTTCCTCCTCCCAGGGAAGAATGGTGAAGCCATCGATCCTGGCAGGACTGCTGCCCCCTTCGCTCTTGCACGGCGAGGCAGTGAGGACCCCTTCCCCTCCCAGGGGCCCCTCGACCTCTCGGCCTTCGCTGGTGCCGTCCCCTTGCGGGCACCAAGGAACTGCCCGTGAGCACGGGAGCCACTGGACTGAGCCTGGCTGTTTGCACTGTGGGTGCCAGGTGGGTGCGAGCCACCAGGGCACTATCTCGTTCAACGTTTCTGTGCCAATGGCTTGGCAGTAACCAGTGTTCCATGTTGTAGGACGGCGAGGTGACCTGTGAGAAAGTGAGGTGTAAAGCCGCCTGTTCTCACCCGCTGCTGCCCTCCCGAGATGGTGGGTGCTGTCCCGATTGTTCAGGTGAGGAGTAGCCCACCTCTGGTGGGGCCAAGCCTGCCCCCTCCCCCCAGGGCTAGGTGTGGAGTCAGGAACCAGGACCCGGAGTTATAACTAGCTGTGTGACTTTGGGCAGGTCCCTTAACCTGCTTTAGCTTCAGTCTCTTCATCTCTAGAATGGTCATAATAATGGTACCTTCCTCACCAGGCTGTTACGAGGGTCAAGTGAGAAAACACATGCAAACACTTTGTAAATCTTAAGGACGATCTCAACACCAGTTATTGTTAGTCGACTTTTCCAGCTTCTAAGGGTCAGAGAATCGTGGGACTTGAGCCCCTGGGACCTCACAGCCCTTTACCCGCATTGTACAACAGAGGGCCCAGGCAGAGAGAAGGTCAGAGAGCTGAGCAGCAGGGGGAAGGAGTGCACGGTGAGCTGGGCCTCTTGTCAGGAAGACCGGAGTTCAAATCCAGCTTCCGTGTGACCCTGGGCCAGTCACTGACCCTCTGTTGGCCTGTTTCCTCATCTGTAAAACCAGGGAGCCAGATTAATGGCCTCCAAGTTCCTTCCCATTCTAAATCTCTGACCTGTGATTCGGGCCCGGGGTTCCCTGACTCCAGATTCCACGGTCTTTCTTTCCGTTGCCCCCCACAAACAGCTCATTCCTGTGGGAATGGCAGGCATTATTCAGATGGGGAAGGCAAGGCTCACAGAGGTGGTGAGCTCCCGAGGTCCTCCGGTGTTCCTGAGGCCAAGGCTAGCTATCTCTGTGCTGCAGCTGAGAAGGCTGAGCAGTGCCCTGAGGATATATGGGAGGGGGCGAGTGGGGCGCTGTGAATGGGGTGCTTGCCTTGGATTCACCCCCAAAGAGAAAAGGGATTGCGTGTGCGTTCTGAGGCCCCAGTGCGGCTTCCCCTCCCTCTGCCTCGCTCATGGGCCTCATTAACCGCCGTGGAAGTGCATCCCCACACTCCCCAGCATCTGAAGGAGGCCCCTTCTGGTGCCAGCATGGCTAACCCCTGGGGGATGCAGCTTCATGAGTTCCACATTTGGTTGCTGGGTGGTTCTTTCCAAGTTTTCTGGGTCTACTTCTCCTTTGATCCACATCCCTGGAGGGGGTCCCCCCTTTGCCGGGGCCCTGAGGGTAGGAAAGATCTGTCAGGTTTATCAGGGCTTTCCCCTCTCCCCCGCACCCTCCTTGGGGCAGATTAGCTCTGGGCGGTTCTGTTTCCTCCTTGTCTCTCCAGGTTGTTTTTATGACGGTTTACCCAGAGCCGAAGGGGACGTGTTCTCCCTTCCCAATGAGAACTGCACTGTCTGTGTCTGTCTCGTAAGTGTGTCGCCTTCCCCATCCAGCCCCCAAGGGCTGTTTCCTTAGCTCTCTGGGGAATCCTAGGAGGCCCAGAACACTAAAGGGGGAAGGGCGCGAGCTGGCTCAGCATAGGGTGGGCTCTCCATCTTTTTGCTGTGGTTGAGGCTTTAAGGCTACAGTCTGGAGACCTGCCCAAGGTGGGGATAGCCCGCTGGGGGGAGGTCTTCTTATCCAGGTCCTTCGAGGCAGGGATGCCCTCAGCAGGCAGAAAAGAGTTAACCAGCAAACACAATCCATCTGGTTAGGAAAGCGCGGGGGGGGGGGGGGGGGGGGGGGGGTGGGAGAAGAGTCCTGAGGAAACCTCCAGCCAGTGAGGCTGATCTCTCTCCAGGCAAAATATTTGCCAATGTAATAAAGGAGTCATCATGTAAACACTGGGGGTAAGGTGGGCCTGTAACCCCAACTGGGCCCATTGGGAAGGTTTCCTGTTAAATATGTCAGCTCGATTGCTGGCCCAGTTGGTATGCAGAACTGTATTGTTTCAGTGGGCCAGGGGCAGTTGGTACAATGAAATTTGCTAATAAATAGATTTAGGGGGAATCCAGTGGGCATGCCCGTCTCTGTGCCTCTCAATATTCTGAAGATTCTAGTTGGTCAAGAGGTATTAGGCATGCGCAAGAGGCTGAGCATGTCATGGAGAGCAGAAAAAAAACCAGGGGCTTGAAAACCCCTGGGCCTGCTCCTCACCCAACTCCCCCCCTCCTCCACCTTTTTTGGCCTCTCTCAGGCCGGGAACGTATCATGCATCACCCCCGAGTGTCCTCCTGGTCCTTGCCTGACCCCTCCACAATCTGACTGCTGCCCCTGCGTTCCAGGTAAGTTTCTTTGACTTCTTTGGTCTCTCTCTCTGTCCTCAGCCAATGCAGGCCACAAATATTTTCCAATCTTAAGATAGGTTTCTTGACATCGTAGACATTGGTGTAAATTTAAAATGGAACAGCTGCTAGGCTAGGGTAGGAGGGAGCGGCACCCGGACGGAGGGGGCCATCCCCTCCCCCACTGATAGGCCTTTCAAAACATTTTTTTTTTTAAAACTTGGTTTTCCATTCCGTGATGTGACAAGCAGCTGGTGTGACCTTGGCAGTCTGACAGGATACATTTACCATTTGGTAGATGCCCTGATCTCATGAGAAAGGCGGTCCCAAGGACTGGGAAAAGCTAATTTTCCGTTGGAGTCTGGGCTCTTAGAGAGTCTGTGGCCTTGGACAAGTCACTTCCTCTGTTGAAAGGCCCCATTGTCCAGTGGAAGCCAGACTGACTTTGGAGTCAGAACCCATGAGCTGTAGCTGCTGGCTGGCAGTGGGCCCTTGCCCTCCCACGGTGCCCCATCTTTCCTCTTCCTGAGCTGCTGGCGTGCAGAGGACCTGACACGTTTCTCCTTTGCAGTGAGATGCTATTTTCATGGCCAATTTTACCCGGAAGGGGCTGAGTTCAGCGGGGATGGGGATGAATGTACCACCTGTGTCTGCCAGGTAGGGAGGCGGCCAGCCCTGGGTGCTTCGCTCCCTAGCAGCTCCCCTGGGGGAAAGAGGGTGACTAAAGCCATATAAGGCATGAGAACGATGACATAGCTCCATCCCATCTCTCTCACTTTCCCTACAAACCCATGTCATTTGGTTGTGGGTGGTGGGGGTTTCCATTTACATGGTCAAGCCAAAGGATGAGGAACAGAAGGTTGATGGGGATTTCAGAGCCAGGCTCCCAGTCCCCACCCTTAGAATAGGCTACGGGAAGAACTGTTGGAGCTATCGCCTGTGGCTGCCCCTCCATCCTGTGTCTCCCTTGCAGAATGGGGAAGTCCAGTGTTCCTTCATGCCTTGCCCAGAGCTGGACTGTCCAAGAGAGGAGTGGCAGTTGGGACCAGGCCAATGCTGCTTCACCTGCCGAGAGCCCACACCAGTGTCAGGTGAGACCCTTCCTCTCCCCCCACCCCCTCCACGAGCTCCCTGGGCTGAATCTGAGAATCTCAAGGTTGGCAGGGACCTTAGAAGCCATTTGCATGAGAGCCCAGATTCAAACAGGTCTGGACAGGCCAAAACACTGGCCCAGATCTAAGAAGATGGAATTCAATAAGGATAAATGTAAAGTCTTGTAGCCGGGTCCAAACAGTCAACGTCACATGTATAAGACGGAGGAGGTGTGGTGAGATAGCGAGTCATCTGAAAAAGACCTGGGATTCTCAGTGGCCTAAGGCTTGAGGTCTTAAGGCAAAGATGAGATGACCACTTGTGGAGTGGGTTCTTGTACAGGTGATCTCTGAGGTCCCTTCAAACTTCGAGATTTTATGATTCTGGGATTTAATTCAGTGCCCTGTCCTGACACATGGATCATTGCTATAATAGCCTCAGCAAGTAGTCATCTGGGTTCTGCTGAAAGGCCTCCAGGGATGAGGAACTCACTACCTCCATGGAAGGCCCATTCCACTTTTGGATAGCTCCAATAAGCCAGTTGGCACAGTAGATGGAGCACTGGGCCAGGAGTCAGGAAGAACTAAGTTCAAATCCGGCCTCAGACAATTCCTAGCTGTGTGTCCCTGGGCAAGTCATTTAGCCCTGTTTGCCTCAGTTTCCTCATCTGTAAAATAAACTGGAGAAGGAAAGGGCAAACCAGTCTAGTATCTCTGCCAAGAAATGGGGTCCCAAATAGGGTCACAAAGAGTCAGACACGACTGAAATGACTGAACGACAGGTCGGACTGGATGGCTTCTTCCTTCCAACTCTGAGCTTGCTAACTCTGGTCACTGCCCAGTCCCTTCAGCGCATCCATCCTCCCCCACGGGCGTCCTTCCCTTCCGCTTTCCCCCATTCCTTGCCTCACCCTCGGTGTCTTTTGCTTCCTTCCTTGCGGGCAGGCTGCTCTCTGGATGACAATGGAATTGAATTTCCCATTGGACAGATCTGGTCCCCTGGTGATCCCTGTGAGTTATGCATTTGCCAGGTGAATGACAACCTGTTCTACCTCACTCAGCTTTACCTGTTCTCCCGGGCTTGGTCCAGAGATGGAAAGGCTCCTGCTCTGGCCTGTTCCCAGGCCTCCTCCAGAGTCCTGTCATTGTTGCCTGCCTCAGGCTGCCATCTCATTAGCTCTTGTATAGCCACTCAGTCCCTTTGATGAGCAACAGGTTAGGACCCAGGGCATTCTGTAAAATCAAATCTAGGGAAATGGAGGTCGGCCATATACCCAAATTCTTCTGATGGAAAAAATAATCAACATGAGAGGTCGTGTGGTGTAGTGGTAGAGAGTGGGCCTGGCTGACAGGAAGACCTGAGTTCCAGTCCTGCCTTGGATCCTTCTGGCTTGATGACCCTGGGCAAGTGACTTGACCTTCCTGAGCCTCAGTTTCCTCATCTGTAAAGTGAAAGGGTTGGACTAGATGGTCTCCATAGTCCCTTTGAGCTGTGATCTCCTGAGAAGAGAGACACCCATCACTGCGCATGCTTTCCAAGCCATTATTAGTGAGCTGAGTCCACAAACCTCAGCGCCAGTTTGCCCAAAGCATTGGTAAGCACTCTTCAGATCCTCTTCAGCTCTGGGTCACCGTCCTTTGGTAAAGCTTGCAATCCTGTTGAAACAATATGTAAAAGAGGGGTTTCCTATACTCCATAAGGTTGGGGTGAATGGGTCCTCCAATGTTGGTGATGAATTGGGTTCAGTGTGGGAACAATCTGCCCGCCCAGGGGGGTTCTGGGATTTTACTTTGTTTTGGGGAAGGGTTGTGTTCTCCTTCTCCAGTATGGCTGGGCCAACTTTGATCAGTGATCTCTGGCTCTTTCTTTTGTTTGGAATCGGAGCTGCCTCCTTCTGGAGCAATGCTAGCCCCGTGGGCTGCTTTCCTCTTTCTCAATGGGGCTTAGTGGGTGGAGTGGGGAGAAAGCCGGGCCTGGCTCCAGACAGCACCTCAGGGGTTTCTGTGAAGTGCCTCCTTCTTTCAGGCAGATGGTTCTGTGAGCTGTGAGAGGACCGACTGCGTGGAGACCTGTCCTCACCCTATTCGGATCCCAGGACAGTGCTGCCCCGACTGCTCGGCAGGTGAGGGAGAAGGGACGCCCTCTGCTTCCAGAGTCCCCTCCAGAACTCAACTCGTCCTAACTGCATAGGGCGGGGAGCCAGGAGACCTAAGGTCCTGGAGTCAGGATGGCGACGGAGCTGGGAGGGACCTACGGCAGCCAGTCCGTAAACATTTATCAGTTGCCTGTTGGGTGCTAGGCACCGTGCTAAGTGCTTGGCATCAAGTCATAGATCTAGGCCTGGAGGCCACTTTGTCCCCACTTTACGGATGAGGAGACTGCAGGCCCAGAGAGTAAAGTGACTTGCCTAAGGTCATACAGTTAGGTAGGAGGATTTGGGTTCAGATCTTCCATCTCCAAATTCAGGAGGACACTACTGCCATGTCAGCTCTGCCACTGGCAGGTACGCAGTGTCAGTGGAACTAGAGGAAGATTCCCACAGTATTGGACGGTGCCCCTGCAGAGGATGTGGGACAAGGAGGACACAGACAAGAATTTCACAGGATGGGTTGCTATCTGCATCAGTGGAGAGAGTGCCTACCTCACAGAGGTGATCATGGGAGAAAGCCCTTCTGCAGGAATCCTCTAAGGCTGCCTTCCATCTAATCTCCGCTGTATTGTGGATGGGCTGGTTGTCTCTGTATTGTCTCCTGAATGGGAGCTCTCTAAGAGCAGGGACAGTTTTGGCCTTTCTTTGTATCCCCAACCCTTGACTCAGTGCCTGGCACATTGGAAGCCCTTAGTGAATGCTTTTTGATTGATTACAGATCCATTGAAATAGCTTATCAAAGACCAGAGTTTTAAAGCAAGTCTGGGCAAGCCCCCCCCCCCCCCCCCAATCTGTAAAATAAAGGATTTGGCCTAAGTGATGACCAAAGTTCCATCCGGCTGCCATGTTACATGATGCTAGTGTTCCATTCAATTAAGCCTGTTTAATTATCGAGTACCAACTAAGTGTCTGGATTGGTGCTGCTCATTGGAATTTAAATGACACCTTGAGATGGACATAGTGGCCTCCTGACCTCCTAACCCGGTTGGGGAATTAGGACTTGCACATAATCAGTGAGCCCTGTGAAATGACTAATTAAATTAAATCCAGTTGCACAATGCAGGTAATAAGGTGAGGGAGTGGTTGGGAATGGGAGAGTGTCTCCGAGGCTGGAGCTCTTAAAGAAAGCTACAAAGAAGATCCTGGAAGGACCCCCTGCTGGGCTTTAAGGAGAGAGAAGAGTGGGGGCTGGGTGGGGAGGGGGAAGACGGTGGTCAGAGTTCCATGAAGTCAGGCACTGTGAGTAACCCTGCCACCTCCACAGAGGGATCATGGTCTGGGGGTATCTGCTGAGGAGAAAGAAGAGGGTTATTCTACTGGGTTCTAGATCCTACTCCTAGAACCCCTAGCTTTCCTATAGGAAGCCTTCCCTGATTCTGCGTGCCCCTCCCCTAAATAATTATATTCTCTCTCTGGAACTTTCTATGTATTGCTTTGGTTATACTTTGTATCTAGTTGTGTCTGTGACATTTTCCTCCAGTAGAATGGAAGCTTCTTGTGGCCAGGGGCTGTTTCATTCATGTCTTTCTGTCTCCAGTGTCAAGCCCATAGTAGGCAATTGACAAATGTTTGTGAAATTGAGCTGAGGTTAATTGACTTGAGGAGCCAAGTGGGGAAAAAAAAAAAAAAAAGAGAGATCCAGATTGGAACCTATCCTTAATGGGGGAATGACTTTGGAGAGGCAAGCTGGATGGACATCATCATGTGGGGCCCACATGGGCGCAGATCTGCAACAACGCACTTCTGGGAGTGTCCCAGGAGGTCACTTTGACCCTGCTGTTTCCTCTCCCTTGCCCCCACAGGTTGCACGTACACGGGAAGAATATTCTACAACAACGAAACCTTCCCTTCTGTGCTGGATCCTTGTCTCAGCTGCATCTGCCTGGTATGACGGACCCGAGGGGGCTGCGTCTCCACGTTTAGACCCTGAGCTGTAGGGAACCGCCGATGGGCTAACATTAGTGCTGACCACACCAGATGCACATTCAGAACCTCCCCTCTCCCGCAGGAAATGGGCAGGGACCTGCCTGTAATTTATGGTCCAAGTCAGCTCTGTCTCTATCTCTGTGGCCACCAGCAGGCTCCAGCTACTCTTTCCCTCCCCTCCTTTGTGAAAGGACAAAGGGGCAGATTTCCCCTCGGGAGCATCCCTGCCGCCAGGTGACTGCCTCTGGAATAGCTCTAGCAGGCCACTGGCCTCTTAAACTCAGACCCCAGGCCTAGCAGAGCTTTGGAGGCCTTTCAACAGGTGCCAAACCCGTTCTTACAGAGTGAGGTCCCCATATTTGTGCCTTCTCCTCAGTAGGTATAGGGCATAACCTTCCTTGGAGGGGGTTTCGTACCCCCCCTTCCCATCTCCGCCTCTCACCCCACTTCCCATGGCCTGCGACTCTTAGCAGAATGAGAGCTCCATTTCTCTGTGATCATGGCCACCTTCCCAGACTGTCCCAATAGCACCAAGGTCTTGGGTTCAAATCCCAGCTGTCCTTCTTTATTCCCTGGGTCATTGTGGGCATTTACTCTTGGCCTCAGCTTCCTGGGCTGTAAAATGGGTGGAGAGAAGAGTTCCATTAAACTTCACGATCCCCAGGGATCTCCCTACAACCCCTTGGAAAACTCTTGTATGTTTCTGTGTCCTGTAGCTGGGCTCCGTGGCCTGCTCTCCCGTGGACTGCCTCATTTCCTGTACCTACCCATTCCACCCTGAGGGAGAGTGCTGCCCTGTCTGCCAAGGTGAGCAAGCAATCCCACCAGGCACCTCTGTACTCATTCATTCATTCATTCATTCATTCAGCAAGCATTCACTTATCACCTACTGTGTGCAGAGACAAAAATGAAACTGGCCCTGCCAGGGAGCTTACATTCTGTTGGGAGAAATGTCATGTACACATTGAAGTAAACATGTGTACATAATATGTTGTTGTTCAATCATGTCTGACTCTTCATACCCCTTGGACCCTATTGTCCACGGGATTTTCTTGGCAAAGATACTGGAGTGATTTGCCATTTCTTAATCCAGTGGATTAAGGCAAACAGAAGTTAGGTGACTTGTCCAGGGTCACACAGCTACTAAGTGTCTGAGGTCGCATTTGAATTCAGGTCTTCCTAGGCTGACTATCTCTTACGTCTTTGGGCCTCTTAAAATACATACAAACTGAAGACAGTAATTTCAAGGGGAGCACTAGAAATTGGGGGAGCAATATTGAGGAAGGCCTCTTCTAGGAAGTGGCATTTGAGATGAGCTTTGGAGAAAGTTTGATATTCTAAGAGGAATGCATTTTAGACGTGGGACACAGCCTAGGCAAAGGCTCAGAGGTGGGAGATGGCCAGAGCGTAGAGTGCATGAGCAGAAATGACATATGACATGCTGAAAAGGTAGGCTGGAGTCAGATGGTGATGGGATCGGGATGCCCTGTGGCCCTGGGCTGAGCACCAGCTGCTCATACTGGCGCCGTTTCTCCTTTCCTTCTGCAGACTGTAACTATGAGGGCAGGAAGGTGGGCAACGGACAGGTGTTCTTGCTGGAGAACGAGCCCTGTATTCGCTGTATCTGCCAGGTGAAGGGTGCCCGTCAAGGGGAGAGGGCCTGCCGGAGATGTTCCTGGCCCGTTCCTCCTTCCTCAGACCTTTTTATGTCTCTCCACCCCCAAAAGCTGTTGGCCCTTTGCCCTCCTCGTTCCCTTTTGGGGGGACCCAGAATGACAGGAGGTGATTGATTTAAAATGGATCGTAGATTTCAGAGCTAGAAGGGAGCTCCGAGGTCATCTAGACCAACTGCCTCATTTTACAGATGAGGAAACTGAGGCCCGCTGTGAGGAGGCAGCTTGCCCCAAGGTCCTAAGGTAGTTTCTGGTGGCTCAGTGGATAGAGCGCTGGATTTGGAATAAGGAAGACCTGAGTTCCAATGCTGCCTCAGACCTTTAATAGCTATGTGGGCAAGTCACTTCCCTACCTTGAGCCTCAGTTCCCTCATCTGTACATCTGTAAAATGAGAGGAATCTGAGGTCCTTTCCAGCTCTAAATCCGTGATCCTTTGTTTGTTTGTTTGTTTGTTTGTTTGTTTGTTTTTTTAGTGGTGAGGCAATCGGGGTTAAGTGACTTGCCCAGGGCCACCCATCTAGTGAGTGTTATGTGTCTGAGGCTGGGTTTGAACTCAGGTCCTCCCGACTCCAGGGCCGGTGCTCTAGACGCTGTGCCACCTAGCTGCCCCCTCCATGATACTTTGATGCAAGATTTGAACCCAGGTCCTCTGTTGAGAGCCAGTATGCTTTGCACTGGACTACTCTGTCTCACTGCTGCCCTCCCTAGCTGTCACCTCCTGGGCTGGGGCCGGGTGGGTGTGTTTCTCTTGCTTTCAGGGGGAATATTTCGATTTGGAGGCCTGAGGGAAGAGGTCCTGAAGGGCATTTCTCTGGGCAGGACGGCTCACAGGTTCTTCCCTGCTCCTGCAGCTTGGGGAGGTGAGCTGTGAGAAGGTCACCTGCCAGCCAGCCTGCACCGACCCTGGTCCGACTTCAGGGGACTGCTGCACCTCCTGCCAAGGTGAGACCCTCACCCTGGGCCTCCCTCCCCTGCATCATCCCTTGCCTCTTCTTGGAGTCAAAGACTGTCACAGCAGACAGGGACCTCAGAAATCATCGAGTCAGCCCCCCCCTTTTACAGATGTGGAAACTGAGGCCCAGAGAGGGGAAGGGACTTGTCCAAGGTCGTGCCAGGTAGAAAGGACAGAGCTGGTTTTTGAAGCGAGGGCCTTCTGACTCCAAAGCAGCTCTCTTTCGTGTGTAGTCAGGTAACAGCAGCCAACAGGAGCTTATTAAGCGCTTACTGTGTGCTTTAGACCCTGTGCAAAGTGCTGAGGATCCAAAGAAAGAAAAGAAAAAATCATAACTAACATTGGCTGCGCTTTAGGGTTTCAGAGATATCATCCCACTCTATCCTCACAATGACCCTGGGGGTGGCTGCTATTATTATGCCCGTTTTTACAAAGAAGGAAACTGAGACTGCCAGTGGTCAAATAGCTATTAAGAGTCAGAGGCAGGATTAGAACTCAGGTCTTCCTGCCTCCAGGCCCTGTGCTTGCTCCACTGTCCCAAAACATAGACCCTGCTCTCAAGGGGTAGACATTGTCAGATTGAGGCCGGTTTAAACGGCAGGAGGTGCTTAGGGCCTGCAGGCCTGGGGCTGGGGGTGGTGGTGGGGTAGTATTGGCACTGATTTTGTTCCCCCTCCCACCTGAACCTTCAGGGGTCTTGCTTCCTGTGGAAGGGATGCCTGAGCTCTCTCCGCGGAAAGCCGCCCGGAGCCCTGGAGAAGCGGCCCTGACCCCCCGAAACTGCAGCGTCTGCCCTAGAGTCCCCCAGGCTGATGCCCGGGATCAAAAACCTCAGCGCCTCCAGGTTCTGTTGAGAAAGAACACGTCTGCTGCGGAGACTTTGCCCGCGAAGCCCCTGGGGCCACAGGCCTCTCGCCTGCCCCGGCAACGGCCAAGGGCTTTTCTGGGCTCTTGTTCCTTACCAGGGGTCTCGTGCCTCGATCGCTTCACACCGGGAGCCTCTCATCTACCTCCTGCCTCCCCAGAGGCTCCTCAGTCTCTGCCTGCCATGTCAGCGACTTCCCTCCCACCATCTAGGGTTCCAGGAACCCTCCATACCCACTCAGGATCCGAGGGGCTTTCGCCAGCCGTCATCAAAGCGACAAGATCTTCTGGGCCTGTTGAGGCCAAGCAGGACCCTTCAGAGCCCCCCACAGTCAGTTCAGTACTTCCTGGGTCCTCTCTCAGCATGGCTAGACTCTCTTCCTCCTCTACGGTTTCTCCCAGCTCTTCCCGGCAGAAACCTACAGAGAATCCCTCCCTTGAAGGAGAGCAGAGTGTATAACGGCGTCTTGTTTGGAGGGCCATGTGAGGAAGCCCATGGGAGGAATGGGGGAGAGAGAGAGAGAGAAACAGAGAGAGAGAGAGAGAGAGGGAGAGAGAGAGAGAGATTGAGATTCCTGGTCCAGGGAGTACTTGTGATCACATTTTGAGATGTCCCTGGTGAAAAGGATGGGGAAAGGCTTACCTGTGGGCTTTCACCTGATCCCAATGGTACCAAGCCTATGCTGGACAGGAATGGAAAACTGGATGAAGCCCAGATCTTGCCTTTCCCCTAGACAACACGGAGCCCAGGCAGATGGTGGAAGGAAGCAGACCACGGCCTCCCCCATCATGTCAGGTCATCTTCCCAGCCTCCTCTTTGATTTTCTGGGAAAGGTCAGGAATTTGAGAAGAGCTGGAGGAGGGCCTGGAGCTGGCCCAGGTGTGGACCGGCTTCAAAGACTTCTTCGTGGTTGTGTAACATCTGGCGCCTCATTCTTAGCCTGAGGCTTCCCAATTAAAGGTTTTCTCAGTTACCCCAAGCTTGCCCTACTCATTCCCGCCCGCCCCTCTGTCTTCCTCATCCCCCTCCCCACCAATAACTGGAGTCGAGAATAGCCAGAGAGCAGGGAGAGTTTGGAATGGAATCGATAGCTTCATTCTAAGGCACAGGAATAAAAATGGAATCTTTGATTTGCTCAGCTTAAGGAACTCCCCGATAGAGAAACTCCTGCTGCTAATGTGGGTTGGCACCTTTTCTCCAATTTATATTCTGAACAGCATTGCCTAGAGCATTGAGAATTTCGGGAAATTGTCCATGGTCACACTATTCTAGAAGAAGAAAAACCACATCTTCATCGCAGCATTCCAGTCTGAGAGAAAGCCCCTTCCCTTAATCTGAGGGGAAGCCCCCAGCCCAGCAGCCAAACCTTGTGTACCCTGACATGGGGAATGTGGGTAAATGACTTACATTCCTCATAAGGACCAGAAACCCCTTGAGAGGAGAGAGTGCTTCACTCCTTGCATTTGTATTCCTGAGGCCTGGCAAGAATGCCTGGCATACAGTAGGTGCTTAATAATTGTGGATTGATTGGTTACTGTGTCTGGAATAGAAGTTACTTGGCTTCAGTTCAATCCAATCTAACAAACATTAAGCACCTACTCTGTGCTAGCTGCCGAGCTACAAAGACCAAGATGAAATGGTTCTTGCCCTCAAGAGGCTTACATTCTATAGAAGGCAAACTGTATGTACACATATAAGTAAATACAATGAAACTGCGCAGTAATCTGGTGGGTGGAGGAGGTGCCAGGCACTGGAAGGATCAGCGAAGGTCTCAAGCTGAGATTGGAAGGAGTGAGGGATTCCAAGAGATGGAGGAGAATGTGCACCCGTGGAGGACAAGGAGTGCGTGAAGACCCAGAGAACAGAAAGGCCCTAGATGCCTGCCTGTCGATGGGTGGGTTGAGCCATTTTTAGGGATGAGATGTGAAAGTTTGGAAGGGATACCTTGCGAGGGGTAACAGGGTCTGGCCTTCAGCCAAGGACCACAACCATTTTCACCCTCAAGGGCTTTGAGGAGTCTTTATGAGTGGGAGAACAAACTCACGTGCTTGATTCTTCATGCCATCTTCTCCCACAAAACGCTGGCAAACCCATCTCTTCCTTCTAAGCAGCTAGAGCGGACTTGGGGCATACTGCGGTGTCCCCGAGAGCTCGGATTTTTGCCCTGACAAGCCCTTCTTTTTGCCTTTGGTGATTGGGACCAGGGACCTTCTTGTCTAGGCTTAGCAAGATCTCAAATGAGAAAAGCGTGTCAGTAGAGGGACTGATGTCACTGTTGTCTGTCCTGCTCAGACCTCATTTGAAATATTGGGTTTTGCCCAGTTAGGGAAGGAGAGTGACAAGCCAGAGTCTCGAGAAGGGCAGGAGGCTGGGGGAGAGTTCTGAGCCCATGTCATAAGACTTGGTTACCAGAGATGGAGATGTGAACATCTAAGACGAGCAGACTCATTGCAGTCAAGTATCTGACACACTGTCATAGGGAAAAGAAGTTGGGCTTGTGCTGCATAGCTCCAGAAGGGGTGTTTCGAGGAGGCAAAAGTAGGCTAGATGTAAGGAAGAACTTCCTACCAATCCTGGTCATTCAGTCGTTTTCAGTCGTGTCTGACTCTCCATGACCCCATTTGGGGTTTTCTTGGCAGATACTGGGGTGGTTTGTCATTTCCTCCTCCAGTTCATTTTACAGAAGAGGAAACTGAGGCCAACAGGGTGAAGTGACTTGCCCAGGGTCCCATAGGCAGTAAGTGTCTGAGGCCGGATTTGAACTTAGGAAGCTGAGTCTTCTGACTCTAGGCCTGGTGCTCTGTGCACTGTGGTGCACCCTAGCTGTCCTAATCCTACCAATCAGAGATGTCCAAAAGGGGTATGGGCTGCCTTGGGAGATATGGGACCCCACTTACTGGGGGCTCTCAGGTGGAGGCTGAATGGTCACTTAGTATGGTAGAGAAGATCCTTTTTTTCCATCTGAGTTAAACTAGGTAGTCTGAGGTCCCTTCCAATGCTGAGATTCCTGAAGTTGTAGACTGGCATTTCCCAGACACATTTAGTAGTATTTATATAGCACTTTAAGATTTGCCGAGTGCCTTTCATCTATTCTTTCATTGGAGCCTCCTGACGACTCTGTGAGGTGGGTGCTATATTTATACCCACTTTATAGGTGAGAAAACTGAGGCTGAGAAAGGTAAAGTAACTTTCTTTACACACAGCTACTATGTATCTGAAGCAGGATTTGAATTCCGGTCTTCCTGACTCCAATCCCAGCCCTCTAGCTGCCATGCCACATCGTTCCGTTTGTCTATGAAACATTTTGGGGTGAGCCATGTATCAACAATCTGTGAGTGCTGCTCTAGGGAAGATGGGAAGATGGAACACACCTGGGATAAAGAAAGGCTAGGGACACTTTGGAGCAAAATAGAGGCAATCAAGCCCATTCTCGTAGTTTGCTCATTCCTTCTCTGGGAGTCCCCGATATCAGTGGAAGCACAAGATGCATTACCAGATTTTAATAGTTGACTATGCAGGTGGGAAAAGGGTAATAGAATCATTGAACCATCTAGATAGACAACTCTCCCATTGTCTACAGAAGGAAAGACTGAGGCCCAAAGAGATTAAGTGACCTGGCCAAGATCACACAGGTAATAATAAGTAGCAGAACTGGGCTGCAAACCTTGGTCCTCTTGACTCCAAATCTGGGATTCTTTCCACTTCACCACCTTCGCCCTTCTCTCCCATTTCCCATGCCTAGTGTTTTAACCCAATAGTGTGGTAGGGAAGTACAGTTGAAAGAGAAGCGATTCCACGGGCTAGTTTTCTCTTTGTTTTATTAACATTCAGGGCTCTCTATCCTACCCACCATCCCAGCAGAGAAGCGTTTGAGAGGACTATAAATATTGGGGACTTGAAGGGGACTGGGCAAGTCACCTCAAAGCCCTGAAGGCGCCGGCTCTTTTTTGGCCAGGGTTGCCAGGACAACTTGGTTCTTTCCTCTCTAGAGGATGGTAAAGTATCAGCCCATAAAGACGTCCCCAAGAATCCACAGGTCTGAGTTCAACGTTGAGAAGTCACTGGTGCAGCCTCCCTTGTTCTGGGGAAGGAGGACAAGAGAGGATGCTAGGGCCATAGTTGGGATGCACAGTGGGTGGTGAAGGAAGGACAACCCAGCTCTCCAAGGCACCAGCCAAGAGCTTCTGGGGGACTTTCAAACCAAGGAATAGCCAATCCTCAGGGCTTCTAATCTCTTTCTGTGCTGCTGGATCCCAACACAAGGCTGCCCAATGACTCTCGGCCTCAAAGACCTTATAGATTCATTGGTCTACAACTAGAAGGGATCTTTGAGGCCATTGAATTCAACCTCATTATTTTACAGATGAAGAAAGTGGAGCCCGGAGAAGTTAGGACTTGTCCAGGGTCACACAACTAGTAAATATCCAAGACAGAATTTGAAGCCAGGTTTTCCTGTCACACTAATCTATGCTGCCTCTTGAAATGTATGTTCTCCTGGGGGAGGGAGACAAAATATACAAAGGCAAGTGAATGCAAAATTGGCCTAGGGCCGAACAGGGAGCACCAATGATAATATTTTCAGCCCATTGGAGATCCCAGGGTCAATTTGCCTTTGGCTTCCTTACCTGCCTGATGTAGCCATTAGCGGGTACAGAGTGCTTTATGCCACTGATGTTGAACATAATTGGTGGCAGAATACTGATGGAAGATCAGCTGACTCCCATCTGAGATGGGAAGGAGACCAAGGGAGAGATGAGAGAATTAGATACATTTCACATTTCTGCTAAGGGTCAGTCTAGAATGGAGCGCTTGGGATCATCACTCTTTTACCTCGCCATTGGCGTTCTGCCTGGCTCCTATGGCAGATTGGATGCTGGCGATTCCATCGGCAAGGCCAACTGCCAGTGAAGTCCCAGTGTCTGCGATAGCCTGGTAGCCCCCATTGTAAGCAGTGATGTTTCCATTCGTGGTGATGGTAGGACACACATACGCACACACGCACACACTCACAGAGAGAGAGAGAGAGAGAGAGATGGCTACAAATCTTCAGGAACTTACTCCTGGTCCCTAGACTGGGGCTGGCCTTAAGCATAGGATTGGAGACTACCTATTGTGATTTCAAAACCACAGGGATGGTCCCTTAATAATCCCCCTTCTTTCCATATTGACTGATGCTTGAGATGGCACAGACACATAGAACTTCAAAGCAGCCACCTTGTCCCTAGTACCTGGATAAGAATCCCTTCCACAGCACATCTCATCAGTGGTTACCCAACTATTCCTTCAAGACCTCTCATGAGATAGAACCCGGTGCCCCCTGAGGCAGCCCCTTCCACTGCTGGACAGCTCCGATGGTTAGCTCCAATTTTGCTTACATCCACTCTAAATCTTTCCCATTGCAAGATTTATCCATCGCTCCTAGTTCTTACCACTGGAACCAAGAACAGACTTCTCTCCTTGACACAAGAACCCTTCAGATACTCAAAAGCAGCTACCACATCCCCTTGAGATGCCTCAGAGCCAAAGACTCCATTGCCTTCAACTGATTCTCATAGGGCATGAACTCAAGGTCTTTCAACCACCTCCAGTGACTTCCTCGGGACATTCCAGTTCATCAATGTCCTTCCTAAAATGGGGCTCCCAGACTTAGGCATTTGTTCTGTTTCTAATTTCAGACATTGATCCCAAAATGTAATTTGGTTCTTCTTAGAGAAGTACTATGAAGGAAGGCTCTGGGGGGAGGGCATTTGGAGGTGGGGAAAGTGACAGGATTATAGGATCCTACATCTAAGACCCCAGAGGTCATCTAGACCAACCTCTTCATTTTACAGAGGAGGAAACTGAGGCCCAGGGAGAGAAAGTGATTTGCTGAAGGCCACACATAGGATCCCAGAGCTAGACCTGAAAGGGACTGAAAGCTCCCCCAAATGAGCTCATCTGGTGCCAGTAGAATGGAAGCCTCTTGGGGCAGGGATTGTTTGCTTTTGGTTTTGTCTTGGTATCCCCAGCAGGGTAGCATGGTGCCTGGCATGTAGCAGATGTTTAATCAATGTTTATTCAATTAAGCTGAATTCCTGTGACTGAGTTGGGGCGAATGAGATAGTGGCTTTAAAGTGTTTGGCCAATCATCAAGCTGGGAGGTAGCAAGTTGGCTCTCCAAAGTTCCTCCCTGCTCCAACTTTCTTTGTTCTATTTTCTAAGGTCCCACCCAGATCTGACATTCTAGATTCTGTGTTCTAAAGTTTTTTTCCCAACTCTGAAATTCTGTATTCTATGTTTAAAGTTTTCTTTCAACTCTAAGATTTTGTGATCTATAGTCTTTGGTTCTTTCTAGCTCTAAAAGTCCATGACTAAAGGTTCCTTCTCAGCTCTGACATTTTGTATTCTATGTTCTAGAACCTTTCCCAACTCTGAAATTCTGTATTCTATGTTTAAAGATTCCTTTGAACTCTGACATTCTGTGTTCTATGTTCTAAAGTTCTTTCTAGCCCTAACATTCAATGATCAAAGGTCTCTCCCAGCTCTGACATTCTATAGTATATGTTTTTTGAATTCTCTCCAGCTCTGAAATTCTGTATTCTGTATTCTAAGATTCCTTCTACCGCGAACATTCTGCCTGCTATATTCTAAGATCCTTACTAGCTCTAACATTCTCTGAGCAAAGATTCCTTCTAATTCTGACATTTTGTGCTCTATATTCTAGAGCTCCTCCTGGCTCTGACATTGAGCTGTATGTCTAAAAGTTCCTTCTACCTCTGAAATTCTAAGTTCTGAGGTTCCTCTCAGCTTTAATAACCGATATTCTACATTAATATTTCTACATTTAATTTTCTGTGGATCCCTTATGGTTCTAAAGCCATGACCCTGTGATCCCGTGAGTTTCTTCTTCTAGTCATGGAAGTGATGAAGGCTTGCTCTATTGTGGAATTCATAGCCTTGGACCTGGATCTCAGGGGAGTCATTGTGCATGAGAGGAATGCAGGATAGTAGGATGAGATGGTTGGTGTCTAGGACTCCTGACCTGGTGTATGGAGAATGAACTGTGGTGTCAAGTCAAGCCCTGTTGGACCCTATGGAATGAGGTCATCATCAAGATGATCTCTGGTCATCCTTGACTCCTTGTTGAGTGCCTGCTCAGTATTCGGGTGATTTCCGTGGTTCAGACATGATGTTATCTCCTGGTGTCCTCCCCTAATCTCTCCAGTACTGGTGCGGGCTGACCCTGCACTCTCTCCATCCAGGGCAGCCAAACACAAGTGCTTGCAGGTCTTACCCAGCCAGACAAGCTTCAAGGACAGGCCAGCTGATGGACTCTTTCTGTGGCCAGGGCCCAAAGATTGGTCCCAGTCAGTTTGAGGAGAGGCTCTTCCCGAGATTGGCTGTAGGGGGATGATGCTTTTGGCCATCATCACCTTCAAGAAGCATCTACTAAATTACAGAGGGTTGAGATCTGCATCAGCAGGTTCCAAGTCCCATGCCCTGTACATGTGCCACTCAACTGCCATAAAACTAGAGCATCCCTGGGTGGGCATGAGAGCAGAGAGGGTACATACCAGTGTTCTTTTATCCCATCCTAGGTGGGGCTTAAAGCTCCCTGAAAATAGGGATTATTTCATTCTTTCTATCTTATCTGCAGCGCCTAGCACAATGCCTGGCACACAGTAGGTACTTAATTAATGCTTATTAATCAATTGATTGATAGAGATCTTGTGTAACTTAATCTTTCTGTGACTCAACTTTCTCATCAAAATCATACTTCATCTTCTCACCCTCACTTGCCCACACACCTAAACCATTTGCTGAATCTTATTGTTTCTACCTTCTCTGTCTACACAGGTGCCACTTTCATTCAGGCTTTTATCACCTCTTGTCCAGACAATTGCAATGATCTAGTTGGTCTCCATCCTCCACATAGCTGAGCTGTCAGAGTGATTTTCCTAAAATACAGGTCTGACCATGTCACCCTCAACTCCGAGTGGGTCCCAATTGGCTTCGGGATCAAATACGGACTCAGCTGACACTTGAATCCCTGCCCAACCAGGCCCCTTCCTACCTTTCCAGGTTTGTTATGCATTGCGCCACTTCATGTATTCTACAGTCCAACCAAAGTGACCTTCCATCCATTCCCCACAAAAGAGGCTCCATCTCTCATCTTTGTGCCTTTGTTCTGGCTGTCTGCTATCCCTGGAATGTATTCCCTTCTCATCTCTGCCTCTTGGAGTCCTTGGTCCCAGATTAGCTGGGATAGAGAGCATGGGAATGGGGGTAGGGAGAAGGAAGCCTGAATATTGGGCCAAAACGGGCTTGGGTAGGATTTTCAATGCCAAGTAGAGGAGTTTGCACTTCATTCTAAAGGAAACAGAAGATCTCTAGGAAAGGCAGTGACATGGTCACTCAGTTCGGTTGTTGTGTGCAGGAGCAATTAGAGAGGGAAGAGCATGGAGCCAAGGAAACCAGTGGGGAGGCTCACCAAGAATTCAAGGGAGAGATGAAGGCCTGGGCTAGAAAGGGAGGGAGAGCTGTGCGAATGGGGAGAGGAGATGGATGAGAGATACTGAGAACATAGAGAAGCAACTGCCTGGTTCTCTGGGATGAGAGAGAGGGCCAGGCTGGAGATATCTCTGAAACTGTTGATCTGGGTGACTGGAAGGATGATGGTGCCTTCCACAGAAACTGGAAAGTTGGGAGGAGGGATGGGTTTAGTGAGGAAGAGAATACATTCTGTTCTGTCCAAGCTGTCCGCTGAAGGCTGAGACAATGCCAACCACAGCAAGATTGGAAAGCCTTTAATCTCCTTGAGTTTGGACTTCGTAGGATCTGAGGCTCAAGGATGCTGAGCTGGAAGGGCTCTTAGAGGGCTAACCAGGATGGGGGATGAGGTACTGATGATGAACTTCACATTATCATTCCCTGGCTCTCTGCCCCAGGGGCTCCCAGAGGCAGGCAGCTCCTAGAGTATCAGATATCGGATCACAGACCTACAGTTGGAAGAGACCTCAGAGGCCGTGTCCACCAACTTCTTTATTTTACATATGAGGAAACTGAGGCCAAGGGAGAGGAAGTCCCTTGGTTAAGGTCAGACAGGTAGCAAAGTGGTAAAGACAGGATGCTCAGAAGCTTTTGAAAACTGATCAAAGCAAATACTAGAAGGCAGGGAGGGAGGGAGGGAGGGAGGGAGGAAGGAAGAAAGGAAAGAAGGAAGGAAAGAAAGAAAGAAGTTTTCAAAAATAGATCAAACCAAATACTAGAAGAAAGGGAGGGAGGGAGAGAGGAAGGAAATGAACATTTATTAAGTGCCTACTATGTGCCAGGCACTGTGCTAAGTGCTTTACAAAAATTATGTCATTTGATCCTCATAACAACCCTTTGAGATAGGTTTTACAATTGAGGAAACTGAGGCAGAAAGAGATTAAGAAACCTGGTCAGTGTCACACAGCTAGTAAGGACTTGAAACAGAATTTGAACTCAGGTCTTCCTGACTCCATACCTAGCTTGATATCCACAGCACCACCTCCCTCCCTTCCTAGGAGGGACATAGGAAGTCAGACAGATGTCACTGGATCTCATCCAGGTCACCAAGTCACTTTGCGGATATCTCCAAACCTCTGATTCTCACCAGGCCCCTAGGCTTTGGCAGGTGACCTTTGACCAGGCCTCGATGCCCCTTTTGAGCCATTCTCAAACCATGTGCCAGCAGCAGCCCCACTCTTCCAACCTGAGGCTTTCCACGTGTGTCATCTCCCCTATTAGAACGTGAGCTTCTCGAGAGCAGGGAATGGCTCTCTTTTGTACTTATCACAGGACCTGGCACACAGTAAGTGCTCAATAAATACTTTTTCATTCATTCATTCATTCGTTTGTTCATTTGTTTATTCATTTGTTTGTTCATTCATTCATTTGTTTGTTCATTCATTCATTTGTTTGTTCATTCATTCATTTGTTTGTTCATTCATTCATTCATTCAAAGATTCACTGAAGAGAGACTGGGAATCATCACTTACTGATCAAGAAACTCTCCAAGTTGAGCCCATAGGCAGTTCTGCAGCCAATGCCCCCAAAGCATTTCCATTAAGATTCCCTCCCTCTCTCTCTCCCCCACTTTGGGCAGCAAACTTTCCATAACATTGAGGACATATTTTCCATTCCCTCATCATAGGTCTCCTGGTCTTTCCCCTCGAGAGGGAAACATGTTGGGTCATTTTGTGAAAAGTTCATTTATCCTGACCCTTTCCCATCCTGGACCTGTGCCCATGGCCCTCCCTCCAACTTGGAGTCACCCCAAGAATGGAGCCTCGCAGGCTTTCCTTTGGAGAGGGGCGACTGGATGAATACCCAGGACTGCTTGGGGCGGATGCAGATGGAATGCAGAATAGGAAAAGATACATTTAGTGATAAAAACAAAAACCCCATACCTGGAAAGAAATGTTTACCTGCAGAGGCAGTGGGCATAGCAGATAGAGCCCTGGACCTGGAGGAAGAGCACTTGGCTTTGAATCCTGCCTTTGGCACTTACTATCTGTGTGACCTTGGTCAAGTCACTTAACTTTTCTCTGCCTCCGTTTTATCATCTGTAAAATGGATATAATACTAGTACCTGCCCCTTACAGTGGTGGTGAGGAACAAGTGAGATAACATATGCAAAGTACTTTGCAAACCTTAAAGCACTACATTTTTGTTACTCTTTGGTTGTTTTTCAGTCGTGTCTGACTCTCCTCAACCTCGTTTGAGGTTTTCTTGACAAAGATCCTAGACCGATTGGCCATTTCCTTCCCCAGCTCATTCTACAGATGAGGAACTGAGGCAAACAAGGTTAAGTGACTTGCTCAGGGTCACACAGCTAGTGTCCGAGGCCAGATTTGAACTCATGAAGATGGGTCATTCTGATTCCAAGCCCAGTGCTCTGTGTACTATGGTGCCACCTAGTCTCCCAAAGTACTATATAAGTGACGTCTAACCTACAAGCTTGTATTTGTTTGTGGAATAGGAAAGGGGTGGGGAGAGCCCTGGAATTTGGGTCAGAGGACTTAGTACAAAGGGGCTTGGATCTCCACTCTGTACATTACTCTGAGACCAGAACAAGTGACTTCCTCACCTCGACTCACTTTCTTCATCTGCAAAATGAAGGTTTCTTCTAGCTCTGAGTCAGTCAGTCAGTCAGTCAGTCAACAAACATTTATTAAGTGCCTACCATGTGTCAGGCACTGGGGCCAAGCGCCATGGATGCCAGTGGTAGAAAGAGCTCCTGGCTTTGGAGTGAGAAGGCCTCACGTTGAAGGGTTTGGCCTGCTATGTGACCCTGGACTTCTCCGTTCTGAGCTCCATTTCCTCATTTGTGAAATGAGGGGACTGAACCAGGTGACCTCTGAGGACCCTTTTATTTCCAAATCCGGTGATGGGGATGTGAGGCAACGTAGGGAAACGCCCTGGGTCTGGAACCAGAAGGCCTTGAGTTCCAATTCTGTCTCTGCTCCTTACTCCTTATGAGACTCAGTTCTCCTCGGCTGTAAAATGAAGAGTCAGCCGAAAGGTCCCAAAGTGCCTTCTAGCTCTAAACGTTCTGGAATTTGTGAGCCCAGAACAAGATCTCATCCCTACACGTGAACTGTCGATGGCCCACGGTCAAGGAGAGGAGGTCAGCGGTCTGGGTAGATGACTCCTCTGGGAAGATCCTGGCCCAGATTGGGCTATGACCTCTTCTTGGCCAAATGATATGGAAAAACAACCCCAAACAAAGTCAACCCCAAAGCACAGAAGTCCTTCCCCCAGAGAGATGGGGGAATATCCTAGCAGGGGAAACCTCGGGGAGGAGGTAATCAGTGTGATTGAAGAAGGCTGCACTGGTTCCAGAAGGGAGTCCTCTGAGATGCTTTCATTGCCAGACAGGAAGGATAAGAGGAGACCGAGTTTGAAGGTCAATGAAGGCCAACTGGTATTTTCCAGTTAATGAAGAGGAAGGTCAGCATGAGTCAACAGTGTGACCTAGCAGCGAGGGGAGCTGAAAGAGGCTGCACTGAATGAGGCGTGGTGTCTGCAATGAGGGAGGTGATGATTCTGCTGATGAGGCCCCATCAGCGCGTATTTGGGGCACCATGTTCAGTTCTGAGCAGCACCTTGAAGGAAGGCACGGACACCTGGAGATCATCCAGGGAAGGGAAACCAAGATGGCGGAGGGTCTGAGACCGTGCTGTGTAAAGACTGGCTGAAGGAAATGGGGATGTTTAACCCTGAAGGAGAAGACTTAGGGAGGAGGGGTAGGAGCAAGGGGAGGGAATCTTTGATTCACAGAATCCAGGGGCTCAGGGCTCAAAGGTACCTTAGAGGCCTGTAGTCTCATGCCCTCATTTTTCAATGTTATTTTTCTTGGATTCAATTTTGCTTTGACTTCAATGGACAGCCACAAAGGACAAACACATGAATACAAACCCAAGAAAGAGAGTAATAGCGAAGTGCTCAGCATGATACAAATTCCCAAACAAGACCGGTCGTAGAATAAACAGAGCCAACCCAAAGCTAGTAGCCAATGGATGTGTGATCTCATTGCTATGTGTGCTTCATTCCTCCAATTGGGCTGATCCTGGTACATCCAGATCTGTCCTGTCTGACTCCCACCCACAGGCTGGACACCCAACGTATGTCGGGGGCTTTCGTGGAAGCCTCTTGACATTGGGAGCGCACCAAAGGAGCAGGAGGGCTGACCAATCCATCAACCAACATTTATCAAATGGCTACTATGTGCCAGGTGGTGGGCCTACAAAAAGCGGCAAGTCTAACGGAACCACTTTATCTTTCATTCTCTCCACACAATCAGCCCTTCCTATTCTTCGACCACATATTTCTTTGAAGACATCCTTTATAAGGTCTATCCTAGAACTTTGCTATAGCCTGCTCATACCCACCATGCCCATCTCCAACGCCTTTTGGGTGATCCTCTGCTTCGTTTCTGGGGCATTCTGTGACTCACCGCCATATAGCATGACTGGAAGAACATTGAGGCTAAAAACATGAACCTTTATTTCAGAGGGAGAAGCTTGGGGGTTACTCCAAGAACTCTGCAGTCTCCCCAAGTCAGCTCAGCTCACTCTCCTCCACCCTTTCAGCTCTGGGCCCATTTACTACTCAGTTGTCCTGTATGTCTATGATTAAATGAATAAACGAGCAAACAAACAAACAAACAAATGAATAAATATATCGATGCATATATGTGTTTATGTTTGTTGGGATGGAGCGAGGTGTTCACGTGGGTGCAATGTCCTATGTAGGTAGGGCTGCGCTGGAGCCAGCTTGTATTGGCTTGTGAGAGATAATTGTTCAATTTTCAGGGTAAGCATTTACTCTTTGAGCATCAACCAATGTTACTCACCAGGGATACACTTGTCATTTTGTTGATTGACTCAAATTAAGGAAGTAATGGAGAAAATGTTAGTAAATACTGATTAAACTTAAAAGTATGCTGTGTGGCTTTGGAGAGCTGATTGTTAAACATTTATCAGCACATCCTTGCCTACTGACCGCTTCTTGAAGCATGCCTAGATATTTCCTGCCTGGTTCACTTCCACCACTTCTAGACGTGACGACAGAGTTCCTTAATTGGTTTCTGGGCCAGAAAAACTGATGACTCAGGGGTCATACAAAAGCAAACTACCGGGCTCTTGGGGAGTTGTTAAAAAAATCTTTCCAACTGTGAAATATGTGGACTATTTCAAGTTAGTGTTGAGAGTTGGGGCAGGGGGGAGGGAGGAGAAGACAGCTATTCTCTGTCCAAACTGGCAAATACCATATCTTTATATTTATTCCTTCTTGATCTTAGACCTGATCTAAGACTTAGGCCATCGGATGTCCAGAGATGGAAGTGTCCAGGTGACCTAGTGAGTCTTGAAAGTTCTAGAGGTCTGAAGCTGTGACGGTGACGTTATCCACCGGCATGATGGTGGCTACGGCGTCCAATGGCAGGTTGGCTCCCAGAGCGGCTGTGTCTGACGGCAGGGGAAGTGCCTGCGTTGGGAGCAGAGACGGACTGAGGTCAGGCAGCTGTGGAAAGACAGGTCACCCAAGAGAGGAGGCTGATCCAGGGAGTGTGAACTCCTGTGACCAAGAGAAGCAGCCAGTAAAAAGTCACATCTAAGGGGAAGTGCGTGAGGACTGCATACGGAGAAAGGACATTTGTACCAGGAGGTATGTGGCTCCTTGGCCAAGCGTTCCCCGTGTGTGTGTCAAAACCGTTGTCCTCTCAGCTTGAGCCCACTCTTCCCACGGATGTGCGTGCATTTTGGGGAAATATTTTATGCTAATTGTTTTTGAACTAGGGGCTGACAAACCACAACCCGAAGGCCAAATCCAGCCTGCCTCCTATTTTTGTATGACCTTGAGCTGAGAATGGTTTTTAAAGTTTGTGAAATTTTGTACACTTTACGTTTTGTAAAAGCCATTGTTAACTCTTGCTGAGTTGTTTCAGTTGTGTCTGACTCTCTGTTGACGCCATGTGGGGTTTTCTTGGCAAAGGTACTGGAGTGGCTTGCCATTACCTTCTCCAGCTCATTTTACAGATGAGAAAACTGAGGTAAACAGGGTAAAATGACTTGCCCAGGGTCATACAGCTATTAAGTGTCTGAGGCCACATTTGAACTCGGGTCTTTCTGACTCCAGTCCCAGGGCTCTATCCACTGTGCCACCCGGCTGCCCACACATTTCCAGATAGATTTATTTTTAACGAATATATTTGGATACATTTTATTTTGATACAGTGGTTGCCACACCCCTCTCCCTCAGCTGTAGAGCCTTCGCTTTATAAAAGTTAAGCAAAATCATCTGATCTTGGAATGGACCTGAGAGAACATGCAACATTCTGTTCTTGCAGGATACCTTTCCTCACACAGAGGAGGGAAGCCTCTTTTAACATCAGTCCTCCGGAACCAACCGGGGATGCTGAATTTGATCTTGTTGGAGATTTGTGTTTAATAGGATCTGGCAGAGTCACTTCTATTTACAAATAGTTCCCTGGGGGAGTTCTGCGGCGCTGGAGTCTTCAGAAATCCGAGGAACCGGCAAGATAAGATAGCCCGGGGACGTCCTCGGGGCTAAACGTTGGTTTGTGGGACTGTTACAGTGCAAAAGACGACGAATCATCTCAAGGGTCCCCCAGATATTTGTAGAGCAAGAGAGAGCGCGTCACCTCAAGGCTCCCCAGCGGCGTGATTTTAACGGCTGCAACTGGCTTGTGGATGAGTGACCTGCTCCCGCTCCCATTTCTCCTCTCTCTCTGTCTCTCTGTCTCTGTCTCTGTCTCTGTCTCTGTCTCCCTCTTTCTCTGTCTCTCTGTCTCTGTCTCTGTCTCTCTCTTTCTCTGTCTCTCTGTCTCTGTCTCTCTGTCTCTGTCTCTGTCTCTCTCTCTGTCTCTCTCTTTCTCTGTCTCTCTGTCTCTGTCTCTCTTTCTCTCTCTGTCTGTCTCTGCTTCTCTGTCTCTGTCTCTCTGTCTCT
>NW_020953709.1:1681450-1697124 GCF_900497805.2 Vombatus ursinus
TCTGTCTCTCTGTCTCTCTCTTTCTCTGTCTCTCTCTGTCTGTCTCTCTCTTTCTTTCTCTGTCTCTGTCTCTGTCTCTGCTTCTCTGTCTCTGTCTCTCTTTCTCTCTGTCTCTCTGTCTCTGTCTCTGTCTCTGTCTCTCTGTCTCTCTGTCTCTGTGTCTCTCTCTGTCTCTGTCTCTCTCTCCACGTAAAACCTTAGCTGATAATGTTTGGGGCTTACTTCCAGAATCTGAATCTGGTTTTCTTCACTCACACGATTAGAGTTATTAAGTGTGTGCTGCTTTAGTATTTTCCTGCTTCAGCTCTCTTTGCTCTGTCTCAATTTCTCCAACTTTCCTAGCTTTCCCTGAACTTGTAGAGGTGCAATAATATTCCTTTGTGTTTATAACCACAGTTTGTTCAGCTAATAATAGCTCATACTAACTAGGATTTACGTAGACCTTTACAAATATTTGATCGCCACCACAACCTGAGGTATTATTATTATACTCATTTTACACATGAGGAGGTTAAGTGATTTGCCCAATGTCACATGGTGTCTGTGATCGGTTTTGAACTCAAGGCTTTCTGATCCAGTTCCATTATTCTATCCTCTGTGCCACCTAGTTCCCAATTCCTCAATCAATGGGTACATAATTTGTTTCCAGCTTATTGCTATCCCCCCCACAAAGGATTGCTATGCATATCTTAGCAGATGTGGGAACTTTCTGTCATCTACATTCTTGGGAGTAGAATCTCAGCAGTGGGACCTCTGGGTCAAAGGGTAGGAATATTTTTATAACTTTTATTGAATAATTACATATTACTTTCTAGAATGGTGGAACCATTTTGAATGACACTAGCAAAGCATTAGCGTGCCTATTTTCCTACACCCCTGCCATCTTGCATTTCAGCATCTTTTACCATCTTTGCTAGGTGGGCATTATATTCATTTGAATTTCTCTGTACTTTTTTTAAATGGTTGCCGGTGGTTTGGGATTATTCAAGAAATGACTGTTCACATATATTCACAGACATGAGAACAATTACTAGTAGATACGTCTATTGGAGAATAGTTTTTATTTTCATTCATTTTTGTTAATTTTTTTTACAGGTTTTAGATGTCAGATTTTTATTCAAGCTGTCGATGCAAAGGCATCTTTCCCCATAGCCTGTATCTTTTCTTTTTATTCTGGATATGCATTTGCTTTTTTTTTGTTTGTTTGTTTGTTTTCTGCTTTTTAGTGAGGCGATTGGGGTTAAGTGACTTGCCCAGGGTCACACAGCTAGTAAGTGTCAAGTGTTTGGTCTGAGGCCAGATTTGAACTCAGGTCCTCCTGACTTCAGGGCCAGTGCTCTATCCACTGTGCCACCTAGCTGCCCCTCAATAAGTACTCTTAAACTTGCTAATGTTGGTGTTTTGCATTGTTCATGAAGACAAAGTAAACACTTATAACAAAGAAAAGTCCACAAATTTCCCCGTGCCCAGAGAAAAAGGTTTTAGGCTTCTATGAAGGAGGTCAAGGGGAGAAAGGAGATATAGAATTGTTGCTTGGGGGCATCTAATCTGGAGGATAGGGGGAGAAGTGCCAGCAACAGGGCTTCTGTCTTAACATATCTTGTACCTGACCAGCCTAAGTAGTTTTGCTCTCAGAGTCCTGGACCCTTTCTCTACAGTGGTTATGTCTGCCCGGATTTTCCCTCTCCCAGCTTTGTGTATCTTCTACTCAGGAGGTCAGGAGCTGTGTTTCTCTTCAAATAAGCTTCTAGGACTCAACAAGCTGACTTTTAAAGGTCATCAGCAACGTGGCCCTAACATTCCCAAAAAGCACTTCATAAAACACCTCATAAAGAGATTGGGCAGCTAGGTAGGTGGTGCAGGGAATAGAGTGCCAGCCCTGGGACTGGAGTCAGAAAGACCTGAGTTCAAATCTGGCCTCCGACACTTCCTAGCTGTATGACCCTGGGCAAGCCACTTGACCCTGTTTGCCTCAATTTCCTCATCTGTCAAATGAGCTGGAGAACGAAAGCTGTATGACCCTGGGCAAGTCACTTAACCCTGTTTGCCTCAATTTCCTCATCTGTCAAATGAGCTGGAGAACGAAATGGCAAACCAATATCTCTACAAAGAAAATCCCGAATAGGGTCACGAAGAGTCAGACACGGCTGAAATGACTCAACAACATAAAGAGATCATCTGATATGGGTTTATTTTTGCAGTTAGCTTAATACCTGATTATCTGGTCCTTTTTTTCCCATGATTAGATCTGGCAAAGAGCAACTACCTACACATGCTTGTGTTAAAAATCACACCAAATTCCTTGAATTATGCGCAAGGGAACTAGCCTATGAAAGTCCAAGATCTAATGACAAAAGTAAGGGGCAGATATTTCACTACAAAAATGCGACCATGTCTCATCTCTTTACCATGTGCCAACAAGTCCTGTGATTGAATCAGGAAAGGAGCCATGAATGGCCAGGCCCTTAGGTGGCCCTAAAAAAGTTGATGGAGTTTGAGAGGATCCAGCCATGCACGAGGAGAAAGGGAATAAGCATGTATTTAGTACGTACTAAGTGCCAGGCACTGTGGTAAATGCTTTATAAATATTATCTCATTTGGTCCTCATGATAACCCTGTGAGATAGTCGCTGTTATGATAGTGTCATTTTATGGTTGAGGAAATTGAAGCAGACAGAGTTTAAGTGACTTGTCCAAGCTCACGTAGTTAGAAAGTGTCTCAGACCAGATTTAAACTCGGGTCTCTCTGACTCCAGGCCCAGCTCTCTTACTGAGCCTCTTAGTGACCTCTAGTAGCTTTGTGCAATGTGGCCACCGCACTTATCCCAGAGGATAAAGGCGGGGTGGGGGAGGGGAGGAGAAGGAGAAGAGATTTTCTTCATTTCCACCCTCACTGGCCGTGGTGTCTGACAACGGAGCCTTTTGCTCAGTAAAGAACACTCCAGTTATTGGTTTGTCAATTTGAGAGAGTTCAAGGCTGAGTTGAGAAGGAGCAAGCATGCACACACACCCACCCACCCACCCACCCACCCACACACACACACACACTTTTTGCTCAGAAATGGATGTGCAATCACTCAAGGGTGGAGCAGCTAAAGGAGGATGGCTTCGAGTGGGGAGATACTGGAGGCCGGGAGGCCACTTGGGAAGGCATTGGAATAGCCCAGGTGAGAGGGAATGAGGGCCTTAGCTCGGGTGTTTCTGTATGAGTGGAGAGAAGGGAAAATAACCAAGGTATGTTGGAAAGAAAGACAGGAATCCGATTTGTCAGCTGATGGGATGTGTGGGGTGAGGCGGAGGAGAAGGTGAGGATTGAGCTGATGAACCTTGGATCCCTCTGGAGGGATTATGGAGCCCTTCACAGCAAGAGGGACGTCCAGAAGAGGGGGGGGCTTGGGCAGAGAGATAATGGTTCTGCTTCGGGTATATTGCCTTGGAGATGCTCATGGGACATCTGGTTTGAAATGTCCAAGGGGCAGTTAGTGATGTGGGATTGGCAAGAGAGAGACTCCAGTTGGATAAATAGATCTGGGATCCATATGCAGAGAGAGGCTAATTGAACCCATGGGGGCTGATGAGATCACCCAGTGAGAGAAGCGCATTCAGGACAGAGCGTGGGGGAGCACCACCAGTCAGTGGAAGGGGCTTGGGTGGAGATCCCACAAATGGAAAAGGGGATGTGGGTCAGCCAGGAGCAGTGCCTAGAGAACGGGGTCCTAAAAGACCTTGTGGTGGTGGTGGGATTGGATCCAGGAGGATGCCAAAGCTTCAGGGGCCTCAAGAAGGAGAGGATCCCGAAGAAGCCATTTGATCTAGCGATGAGGAGGTCATCTGTAACTGTGGAGGGAGCAGCTTTCGTCAGAGGCCCGGTAGCAGGGTCTTTAGTAGCTAGCGAAAGCAGAGGAAATGAAGAGGATATCAGCTGTACGTGGCTTTGTCCCTTTTTTGAGTCATTTACAAAGGTACTAGCAGCTGTGGGTAGAAAGAAAAGCCTTGTGTATAACACGGCTTCTGAGGGAAACCAAGGCAGGGTTGAGAAGGAAGGGTCTTCCTGACGCGGTGGCCGTGTCGTCCTCGTCCCTGTGAGAGAGAGGGTTGGACTTTGGGAGAAATAAGGAGAGGAGACGGGCAGCAGGTATGTATCCCGGGCCAGGCGCTGTGCTAAGCTTCGGGTACACAAAGAAAGGCCAAAACAGTCCCTGCCCTCAAGGAGTTGACAGTCTAATGGGAGAGACGCTATCTAAGCTGTGTACGCACAAGATACATTCTTGTGGACAGTAGATGGATGGAAGTGGGAGACCAAGAAGAGCCGTCTGAAGAAGGTAAAATTTGAGCCCAGGCTCGAAAGGACACTGGATGCTCAGGAGAAGACTCCCTTCCACTCGCTAGCTGTGTAGCTGGAGGCAGAGCACGTCCTCCCTGGGAACCTCAGTTTCTTCATCCGGAGAAGGGGGTGATTATGCTGGATAATCCCTTCATCTCCTCCCAGCTCGGAGAGTCCATATTTACTTTCCCAGGTCCCTTTCTTGGTCTGATGTTCGATAAACCAATAATCCAACGTTGTATTAAAAATCGGCGTGCCCAACCAGGAAAGCTTAGCTCTAGAGGGGAGGAGATAGAACAGAGACATTGCCCCTGCCACTTTTAGGCCCTGCGGGGCCATCATCGTGGAGGGGTCCTCTGCCGCCACCTCCTCCTTCATCCTGAGTGTCCTGAGGCTCTCTTATTCCGGCCACTTTCAGACTTCCCACTGATCTCCAAGGGCAGTGACTGGTAGCTCAGAAGAGTAAGATCTCCTAGCGAGATTTACATTTTATGGGAATATAGGCAGATGCAGGGTGGGAGTGGGAGAAGATGAAGGGTTTTCTACACTTAAAACAATCTGCATTTGCTTTGAATTCCTAAGTGAAAGCATCTGTCCAGTTTGATACCCTCATATGGCGGGATGTACCGGAGCCAGATCACTGATGAAAGCCGGTTGTTAAATTTTCAGGGGGAGCTACTATACTTTGATAATCAGTAACTGCTATAAATCAGGCCATAATTTATTGTCTCGTAGATTGTCTAGATCTAAGAAATTGATGGAAAATGTGTTAATAATACAGGGCCGCGAGGTGGCACTGCAGTGGACAGAGTTCAAATCCGGCCTTAGACCAGTGATCCTGGGCAAGTCATTTAGCTTGGTTTGCCTCAGTTTCATCATTTGTAAAATGAGCTGGAGAAGGCAATGGCAAACCTCTCTAGTATCTTTGCCAAGAAAACGCCAAATGGGGTCATGAAGAGTTGGACACAACAGAACAGCAACAAATATTAATAATGCAGCTTTTAATGTAAAAGTGTGTCTCGTGTATGCCCTCCCCAAGCCGGTTGTTAAACATTTACTAGCATACCCTTGCTTAGGTGTATTACCCATATTCTCAGATGCTTCCCTATGCCAATCAGGGCTCTCATAGCTACCTTTTCACCATTGTCTCACCCTGCTAGAATGCAAGCTCCTTATGGGCAGGGACCATCTCTTTTGCTTGTATATGTGTCCCCAGCATGTAGCACAGCATAACTTGGTAAACAGTAAGTGCTTAATAAATGCTTGTTGCTTGCCTGCCTGTTACACAGTGCAAGCTCCCAGGGATTAGGGCTCTCTCTCTCCCTGGAGGGCTTCGAGCTGGGCCCTGGGACCATTCACAAGGGATGCTGTAGAGGAGATTTCTGGGAGCTCTGGGGTAGGATGGGCCAGGCTTTGAGGTCCCCATCAGCTCTGGGATTCTATAACACAGGGACCAGGTCTATTTTTAACATTGAATAGACCTTATCCTAGTTCCTGGCTCAGAATGTAAAATTATTAAATTACAGGGACTTCAGAGGGCACCTAGTCATTCCTGGTAAGCTATAGCCATCCTATCATTGTAACTGGAAACATTTCCATGAAAAATGATCATAGAGAGAGGCTTCAGAGTTTGCAAAGCACTTTATGTAAATTATTTAATTTGATCCTCACGGTAACCCTGTGTTGTTATCCCCATTCTGCAGATGAGGAAACCGAGGCTGAGAAGGGTCAAATCCTTTGGCCAGGGAAGTCTTCCTGACTCCAGGTTCCATGGTCTTCCTCCACATATGATGGTTTAGTGAAGTGGGAAGAATCCTGCAGACAGAATCTGCCCCTGCCTGGGTTCAAATTCCAGCTCCGGCTCTTCCGATGGGTGGCAGATTGTGCAAGGTGCTTCCCCCTTTTTGGATCTGTTTCTTCGTCTGTGAAGTGAGGTGTCGGGGTTGAAAGACTTCAGAATGCTTATCAATGCAGTGACCAACCGTGACTCCAGAGGACTGCTAGCGAATCATGCGTTCTACCTCAGAACAGAAGTGGTGGACTATGGATGCGGAATGAGGCATGCATTTCCAGATATGGACATTGTGTTGATTTGTTTAGCATACTAACATCTCACACGTCCTTGGCATTTTACACTTTACAAGAGACTCCTGTAAGCAGAAGGCATGACTGGTCGCTGCATTGATAAGACTTTTGAAGTTTTTCAAACCAAAAGTTTCATTTTATAGATGAGGAAACTGAGGCTCAGACTTCCTACCCAAGGGGTCCAGGACACCAAATAGGTGAATAACTCTTGCAGGGTGAGCTGCACCTTTGGGAAAGGCCTGAATGCAGACGTGGAAGGATGCTGACTTGAGGAAAAGTCCGAGGGGGCGAAGGGGCCAGTCAGGAGAGTGGCAGACGCAGAAGAGGAGGCTGATCAGGGTTCCCGCTTCCTGCCAAGCTCCTCGAGAGGCTAGGCCTGGTAGAGCCCCCAGAAGGGTCCGGTTCTGTCTCACCTCAGCCTGAGTGTGCTGAGACGTAGCTGAAGCCCCAGGACACAGCAGGAGAGAAGGAGAATTGAGAAAAGCGGGCGTTAGCTAAGATCAGGTAAGAAAATATTTGGGAAAAGTGAACACCTGCGGGTCTGGGCTGAGGGAAAGGGCTGGCGGAATGACTGAGTCATTTATGGGCGATTTTGAAAACTTCCAGAAGCCTGGAGAGGAGCCAAGACATCAACCCGGCCTCTCCGAGAAGGAGAAAAGACGGATGATGGATTTCCTAGAGCCTTTGAGAAGTTCCCTGGGGCAGGCGGCTGGGGCAGGGGTGCTTGGCCCTCTTCTCAGCACGGTTCTTGCCCCCAGTTTTGGATACGTCCGGTACCTCAAGTTAGGTGGACTGATCACCTAATTCAATTAGTGGAAAGGGTAAGGGCCTGGAGCCCAGAGATCTGGGTTCAAATCCTACCTCTAACACTACTTTTGTTACCATGGGGCAAGTCCATTCATTTCTCTGGCCTCAGTTTCCCTCCTCTGTAAAATGAGGATGAAATGTAAAATGCTGTTTGGTTTTTAAAGCTCTTCACACCTGGCCCCATCCTACCCTTCCAGGCCTCTTATTCCCTTCCATGTTCTCTGTGATAACAGCTACCCAGGCCTCCTTGCTGCGTGCCCCGACCCTGGGCGAGTCACTTAATCTCTGTTTGCTTCAGTTTCTCCAGCTTGGGGTGGTTATTATTATTATCCCCCAAATGGGGCAAACAGAGCACTACCTTGCGGCATTGTTGTGAGAATCAAATTGGTAAAAAGCACTTAGCGAGGTGCCTGGCACACAGCAGGTACTTAATTAATGCTTATTCCTTTCCCTCCCCTTCCCACCAATCCAATTCAATTCAATAAGCATTTATAAAGGGGCAGCTAGGTGGCGCTGCAGTGGATAGAACCCCAGGCCTGGAGTCAGGAGGACCTAGATACCAATCTGACCTCAGACATTTACTAGCTGTGTGACCCTGGGCAAGTCACTTAATCCTGTTTGCCTCCGTTTCCTCATCTGGAGAGAGAGATGGCAAACCACCTTGGTATCTCTGCCAAGAAAACCCCAAATGGAGTCACAAAGAGTCGGGCATGACTGAACAAAAACAACACCAAAGCATTTATGAAGAGTCCCATAATTGGCTCTGGGCTACAAAAGAAAGAGTCTTTGGCCTCAAGGAGCTGGCGTTAATGGTTCTGTGCCCCCTGCCCTTTGGACCGGAGGAGCACCCAGAGGCCAAGCCTGTAACAGCGAATGCAAGCACGGTAGAGAGGAGAGGGCGACGCCGGTGTGGACCGGCGTCAGCGTCCACAGTAGAGAAGAAGCCCGGCCTCGAGTCGTCAGAGGACCGGAGTCCCAGTACTAAGCCTGCTGCTCACCACCTGGGCGGCCCTGGGCAAGGCCCTGCTCCTCTTGGGGCCTCAGTTTCCTTATCTGTACAATGAGAGGATTGGGCTAGATGACCTCTAAGGTCCCTTCCAATTGTGAATCTGTCATCCTGTGGGATCTCCTTGCCGAGGACACTCTTTGAATTTGCGATCTGGAGACTGACGTGAATTGAAGGTCGATTACAGACCCAAGGGTGTTATCTACCCTCCCCTGGAGGCTGAGGGGCCGCGCGGGCCAAGCAACCTAATCTGTGTGTTTCCTGGAACTCCCGGGCTTGGAGTGGCCTCTGTATACCATCTGGGGGCTGCCTGGGCTGGGAGACGCTGCAGATGTGAGGTCATGTGGTGGATGATTTATTGTGTTTTCTTTTATTGCCTTTATTGATTCCACGCCTGGATGGAAATGCCGTATCCAGTATCTAAACACTTTCGGTCTGTTCCTGTGGGGGAGTTGGATTCATTGGGTCAGGGGCCAGGGAAATACAGCAAGTTTGCAGAGGAGGCAGGGTTCCTTATAGGCCTGGGACTGGAAGCCAACTGATCAGATAAATCCCACCCCTTCGATTCACCCCATTCAAAGCCCGTTTCCTTTGGTGGGACCAGCTGGCCCTGGAGCTCTGCAGACAGGGCCCATATCCGAGGAGGATGTCCTTGAAATGATAGAGAGTCATTATCCCTGCGACTTTAGATGGCCATTTAGGGCCTTGTAAAGTGCCTTCCCAGCTGGTATCTCATCGGATCCCATCTGACATAGGTTGTATATGTATTGTTGATTGCACTTTACAGAGGAGAGAATGATTGGAGAGATGAAGCAATTTGTCCAAGGCCATAGGGTTTGAAACATAAGGGGTGGGCTCTTTTAGCTGGAACTAAAACGTTCTGTGCCTTACAAAGGAGCTGAGGCTTGAATTGCTCACGGGCAAAGACAATGGAGTCACTTGGAAGACATAGCCTGAGTCACTCCTCTGCCCTCATCTGCAGTAAGGGGTCCAAGCTCTGGGGGAGTCAAAGAGAAGGGGCTTCTGCCAATCTTAAACAAAGGGTCTTTGCCCTTCCTGAAAGAGCACAGTGATGTTCCAGCTGAAGAGAAGGCAGCGCCACCCAAAAGCTGCCCATTGAAGACTGAGCCTGAGGAGTCCAGTGGACCGACCGATACAGGTGGGCGCCTTGAGGAAAGCCCAGTGGTTGAGCAATATTCATGGCTCAGCGAGGGAGCAGTTGCCCAGTGGTCACTTGACCTGCTCATTCCAGTCTGGGATGGTCCAGCAGTCATGCCAAAAATGTTCTACCTTCTCTTGTTTCCCGGGTTTCCTTCAAGACTCAGCTGAAATCCCACATTCTTCGGGATTCCTTTCCAAGTCCCATCCCTCCGAATGCCTTCCCCCTGAGAACACCTTCTATCTGCTTTGTATACAGCTATTTACGTGTTCAGACTGTATGTTCCTTGAGGGCAGGGGCTGTTTTTTGCTTTGCTTTGCATCCCCAGCTCTTAGTACAGTTTGTGGCACATAGTAAGCACTTAATAAATGCTTGATGACTAACTAGAAGGTCCAGTTGAGCCCAAACAGCTCAGCAGCTGAGCAACCTGCTTGTCCTAGCCCAGCAATGGAGCTGATGGTTCAATGCTTTGTGAGAATCCAGCTGTTGGTCAAGGGGGTGACTCATCCATCACTTATATCCTGCAGCAAACTCCTAGTACCCTCCAGAGAAAGAAAGACCATGAAGGACCTGCAATTCTAGAGTTGTGACTTGCCTTGGCCATATATGTTCTTTATACTTACAACTTATTACCTTTGTACTAGAAGCTTATGTTGTTGTGTGTATTTGTGGGAGACTGTGCCTGATGGTTTGGAGGGAAATGATTTGTAACTATCGCTTTTGCTCTTTTATTTGAGTAAAATACCTTTGCTAAAGAACTATGTCTACTGACTGATTGTTGAGGGGAAGTGCGCTGGTAGGGGCTTGTAAGCTACCAGTTAGGAGGATAACACTCATGAGGCTCGCCTAGGACCCTCAGAATAGGAGCAGCTGTCAAACTGGTAAATTTGGGGACTTTACCAACCAGTGCCGGTGCAGGGTGAGGGACTGAGCCCAGAAGGGAACTTTTAGTCTGTGCCAAGCCCTGTGTTAAATGCTAGAGATACCGGAAAGAACTTTGGAATCGGCGTCAGAACAGCTCAGTATGAATCCTAGCTCTGCTCCCCGCTCCTACATAATTGTGGCCAAATTGGGGCCTTTATTTCAAGGGAGTTGGACCCACTGACTCACCAATTCAGTTACCCAAGCATTTATTAAGCACCTACTGTGTCTTTTGTCCTCGTAACCACAAAACCTAGCAAAGTGCCTGGAACATAGTAGGCACTTAATAAATGATTGGCGATTGAGCGATGGATTGATCTGCATTCGTAAAGGGAGTTTGCTCACTGCCAAGGAAATCAGAGGTCCGGTCCAAGATAACGGTCGTCACCAAAGAGTAGCCCCCATTTATATGACATTGAAAGGTTTGTAAAATACTTTATCTAGCACCTGGGCTCGGGATGGGAAGGTAAAAGAAAGCAATCCCTTCCCTGAAGGAAGACAAAAGTCCTGAGAGGTGGAGATGAGGAGGGAAGGCATTCCAGGCATGGGGCACAGCCTTTGCAAAGGCACAGAGCTGAAGGAGGGGATGTGCAGTGCAGGGAGCAGCTAGTGGTCCAGCTCGTGTGGATTGTTGGGTGAATATGTGTGTGGTTTGTCCCATGTGGAACAAGGCCGGTGAGAGCCAGATTATGGAGGGCCTTCAATGCCAGGCTGAATCGTTCATATTTCATCTTTGAAGTTACAGGGAACCATTGAAGATTTGTGAGGGAGGGCAGGCTGCAGCAAGCCTCACTCTTTGGAAGATTTTCCTCCTCTCTGAAAGTCTGTGCTCTGGAGAACAAACCCTTCATTCCAGTCTTCGCTTCTCCAGAAGACGCTCTTTCAGTTTTTGCCACAAGAGGTCAACCCACTGAGAAATTTCATACAGGCTGCCCTTCTCCCAGAATCCAACCATTTTGGCAAATGCCCCAGCAGACCCTACTAAGAAAAGATCTAGTCCCACAGACCCCCCAAAGATGAACGTGAAAGAACCCAGCGCCTTTATTTCCAGTCACTTCTAATTGAAATGGAGCATTTCCTATAGTGTTTAAAAATCATGTTTCTGTGCAGGGCTCCTTCAAGTTTTGCCAGGCTGTCCAAGGGGCCCACGGCTCAAAAATGGTGGGGAACTCCTCACTGAGCCTCTTTCTATCAGAGACCTCTTCATTTTGTGGGGTAAGGACTACCATTACCCCCATTTTACAGATAAGGAAACTGAGGCAGGTGAAGTGACTTGCCCAGGGTCACACAGCTGGTGTGTTTCTGAGGTGGGAATCAAACTCAGTTTTTCTAGACTACAAGACCAGCACTCTAATCACTGAGGCACCTAGATGCCTAGGTCATATGGCAACATGGCCAGTTTTTAAGAGGAGTTAGGGATGTGTGTAGGGGGCCATACTTGGTCTCTGGAAGTTGGCTTTATGAAATAAGCTATGTATAATATTTTGCAGACCTTATTGTGCCTTAAAAATGGGAGCTGTTCTTATGATCATGATTATCTTGGACATAGGGAACTTCCAGTGAGAAAACCCCTCTACCAGCACAGATCAGTCTATCACTCAGTCGATCGATCGCTAATCATTTATTAAGTGCCTACTATGTTCCAGCTACTATGTTCAGCTCAGAGCCACTGATGCTCGTGTCTTGGGCACGCTGAAGAAGGTTCAGACTGTTTAGAGGCAGTTGGCTTCCTGGTGTCTTTTCCCCACCACCCCCAGGGGTCTCCTCCCTTCTCCCCTCTCCCCAAGAATCCCCCCTGAAGCGGGTCAGAGCACCACAGCACTAGGGTTGGCAGGACCTAGAGAACAAACCCTTCATCAGACAGAAGAGGAAACTGAGGGCCAGGGGAGATTGAGTGACTTGCCCAAGGTCGCGTAGGTAGTTAGTTACTCAGTCTAACTGGCTTATTTTTCAGAGAAGGAAACAAAAGTCCAGAGATGTGGAATGATTGGACTAAAGTCATCCAAGGCAGGATTATAACCCAGGCCCTCTGACTTCCAATCCAACACTCCTTCTACTCCACCGTGCTAATTGCATATTGCAGACAATTAATGCAAAAGAAATTCAATCTGAGTTCTGGTTTTGGTGGTTACTGCCTAGAGGACTTTGGGCAAGTCACTTCTCTGGCCTTAGTTCCTTGATCTTTAAAATGGGGGGGTTATACTAAATTCTCTCCTGTCATCATCATCATCATGAAGACCATCACCATCAATATCACCGTCATCACCACCACCATCATCATCACCACCACCATCATCATCACCATCACCATCATCATCAGCAACACCATCACTATCATCATTATCATCGCCATGAAATTGTAGGGGCTACAGCTGGACAGGACCTTAGAAATCATTCCATTCAACTCCTTCATTTTACAAATGAGGAAACTGAGGCCCAGAGGAGAGAAGGGACTTGCCCAAGGTCACATGGGTAGAAAGTAGGGAAGCCAGAATTCGAAACCAGTTCCCCTGACCTTCAATCCAGGGTTTTTTCCCAGTACCCCATCCTGCCCCCTCTATGAGTCTGCTTCAGACGTGGGATAGCCTAATGAATGGGAGATGGTTCCTTCCTTTTTCCCTCATTCATCTCTGATCCTACACTGTCATGTGTTAGTTGATGTTTCTTGTATGTAAGCCTTGCCTCTCCAACTGGAATGTAAACTCCTTGAGGAGTGATTGATGTTCCTCAGCCTGGCATTTAAGGCCTTCGACCATTTGGCTCCCACCCACCTTTCTAGTCTAATTCCGTATTCTTTTTCACACGTTTTCCATCCCAATTAAACTGGCCTGTTAGCTGTTCCTCATCATGACCTTCCATTTCCCACCTCTTTGTCTTTGGGCACGAGGTCCCCATGGCTGTAATGCCCTCCATTCTCACCTCCACCTTGCAGAATCCCTAACATAGTAAGATGCTTAATAAACGTTCATTGACTGCCTGACTTTCTTAGTAGCCACACATGCTACCCAATCCCTTTCCGGATTGTCCCTGAGTAGCACTCTTTCTCTCTTGAAATGACTTAGTATGGACTCACGCTTTTGTTTCCATGTATCAAATTCCTCATTAGGCACAGGATGGTACTGGAAAAAGAACCTGGAAGCCAGAGGACCCACTTCTGATGCTTACTCTGTGTGTGTGTGTGTGTGTGTGTGTGTGTGTGTGTGTGTGTGTGTGACTTTGGGCGTGTCACTTGACCTTCATGGGCCTCAGTTTCCTCAGCTGTAAAACCAGATGGCCTCTGAGGGCCCTTCCAGCTCTGAATCAGCTCTTTGAGAGCAGACATTTTCATTTTTGTCTTTGTAGCCCCGGCCCTTAGCACAGTGCCTGCCATGAAATAGTGAACGTTTGTAAATTTGACTTGTCGTCTTGGTTTGATTGAACTATACCTTTTTAATTCCCTCACAGTGCCTGTACAGAGTGCTATCTATTTCCTGATGTATTCCTTGGCCTTACCCATCTGTAGGCAGAACTGGATCTAGGTAGAAGTCGGCTGGGTGAGTCCCAGCACCTAAATGTGACCACCTTTCCATTCCTTTGCCTAGAGTTATCTTGACAATTCTGACTCTGTAGGCCTTGGATGGAATTGTCCACTCTGCTCTCCATTGTTCTTTCAGTAAGCATGTCTCTGGTGTAAGAGAGGGTAGAGCCTTTGCAGGAGGCACAGTACTATCCCCTGGGTGGGACCTTGAATTGGTCTCGTTGAATTGCTTGAGAACTCCTTTGGAAGAGGCTGGAAGAGGCCTCCTGGTTACTTGCCGTCTAGAGCAAGTCAACAAGTCAAGTGAACCAGCATGTACCAAGCACATACAATGCACCAGGGGCAGTGCTAAAGAGCTCCTCCACCCCGCTCCCCTCTGGTCATCTGGTTGTGAATCCTTCCTTCTCAAGTCCTAAAGAAACTCCGATTGAAGCTCCCTTACCTGGCTGGTATTGGGTACTCAGTGCCATTGATAACGTAGATGATATCAGGCAAGATGTGGATGGAGTCACAGCTGACGATGTACTGCACGTGGAGAGGGTAGAAAGGAAGGAGGGGGCTGAGACGCTGGACAGGGCTTACCTTCCCTTTCCAAGAGACTCACAGAGCGAGCTCCAGTAAACAGCAGTCTTACCTCCCCATTGGAGTCCTGGCCGGCCCCGTCTAGCTCTGGATGTTGGCGATGACGCTGGGTGGGCCAGTCAGCAGAGAGCTCCCTGTGTCCACGATGCTCCGACAGCCGCCTTCACAGCCAATAATCACGCCATTCATTGTGGTGCTAGGAAATGGGGAGATGCATTTGCAGCCTCGGGCTCCACTCTCCAGCCCTTCCCTGGACTCTTCGGTTTCTCATTGGTGAGCATTCACCGTAACTAGCCCACCCCGGGCCCTCTCTGCTGCTACCTCCTGGCCACGGGCGTGCTCTCATACCACGCAGCACTGTAGGTAGTGCCCCAGCTCGCTCCCTTTCCACCTCTTGCTGTGGGCTCAGTGATCAATACCACCGTTCTTGGAAAGGGGTTTATCAATGGATTGATTTGATATGAAACCACACGATCACGGGGCCCAAGATGTGCCTGCTCTCTCTGGCCCATTCCCCACGCTCTCCAGATTCTCCCTTTGGCAGAGTCCAGACGGTTCTCTCCCACATAGGCCTCAGCTCTTCCTAACTTGGGAATCCTCCATCGCCCCAAGCCGGGCTCCAGTTCTATGACGTTGTTCTAAGCAGGACGGAGTCTCTTCTAACGTCTCCTTTCCAGCTGATGTTTTAGCTCCTGCATCTCATTATATAGTGTTGCTCTGTTCTGCTTCATTCTCCTTCTCAGGATTTGGGGTTTCAATGTTACTACAGTATCCTCCTCCACTCTCTCCCCTCTCTCCTGAAATGGTCATCACCTCTCCTAGACTCAGCCGGTTCTTCTATTCTCCTGCTCAGTATATTCCTGACACCCCCCCCCCCAAGTCCTTGTATCAACGTCCAGCTTCCCAGGCACAGAGCGAAGACTGTCCAGGGGGCAGACTGGACCAGGAGTGGATGGTATTACCTGTCCAGAGAGATCTGCCAATATCTGGGATTAGAGACAGGTACCCAATTGAGGTTTCCTTGATAGTAAGAAGGGCCTACATCCCCATTCTGCCCTTCTGCTCATCCCTGAGAGGGGGAAAGGAAGGAAAGGAGGGAGTCACCAGGAGCTCAGTGGATGCTTAGTAAAGATTCTGCTGTTTTGTCATGAAACTTTAGAATTGGAGCCCACCTTAGGACGCTGAACTTAGAACATCAAAGCTGGAAGGGCCCTTAGAACACAGAATATTAGAGCTCAGTGGGACCTTGGAATACAGAACGTCAAAACTGAAAG
>NW_020953709.1:1697134-1721028 GCF_900497805.2 Vombatus ursinus
CAATCAATTCTCTTCTGAGCCCCTAGAACTTTTGGCCCTTAAGGGCTTCCTGGAGCCCTCAGAGTGAGCCCATTAGGTAACTGCAGACATTGGGCTATGGGTTAATGATTGTGTGTTGGAAGAGGGAGGAGAGGCCCAGGGAGAGAAAAGCTGAAGAGTCAAGTCTCTCCACTAGACTGGGAGCTCTTTGAAGGCATTGCTTTGGCTCCTTTATTTTGAAGGCTCCCTCGGTACCTGAGTACTCTGCATACAGTAGGCATTCAATAAATGTTTGTGGAATTTGTTGAATTTCGCAGTGCTGGGAGGGACCTTGGATCTGGGAATGAGATAGCTTTGCCTCCTTTTGTCTTGCCATGGCCTCTGGGCACCCTCTGATTTAGGAGGCAGTTGTGAAGCAGAGGCAAGAGCCACCCTGGGAGCTCATGAATCTTAGGGATTTTCAATATTGGGAGTCTGAACCTCTCTAGACCTCAAGGATCTCGTCTATAAAATGACGGGACTAGACTAGGTGATCCTCAAGGTCTTTTTTAGCTCGAAACTTATGATCTTATGATCCAGGCCAAAAACAATAACGTGAGATATAGAGCCAAGAACTTGGATTTGAATAGCCAGCTCTGCTCTGCCATTGTATGGCCTGGTATAAGTCATTTTCCTTCTCTATGACTCAACCCCTATAAAATGGGGGTGGGGTGGATGGAATTATCTCTAAGGGATTTTCTTGGTCTGACGTTCGTAAGGTCATAGGATTATAAATTCTGACCTGTAAGGAGTCTTAGAGGTCATCCAGTCTAACCCTGTCATTATACAAATGAGGAAACTGAGGTTAAGACTCCTCACTGCTGGGAATCTCTTAAAGCGGATTGAAGTTCTTTCATGATGCTTTCAAGCTTTGGCTAGTGTCGAGTAACTTGATGTCCTCTAGTGGGATGCCAAACATGGCGGTCATGCATCAGGTGGCTATGATTTTGTGAGTGTGGGAGTTTCCTTAACTAACACAGGTCATGAATCTGTTTCAAACTTAGCAGGAAGGTCTTAGAGAGGTCTTTGAGTCTCAAAGAGGTTAAGTGACTTGTGGCATAGTCAGTTAGTAAAGTGTCAGAGTTAGGATTAGAAACCAGTTCTTCCTGAATCCAGGCCCCGCAATCCCTCCATCCACACTCTCTATTCCATTCATAATGGCGGACAGTTCAGCGTTCTGCCAGTGGAGGGCGTTTCCTGCCCTTACTTACGAGCTCAGGTAGAAAGCAAAGACATCTTAAGAAATCAGATCGTGGTCCCACATGTTGTCAAAGACTGGGGAAGCTTCAGAGACGGCAAGGGAGGGGTAAGCCAGATCCAGGATCCCCTCGAAAGGGGTATAGTACAGGGCACTCCCAGGCTCAGTGCTGCTCAGACCAAAGGCTTGGTTAGAATATAGAATATCTCCAATCTCAGTACAAGAGAGAATGAAAAGTGTTTATAGAATAGATGAGTGCAGAAATAATAGGCAAGCAGCTTTGACTCGCAGAGGGAATGTGGAAACTGATTTGCTATGGGAACAATAACTGATAACTCTGGATTAGCATTTAAAAGACTTTTTTTAGCCCCAAAAGAATGAATTTGTTAAAATTCATTTTCAATTTCAAAAATTTCAATTTCAAATTTCAAAATTTCTAAAATTTTGAATTTCTAAATCAAAGGACTCTGAGAGAAAGATTTTTAGAACAACGAGCAGAACCATATAGTAGGGTAGGGTGGCCTGGGCTTTTTCCCGGGTACCAAAACTCAGAGGTACAAAAATTTAATAATGACAGCTGGCATTATATAGCACTTATCTCATTTGCTCCTCACAATAATTCTGTGAGGTGGATGCTATTGTTACCCTCATTTTACAGATTGGGAAACTGAGGAAGATTAACAACTCGCCCAGCACCTAGTAACTCCAAGTCGAGTACTCTTCCCTACTATGCGTCCCTAGCTACCCCAAAATGTATACTGCATGAGGAGCTCTCTTCCTCAGTTGTTTTCTCCTTGGAAGCAGCCCACCCAGAAGCTTTCTTGGATGGCCCAGGGTCTCTGTCTTTTCACTCCTAAATGGCTAATATGAGGACATATTTAGTGGGATTTGCTCTGGGATACTAATTTGGAGTTCTTGATCTGAGTCAAAAATAGCTAATTATGTTGCTAGGAATGAAGCCTTTCCAATGTGCCCTTGAGGCAGCTGGGTGAAAGAGTAGATAGTGCCTGGAGTCAGGAAGACCTGAGTTCAAACCCCAACTCAGACACTTACTACCTTTGTGACCCTAGGCACTTAACCTCTGTCTGCCTCAGCTTTTTCAAATGTAAAATGAGCATCATAGTAGCATCTACCTCCCAGGGTTGTTGGGAGGATCAAATGAGATAATACTTGTAAAGTACTTAGCACAGTGCCTGGCACATAGTAGGTGCTTAATAAATGTTCCTCTCCTTCTTTCCCTCCCTCCTACTCATGAAGCCAGCCCTGCCTTTTAGCTGTGGCTTGGATCGGATTCTATGGTCACCTGGACAATGTCATAGGCGAGAAATCCAGTCATGCTGCCGGTGCCATAGTGGATGGCCATGGTCTGGCCGGTGGGCTGGAAGCTGAAGGACTTCAGAGGGTCGAACAGGTTGTGCAAACACCAAAAGACTGACGATGGTCAGTCGCTTAGTTAGACCCCAGGCTCTATGGAGTACCCACCCCATCCTCCATGAAGCAATGGGGAAGGGCAGAGGAAGCATATTGGAGGCGGGGATAGTGGCAGAAAGGACCGTGGGAGAAAGAAGAATGTCTCATCTCAATGATGAAATGAACATCTGTTCTAAGGCTGAAATTCTGGACACGTAGAAGTCCTCAGGGATCTCATTCTATGGACTTGTCTTCTCAGTAAAAATGATGGAGTCGGACCAGATGTCCTCTTAGGTCCTTTCCAGTTTTAAATCTATGATCCTAAGAACCACTCTGAAGGGTCTGGTCTCATTGGCAAGGACCACTGTTCATCTCTCCAGCCCTCAAACAGATGGGAATACCCTACCACTCAAGGAATCACGATCATGACGAAAGCCCATGAGCCCTGGTGGATTTACAGCAGGCGAGGCTGGAGCAGTAGACTGAGGGGACCCAGAGGCTGGAGGATCTGGTATCAAAGAGGACCTCAGACTCTTGTGGGGGGTTCCCGATACCAATGGTTCCAAAGTATGCAGTCTGCCAGACCAGGAAAAATGGCCAGTTACAGCGACTGTTCACCAGCCCTTTTTTCTTTATGGCACTAGGCCAACCCCATTGTCCTTATCCAAACATGTCTTGTACTATCCCACCCCCTTTGCTTATACCATTCCGTGCTCCCCAGATGCCCTCCTAATTATTCTGTCTGTCCAAATTCTACCCGCTCGTCAAGGCCCAGCTCTCCATGAGCCTTCCTTGTCCCTCCAACTCACAGAGATCACTCTCTTCTTTGAACTCAGAGCAACCGTGCTCTGTCACTTACTTGCCAGTTAGCCATTGACTGTCTCCCAGTATCTCATACTGTTATAAAGCTTTTGTATTTATGCTCTATCTTCCCAATAGGCCTGCCCTCAAGGAGCTTACATCTGCTTGGGGGTGATCTCATTGGTTCAGCCACTCATTTGGGTAAGACGGAGAAGGCCGAGTACATGGTTCAATTCTATAAAATCCTCTTTTTGGCTTTTCAAGCTCTCCTACCTTTCCGGTCTTCTTATAGCTCATTAACCTCTGGTTCTTCCCGCCATCTTGGTCTTTTTTGCACAAGACACTGCATCTCCAGGTATGTTCACTGACTCCTCCAGGCCTGGAATTCTCTCCCTCCCCGTCTCTGCCTCCTGACTTCCCTGGTTTCCTTCAAGTCTCAGCTAAAATCCCACCTTCTACAACAGGAAAACTATAGCCTTTGGGTTCTTCTACCGTCTTCCATGATGGCTGTGCCTTCTCTCAGTCTTCACTTTATCCTCTAGAGAACTTATTTTCATGCTGTGTCCCCCATGACATTATGAGCATCTCCAGGGCAGGGACTGTCTTTTGCCTCTTTTTTTTTGTATCCCCAGTGCTTGGCACAGTGCCTAGCATTCATTCATTCAATAAACATGTATTAAGTGCTTAATACATGTTCATTCACTTGGCTGACCAGACTCTATTTTAACTATAAAAAGAAAACAAATTACTAGGGGAAACATGGCCTTAGGCTCAGGGCCTTATACACCAGGGGCAAGTCCCGGGTTGCCCACTCTTTCTGACCACTAACATCCTAAGTCTAACACCAGCCTTGGGTGCCCACTCCTCTCAGCACCCAACACCACAGCTGGGGTGAGGCTCTGAACCTGGCCTTTCCGACCAATCATATCCATGTAGTTGGCCAAGGGTTCTCCAGCTTCTTCAGTGGCTACAAAACTGGAGAAGTACTTGGTTGCCTAATTCTGCGGGTGTCTCTTCAGGAAATCCTTCAGCAGACCCTGTTCTCAGAGGTTCTGCCTTAGGGACTTCCCTTTCTTCAAGGAGATTCTTTAGGGTTGGAAAAGATGACAGTCAAGAAAGGATGAGAAGTAGGTAGAGGGCTGCTCAGATGATCTCATACAGGACATCCAGGACCCTGGAATTTACACTGCACTCCACTCCACTTTCCAAAGCCAGTGAATTCTCTCCCCGTATCCTCTCAACAAGAGTGTAGTGAGGCAAGAATAATAATTAGTGAATAACACAGAAAGCATTTTCTAGAACTTGCTTATGAACTTCACAAGCACCCTCTGAGACTGGTCCTATGAGTGGTTTTATACCCACTTTATGGATGAGGAAACTAAGGCCCTAGGTGGTCATTGTAAGGGATCCCAGACAGCGTCTAGGGAGCCCATGATTTTACAGATGAGGAGAGCAGCTTCCAATTTTAACTAATTATCCTTGCTCACTAACTATTGAACTCAGGGGTTTCTATGCTGTGGAAGGAAAGCAAATGCCATCAGCACCTTCTCAATTTTGGTACCTTGGGGCAAAGGGCCAGCTGTCCCAACCTAGTTACAACTCTGGTTAGGAGAGTTCAGGAGGACAGAGCTCACCTGATGAAGCCTTTGGAGATGACCATCAGCCCCAGGAAGAAGAACCACCTCGTATTTCTTGCCTGTACCCTAACCCCTTGGGAAAAGCAAGATGCAGTATGGAGCTCCAACAGCTGGCTCAAAGCTGCCTCCTCTATATACTTCCCACCACTGCACTCGGGCACCTTGGAGGCCCATTAGGGAGACTCGATAAGAAATGCAAACTTTGCTGGGGAATACTCCTTTCTCTCCCTGTTATCCTCAACAAAAGCAATCAGAGAATTCTCCAAAGAGAGTTGTTGGGCTTTTTTTTTTTGCTTTTTTTTAAAACTACAGTTTCTTCCTTTGGGTTCTTCCTGGAAAGCCCCATGACTGACCCAGGGCATGAGGAAATTATTATTAATTGGGATTTGATCAGAGTCAGGACTGAAAGTGGAGGTGGGGGAACCGGAACCATGTGTTGAATTATGTAAGGAGAAAAGTGGTGGGATGTCCTCCTCTGGCCGTGGATGGGGACAACTCTCCAGTGTAAGGGGCAGGGCAGCACTTCATGGGATGCCAGCTCCTGGTCATCATTCTTCCCACTTGCCTTACTTCACCCATTTTTTCCAAGGGGCTTGGGTGTCCGGTCTTGACAGGCTCTCAGAAGAGACTCAGTTTCCAAACTTAGAGCCTGAGACTCATTTTCCAGAGGAAGAGACTTAGGAAAAGGACATCTCCAAGATAGCACGGCCAGGCAGTGACCAAGCCCTGATGTAGCCTCAGATCTCCTGGCTCTGACCAGGACTCAGCCTTTCCCAACCAAAGAGGTTTCTCTTTGGGTTCTGAGAAAGGAAACAATTCAATTCAACAGCATTACTGGGCCTACTCTGTACTTGGTATTGGGAAGTGTGGAGTCCAGGGGAAAGAAGAAAAAATTCAGGAGGAAATGGGGGCTAGCTGGAGTAAAAAGGAGCAGTATGGGGGAAAGAGTGAACAAAAGAAAGGCAGACCTGCTAACGAAGAATGCTGCTTGGTCTACAGACTGAGAAGCTGGAAGAATGAGGATGACTGTGTATGCGGGAGGATCCCCCCGTGCGCTCCCCAAAATCCCCCTCCCCCCCAGAACTTTTCTAGCCTTTGTCTTGCTGCCAGAGGAATGGCAAGAAGTTAAGAAACAGGGTCAGTTGGGGATTTTAGAAGGAAAGGAAAGGAAGTGAACGACCCAATTATTTGGGATAGCAGAATATAATCTGTGGGCTAATTCATGAGGAAACTTCCTCCAATGATACAGATGACAGCCTGTGGGGCCCTCATCTGTGGCCTCCAGACAGTCTACCCAATAGACAGAGAGCTAGACAGAGCATTTATTAAATACCTATTATATACTTGGGTCCTGTGCTAAGCACTGAGAATATTAATAAAAGCACCAGGGAGGAGAAGTGATTTGCCAAAGGTCATGCAAGTCCTCAGTGTCAGAACTGGGATCCGAACCCAGATCTTCTTCCTCCCAATCTGGCGTTCTTTCTGTTCTCACTTGAAGACCCTGGGTGAGGGGCTCCCGCTGTCTCCTGGGGCCGTCCACTCGTTCCACCATGGCTGTCTTTCGTGGTTAGGACATCGAGCTCACATCTGCCTCCTTCCATCTTGGGTCTGTCCTTGGCAGCCGAGCAGACCTGAGTCTGACCCCTCCCACATAGGTCAGCCCGTGCTCCCACGTCCTCCCTCGGTCTTCTCTTTTTCAGGCTCGACATCCCCAGAGCCTGTGACTGATCCTCATACACACGGTTTTCTGTACTCAAACCAGCCCAGTGCTCTAGATACGCTCCAACCTGGCAATGTTCTTCTTCTAAGATGTGGCCCCCAGACCCAACCCCCCAAACGCAGTATCAGTTGCTTGACACGTCAGTGGCAGCAGCTCTCATCAGGCCTCACGCCTCTGACTTCAACTCAAAACGCCTTGTGGGAGGCAGCAGACCATTGGTGATGGAGGCTCCATGTCCTTCTCTTGAACCCCGAATCGTTACCACTGGTGCCTTGGTCATCCTTGTGGGTGCAACGGCGCCAAATGAGATGGGACCTTGGTGCAGCGGGACTAACAATTGGTGACCAGGACTCAGGCGGTGCCCCGCCATCGAGATGGAGCTGAGACCAGCCGACAGTATGATAATTTCCCTCTCTGGGCATTGTACCATCAATCTATAAAATGAGAGAGTGACCTCGAAGGTCCTGACCAGCTCTAATAAGTTTCTGAATCCATCCAGTAGCCTATGAGAGTTGAAACAAGTGCCATGCTATGGAGCACACTTGGAGTTTCCATCATGGCAGCTTTATTCACGTGGCAGCTGGTTGCTGGGGACTTGTCCCCTGCCTCCATTCAGCTCTGACTCAATGGAACCCAGGATGTTGGGATTTCTTGAACCCAAGTCCGGACACGGCCATCGCGGGACAGATGCTCCATCACCTAAGATTGGGAAAGAACAAACAAAGACAAAAGCCCAGAACAGCAGCCAAGGGTGCAGATGCCAGCTTGTCTAGTTGAGTCCCCCTGGCATGGGTAGGCACCATGATGCTGGGGTAGACAGAGGCAATCCCCTCTCCAGCTCTCCCTGAAAGTCTTCCAGTTACATGTCACGGATTGAAAAGAAGAGAGCGCTAGTCAGAAGTTGACTTTTCCTTTAACTACCACAGCCTCCTGCACCCCAGCCCTTGTCACAGGGCAGGAAAGGGCCAAGGCACCATTCAGTGTTTGCATGTCCTGCTAAAACACCGCATCGTTTTAACACTGGGTCACCACACGTCCAGAAGCAGGCACCAAAGCTTCCATTTCGTCCAACCAGAACCAGAAAGGGCAACCCTGGGGTGGCCATTGTTACGAGATCCACAATGGCAGCAGTCCCCCAGCCTCCTAGTCTCAGTCACCAAAAATCAACCTAGGATTTATGGCTTAAACCTAGGATTCAGGTTTTATATAAATCTATTTATTTATTGTGATTATCAGCCTGAATGATGAAGGGGTTGGCACAGACTATGGTAAACACGTGGAATTAGGAATCTGGGGAAAATGAGCTTTCCGTCCTTTCTTTGGCCGCCTGAACCCTTGTCCTCTTGCTCAGTCCTGGTCATTGTCCAGCCCAAGGTGGGGAACCTGCGGCCTCAAGGCCACATGTGGCCCTCTAGGTCTTTGGGTGCAGCCTTTTGACCAAGTCCAAGTTTCACAGAACAAATCCTTTTATTAAGAGGATTTGTTCTGTGAAGTTTGGATTCAGTCAAAGGGCTACACTTGAAAACCTAGAGAGCCATGTGTGGCCTCGAGGCCACGGGTTCCCCACTCCTAGTCTAGCCCATTGCTTAGCCCAGTCTCTGCTAAACCCCGAAACCACAAGGACAAGAAAGAATTAGAGAAAAAAGACATTCCCTGATGTCTATGGGCAAGTTGGAGGAGTGATGGAGGAACTTCCCTCTTCTAAAGTTTTAAGATTATTCACAAAGTGCTTTCTCCCCAGGGGGTCCATTTTACAGGCCCAGAGGTGAAGAAGCTGGCCGTTTGGTCTGACAGCCTTGGGGTTGGGGATGCCTACCACAACCCCAGTGGAGTTCCCCAAGCAGGGCAAATGGAGCCCTGGGCAGAGAAAACGAGGACCTGGAAGATACACTATGTAAAAGGTTGCCGAGGTCTTAGCAGGTTGTGGGTTCAGGCCCCATTGTTTGATCCTTGCTTCGTGACTGGCATCCTTCTGATACTCAGGAGAACAGAGACTGCTCCTGTCCAAGCCACAAACCAGGCTGTAGATTAGACAAGGGTGTTTACTTAGCCCAATTATTGGGCTCTGGGCCAGGGGGTTCTTTACCCCAGAGAGAACAAGCAAACAGAAGAAGTCACCCTTCTGGGGCAGCTAGCTGGTCAGGGAACCTGGCACACGCAGCTTGGGGACTTTTCAGTGATAACAGACTTAGCTAAATGGAGTTAGCCTCACAGTGTATGCACCTCTGTGAGTTCCCTGATCTCGGTTCCCAAAGCTGCACTCAATCCACGTCCCAGATGCTCACTGGGGTCAGAGGAGGATGGGCAGAATGGCTTTGACTGGGGACCGCTCAGTCCTCGCGGCCATCGCTGAAAGCCCCTGGAGGTCTTGGCTGAGGGTTGCTCCAGGAAGGTGAAAGTTCCTGGAAGGCCTGAATCATCAAATCACAGATGCTTAGCAAATGCTGGTTGGATAAATGGATGAGTGTCTCCATTATAATCAATGTTGGACAAGGCCAGAGGACTAGAGGGAATGTGCTGTGGGAGCCAGCAGTCCCTAGGAGACCGTGAGCTCAGGGCCTTGCGCAGAGTAGGCGTGTAAAGAATGCTGGTTGAAGTGGTCATAGATGCCGAGCTGGAAGGACCTTTAGAGCTCATCTCATTCCATTTGACAAAAGCCCGTTGGTATAGCATTCACTCCTCACTGGCAGAGATCAATGCCTGGCTCCTGCCTGGGGGTGGGGGCTGCAAAGGATTCGCTCTCTTCAAGCTCTCACATCTCAAGTCTCTGGGTTTGCTTTGGGTTTCTTTCAAGTCTTCTCAGGCTCTGAGGTCACTTCGGGACCTGTAGCTTCCAGCTTGGAGAGAGAAGATGCAAGATGCCGATCCTACTTCAGGTCTTTGAAGGGGGAACGAGACTCTGGGGAGAAGCTGGCATGAGACGAGTGGGCAGTCTCCATCCTGCCCCTAGCCTCATCTTGTTACATGAGAGAATTCCCCTCGAGTGAGGTCTGGGACTCCTTCTTGGTTGAGCTGAGTTACTTCAATACCAATGGGAAAGCTCCTTCACTCTGAATTGGCTGGTCTGCATTCTCCTGTGTATAATTTCTCTGGTTTCTGTTTTACTATTGACTTGGACAAATGGGTTTCTTTGATATTGACTTTTTGGTAGAAAGGGAGTCAAGCCTTGGATGTAAAGCCTGGGTCTTCTTTTTTCCCCAATTAATGACCAGTGATCAAAAGTTTAGCTTGAGCCGGAAAATCACATCCCCACCCCTGCCCTAGACTAATAATATTTAAGGGAGCAGATAGATGTAATTCTAGCTTGGTAGCCTCTCTCTCTCTTCTCTCTCTCTGAGAAGGGCAGAGAGGCCAAGCTTCTGGCCCCAACCTCCTGCTTCTCCTCTTAGCAGGAAATAGTCTCCCTTAGAGAAAGGTGGAGGGAGAAGAGGCTCGTGTTATCTAACTGCCTCCCTTTGAGCCATACAATGACATCCCCATGCTCGATGCCCACTATAGATAATAAGAAGCATTTATACAGACAAAATTTACAAAATGCTTCAAATATGTTATCTCGTTTGATCCTTAAAACAAACCTGGGAGTTAGATGCTATTATTATCATCCCCGTTTTAGAAAGGAGGAAATTGAGGCCGAGGTAAAATAACTTGCCCAAGATCACATAGCTAGTAAGTGTCTGAGGCAGGATTTGAACACAGATCTTCCTAACTCAGGTCCGTCGCTCTATCGACTGCCCTGCTGAAATGGTAGAAGGAGCTATAGATTTTAACCCGGAGAAAAAGAAGACTGAGTCTAAAGACAATGGCCTCAAATGCTTAAAAAAGATTGCCATCTGGATGAGGGATTAGACTCATTCTTGTCTTCCAGCCAGATTGGACAGCCACCTGTTGGGTAAGCCATAGAGAGAACTCTTAGCTAGTTGATAGCTGCTCTGCTCCAGAGGCATGGAGCCCCTCAATGGGGCAGGAGAAGTGGATGCCCTCCAGGGCCCTCTGCCCTCTCCAGTGCTGCAGTCTGAAGCTCATTAACCTGCTGGCACTGATCCAGCCCTGATTTGTTTGAACCTCTCGACCTTATCACAACCCACGCTAGGTATTCCTCAAGGCCCATGAGAACACAAATTCCTAAGAGGTTTCCAACAGCCCTGCTGATATCAAAGCCTTCAGGCATCCCCCAGAGATTGACTTTTAGGTGAACTGCCTGGAGGTCAGCAGCTTAACTACACTGGGCAGTATTGTCCCCATCCGTCTTGGCTGAGAGTCGAGACTCTATAAGGGGTCAAATAACCCCCTTAATCACGGGTCTGTGGGCTGGGAGCTCTTCCAAGGTGGAGGGGGGCTCTTGGTCATTGATATCAGCAAGAATGTGTGCCCAGGCGTGCGGTAGCAGCCCCCTCTGTCCCTTGTTACTCCAGGAGAAGATTCAGGGAGGTAGAGTAAAAATGGCGCTGGTCCTGGGGTCGAGACCTGGCTTCACCTCCGCCCTCTGATGGTAACGACCTCTGCGACTTTGGGCACAGAGGTAAAATGTGGGGCTTAGATCAGAAAGACATTGAGGTCCCTCCCAGCTCTCCTATAGAAGGAGACCGTCTGATCTCCCTGGCTCTGGGAATTACCTTCTCTCTTTCACCTCTCAAGTCAAAAAATCCACCTGACAAATCACTAGCAGGAACTGATATTTCGACTAACTCTCTTGATTTTCTCCTCTGACTTACTCCCTTAGCTCCAGGTTTTTCATGCTATCTGCTCTCCCCCAAATATCCTGCATCGGGTCACTGGATGTGGAGCTGGAGAGGACGTTGGAAATCAGACCACATTTTGCAGATGAAGAAACTGAGAAGGGAAATGACTCGGCGGAGCCAGGATTCTAACTCGAGTCCGCTCCATCAACTTGCCTTCTCCCCCATCTCATGAGGGCGTCCTAGACAGTCTTCAGAGTGAGATTCACCTGCCTCCTCCATCAAGTTTGTCTTGATCACCCAACCAGAAGTGCACTCTCTGTCTCTGTCTCTCCTCGCCCTCTCTCTGCCTCTTTGTGTCTCTTTATCTCTGTTGCTCTCCCTCCTTCCTCTCTACTCCCTCCCTCCCTCTTTCCCTCTCCTTCCCAACCTCTGTCTCCCTGTCTCTGTCTCCCGTCTCTCTTTGTGTCTCTGTCTCTGTTGCTCTTCCTTCTTCTTCCCTCCCTCGCTCTCTTTTTCCCTCTCCTTCCCAACCTCTATCTCTCTGCCTCTGTCTCTCCATCTCTGTCTTTGTCTGTCTCTCATTTGCTATTTTGGCACCGAAGAATCCTCTTCTCCTAATTTGACCCGTATTTAGTGGTGAGCTCCTTCAAGCAGGGGCAGCCCCTGCCACGGAGTATTGAACATAAGTAAGCACTTAATGTTTATTGAATGAACCAGTGACTCAATGGATGAAAGGATGCTCAAATGCAGGATTGTGGGCGTTCAGAGGCAGCATGACAGCATTCCCCGGACAGGCTGCAAGATCTCAAGGATGCTGGCTGGACACCAAGGGGCAGGGCTGTGCCAAGGCTGAGCCTACTGAAGGCAGGTCCAAAGACTCCTGGGATCATAGAATCATTGATCTTGCCCTGGTGGGAGCTGGGAGGCCAGCCGGTCTAGTGCCCTTGTAGCAGGATGGAGGCAAAGGAGGGTTGTCACCAGTGCTCATGACCGCCATATCCATGACACTCCCCCTCAGAACCCTGTTCTGTAGCTCCCAATACATCAAACGTTTACCACTCACACACTAAAATCGCCCCACAAGTCCAGTTGAGTCGATTCAATCCGACACACATTTATTAAGCTCTTATGACATGCAAGGCACAGAGTTAGGGATACAAAGATTAAGTGCCCCTTAGGCAGCTTACAGTCTTGTGAGGGATCCACACATAGATGGAGAAGTAAGTACAAGATAATTCAACGAGAAAGCACTGACATTTTGAGGGGGATAAAGAAAGGCTTCTTGAAAACAAGATGGCAGCTGAGCTGAGCCTTGACTGAAGTGAGCAATTCTGAAATGAGATGTACAAACAAGCTATAGACAGGTGTCAAAATATCAGAGATACCCTGTTTTTCAGAACTAAGGCCTAACAGGCAGGCTGTGCCCTGACCTTGGCATACCCATAATCCTTTGCACTCAGGATGATGTCACCCTCTGGCAAAGTGTATTGCTTGGACCAGCACCAGATGCTCCCCGAGGAACACCAAGGTGTTCCCCCTGTTTCCCGGGACCGTCCGTCACATGTTCACAATCACTGACAGGTACTGTACTCCTGTTCCTGTCCCAGAGCTCTGGTTCTGTACCTGGCAGGGTGGCCACTACTGCCAAGACAATGACTGTTCCCACGGAACCCAAGAAATGCCAACCATGGAAACTATCTCAATATCTAGAATTATTATATTGTAGTCAACCCCTTTCACGTATATAAGTGGCCCCAGCCTTAGCAGCCTTAAGCCCTCCTTCTGGGTGGGGAGGCTTCCATATGCATGCACCATTTTCCTCACTCTGAAATTAATTAAACCTCTGTTTGGGTTCTGACTCTCCTGTCTCTAGCCTGCTCTGTTTGTCTGACTCCAGCACCCAAAGGTTAGAGGCTGGTTCCCGTCCAGTTGACACAGGCTAACTGGAAATGATCAGCAGAGGGAGGGCTCTAGAATTAAGAGGGCTTGGGGAAGGCTTCCTGTAGGAGGTGGGATTTTAGCTGAGACTTAAAGGAAGCCAGGAGGCAGGATGAGGAGGGAGAGTATTCCAGAAAGGGGGGACAGCCAGAGAAAATGCTCAGAACTGGGAGCAATTCCAAGGGTCTTGTTCTAGGAAGAGCAATTTGAAGAGCCTGAAATTTCACGAGTGCCTTCCAGGAATGGGGACCAGTCTTTGCCAAAGCACGGTGAGAGACGGCGTGGTGATTTCAGAGAACAGCAAGTAGTCCAGTTTGGTTGGCCTGGAGGTGTGGAGCGCGTGAAACGAGGATCACAGAATTCTGATGATTCACTGTGCTAAGTAGGGGGAGTGGAACCTCGAATATTATACCACTGAAGTGCAAAGTCTAACAAGTCTCCAAATATTATTCCAGCAATGAAGTGATCAGATGGCTCTTGTCTGAGGCTCATCTCTAAGTTGGATGTAGGACAATGAATTTTGGAGACACTTTGGAGACACACAGTTTTGGAGGAACTCTGGAGGACTGGCTACCAAATAACAGAGGCATTATTTTCTGTGTAAGCATACACACACAGGCAAATCCACTGATTCCTTAAAATATTGAAACATGAGCAAGGTCCCCTATAAGCCTTGGGTTTGTGAATAGGACAGACCTTGTGGTCAACGAATTCATAACACGACAGTGTAACATTATCTATGTTGCATTGTATTATTATTTATTTTGTTAAACATCCTCCAATGACACGTTCCTCAGGTTGAGGGCACTGCCCCTGAGTTTGACACCTGTGAAATCTAAGGAAATCCAAGGAAAGTGAGAAATACAAGGTCATCCAATTACAGGAAATGGTAGAGCTGGGATTTGATGCCAGGTACTTTGACTGGAAATTCAGTACTTTTTCTGAGTGAAGGTTGAATCTAGATTTTTTTCCCATTATGCTTTTTAATATGATTATGTTAGCTGCTTTCCTAATGTTGAACCATCCTTTTATCTCTGGTATAAATTCAACTTGGCCATAGGGAATCATTTTTTGGTATAGTGCTATAATGTTTGGTTTCTCTTTGCTGTAATTTCATTTCAAAGTTTTGTATCAATATTCATTAGCGATAGTAATCTATAGTTCTCTTTACTTGTTTTATCTTCCCTAGTTTGGGTATTAGATCTAATATCACATAAAAATAAGCTTGTTTAGTGATCCTACTTCTGGAAGTTTATGATGATGTGGAATCAGAGAATCTGTCTTCCTACTTCGGTTTATGTGTAGCTATTCTCTGACTGTTTGCTTGCTGTCTGGTGAAGAAAAATCCTGTTTCACTGCTGAGCTGGAGTAACTTGCTTGAAAAGGAGCTAACCAGCCGATGTGATCTCTTTCCCTGGCTTCATCTGAATGAGAAATACAAATAACCCTCTGTACGGGAAGATAAAGAGGTCTTGGGTTTTTATCTCCCCACTCCATCTGTCATCTGGCTGCTTTGTACATTGGCCCAGCTGCTGCTGCTGCTGCTGCTTCTGTCCCAGCTGTGGGACAACTTGTTTTCTTTCTGGTTCTTAAATAAAGGTGTACTGAAATCAAAATAGGCTTGGCTATGACCCTGTGAGCTTTGAAAGGTCATCAGAGCAAGCCAGGACAGATCCAGGAGCTGGAGTTCGTGCCAGAGTTTGCTGGAAACCAAGCCCAGTGAACCTGGACAGCTCTGACAAAACCTGTTTGACCCAGCCCAGCAGTGGATTGACAACAGAATCTCCATGGCCTACTTGTTCTTTGGCTAAGCCACATTCAGAAGTGAAGCTGATTGGGTAAAATGTTTGTAGTGACTGCTTTGAGTTCAGGGTGTGCCAGAGCTGGCTGGCTTATGGGCTGATTGTTAGCCTTTCATGGCGACCCATTTACACGTCTAAAATCAGCAAGAGCTACAACTCTCTACAGTCTGACTTCTGACCTCATCATTCAACTGAGACTATCTCCACAGTACTAATAATCTCTTAATTGTCAGATCTGAATCCCCATCCTTCCTGATCTCTCTGAAGCCTTTATCACTGTCAATCACCCTCTTCCTGCATATTTTCCTCTCTCTAGGTTTTGACTGCACTACTCTGCTGGTCTCCCCCTACCTCTCCGGTCATTCCTTTGCTGGCTCCTCCTCCAGGTCATTCCTGCTAACTGTGGGTGTCCGGCAGGGCTCTGTCCTGGATCTTCTTCTCTCCCTCTACACTATTTCACTTAGTGAAACATGGATTCTGTGGATTCAGGGATCATCTCTATGATTCTCCATTCTACTTGTCCAGCCCCAGCTGCTGACCCCTAGTCTGATATCTCCAACTGCCTACTGGACATTGGACATCGTGTATACATCTTGGATGTAACATGTCGCAGAGTTCATTATTTCCCTCTGCCCTCACTCTCCCATCCCCCAAACTTCCCTCTCACTGCTGAGGGCACCGCCATACCCTCAGTTATTCAGGCTCCCCACCTAGGTGTCATCTCAGACTCCTCCCTCTTTCTCACCCCCTTCTCCCCATTTCTAATCTGTTGCCAAAGCCCGGCGATTTTACTCTTGTAGCATCTCTTGACGTTCCCCCTTCCCTCCTCTGACAATGGCACCACTCTGGTACAAAGCTCCTCATGCCTGGACAACTGTAACGGCCTGCTGTGTGATCCACAAGCCTTCGGCCATCAAAGTGACCTCCTTAAAGCACATGCCTGACCGCGTCACCCCCCTCCTCAATAAATTCAAGTAGCTCCCTGTCGCTTCCAGGAGCAAATAGAAGATCCTCTGTCTGGCGTTCAAAGCTCTTCACAAGCTGCCCCCCCCCCCACCTTTCCAGGCTTCTTACACCTGCCCTCCCCACATTTGCCTTTGATCCAGGGACACTGGTCTCCTTGCTAATTCTTGAACAAGATGCTCCAAGGCTGGCATGCTGGCATTCTCCCTCCTGCCCAGACTTCTGTCCCTCCTCATTTCACCTCCTAGCTTCCCTGGAATCTTTCAAGTCTCAGCTTAGATTTTACCATCTACAAAAAACCTTTCCTGATCCTCCTTAATGTCAGTGCCATCCCTCTGCTGGATCTTTCTAGGGTCTTTTGTATATAACTTGTCTATACATAATTGTTTGCATACTGTCTCAGGTTAGACTGTGAGCTCCCTGAGGGGCAGGGACTGTCTTTGGCCTTTATTTGTGACCGAATGCTTAGCACAGTGCCTGCCACATAATATGAGCTTAATAAATATTTATTGACTGACTAATGCCTCCAGGTCATGGAGAATGTTTTTATATTTTGGTTCTTGCACTATCTTCTAAGCGAATATCCCTTTGTGAAACCTACTTGAAATGAATTGGCTAAATATTATGGTGGCCCTGCTTTCTGGGTCAATCAATGATATAGGCTAGATACCAACTATAACTGGTGACTGATATTGGGGAGAACATACCAGAATGGGTGTTTAGATGACAGCATCAGCAGAGCTCCACTTCTCCTCAGAGGTGCTTCCAGACCCTGAGGGGAGAGATGGGGTTCCCCTCAGGAATCCCACTTGTCAGAGGGAGTGTGAATTCATATAAGGACTCCCAGAGTTTATGTTGGCCACACCTGATTGCCCTTTAAATAGTTGATAAAATTCACCTGTGGATATTTTATCTTTTTCTCCTCTCCTCTCTTTTCTCTTCTCTTTTCTTTTCTCCTTTTCTTTTTTCCTTTCCTTTTCTTCTTTCCTCTCCTCTCCTTTTCTTCCAGAGTGTTGATTTCATGCATATAGAAAGTTCTGTTGAGGAACTTTCTTTTTTTTTCTTCATCTTTTTGTTTTGTTGTGTTTTGTTTTTTGTTTTTAAATTTATTTTTAGTTTTCAACATTCACTTCCATAAGATTTTGAGTATTAAATCCCCCCCTTCTCTCCTCCCCCATCCCCAAGACTGTGTGCAATCTGATATAGCTCTACTTATATATTCATATTAAGCATCTTTTCACATTAGTCATGATGTGTAGAAGAATTAGAACTAATGGGAGGAACCACAAGAAAGAAGAAATAAAACAAAACAACAAAAGAAAAGGAGAGCAAATAGTATGCTTCAATCTGCATTCAGACTCCTAAGTTCTTTCTCTGGATGTGGAAAGTATTTTCCAGCATGAGTCTTTTGGAGTTGTCTTAGATCCTTGAATTGCTGAGAAAAGCCAAGTCTATGAAAGTCAGTCATCGAACAGTGTGGCTGTTACTGTGTACAATGTTCTCCTGGTTCTGCATCAGTTCATATCAAATCCGCTTGCTCATCATTTCTTATAGCACAATAGTATTCCATTCCATTCATATACCATAGCTTGCTCAGCCATTCCCCAATTGATGGTCATCCCCTCAATTTCCAATTCTTGGCCATCACAAATATTTTTTGTACATGTGGATCCTTTTCCCGTTTTTTATGATCTCTTTGGGATAGAGACCTAGAAGTGGTATTGCTGGGTCAAAGGGTATGCACATTTTTATAGCCCTTTGGGCATAGTTCCAAATTGCTCTCCAAAATGGTTGGATCAGTTTACAACTCCATCAACAATGCATTAGTATTCCAATTTTCCCACGTCTTCTCCAACATTTATCATTTTCCTGTTTTGTCATATTGGCCAATCTGATAGGTAAGTTGTTTTGATTTGCATTTCTCTAATCAATTGTGTTTTAGAGTATTTTTTCATGTGACTCTAGATAGCTTTAATTTCTTCCTTTGAAAACTGCCTGTTCATATCCCTTGACCACTTATCACTTGGGGAAGGAACTTTCTTTAACAATGTAGAGTGGTCCCTGCCCTATATCTTACAGTCTTGAAGACGTAACATGGGGCACTGAGAGGTCAAATAGCCACCCAGGATAGCGGTGAGTCTTCAATCCAAGTCTTCCTAGTTCTGAGGCCACTAATTGCTGTGCCAGTCACTCTGACATTAAAAGATAAAATGCCTTGTCACTGTTCACTGATTTGATTTATCATTTGCCAGTACTAATAGTAATAATGACTAACCTTGATATATAACCTGTCAGAAAGCATGTGGGCAGAAAGCACGTGCACCGTGACTCCTCAATGTTTCCTGTCTGAGACATTTTAGATGGATTTGTATGCTTCCTATAAGCTTGTGGTAGAAGGAATTTCCTCATCGGAAGTCACCTCTAGCAATGAAATAATAGGTCTAGGGCCATAGCTGTAGAGCAGGGAAGCATTATGTAATCTTGACCCCTCATTGGCTTTGTGCTTCCTGACCTGGTGGAAACTGGGAATTAGCCAGTGTGACTTGTCATGATTGAGATCCCCAGAGGAGGCAGCTGGTTGGCTCAGTGGATACAGCGCTGGGCCTGGAGTCAGGAAGACCTGAGGTCAAATCCAGCTTCGCATAAGTCCTAGCTGTGTGGCCTGGGCAAGTCACTTTATATTTGTTTGTCTTCATCCACTGGAGAAGGAAATGGCAAACCAATCCAGCCTCTTTGCCAAGAAAACCCTATGGACAGATGGTCCGTGGGGTCACAAAGAGTCAGACATGACTGAATAACAACAACAGGGCCCCAGAAGCAAAAGCTGTCATTGGCTACATGGGCGATGTTGGGAATGTCGTTGTTGACTTTAGCTGGGACACCGAGGCATTCAATGTGGCCTGATGTTGGTGGAGCCCCTTGTCTCCTTCCAGTACCGGCAAATGATAAATCAAATCAGTGAACAGGAATTCACTGGAGCCTGTGCTGGTTCATGCTCTGGGGGATAGGAGGCTACTTTTCCTACTATGCTAGAGAGGGAAGAAAGAACACTGGGTTCCTAGGGGACCTGGGTTCATATCCTGCTTCAGCTATCGATGATGGCTATGACCTTAGGCAAGTCCCTTGAGAGGCAGCCTGGCTTGGTGATGAATGGAGTGCATTTGAAATCAGGAGAGAACTGGCCCAGATCCTGGTGCTCTGACCCTTATCAGCTGCCTGACACGGAGCAAAGCCCTTCGACTTTCTGGGCCTTAATTTTCTCATCTGTAGTGACAAGACTGTCTAAGTCGTAGAACAGGGGAGAAATCACTGGTCTGGACCCCAACCAACAATGCTTGCAATTCCTCATGGGCAGCAAATGTGCATAAATGCTGTGGAGCTTGAGAAGCACTTTCCATGTCACCATGGGATCAGAACCTCACAGTTAGGAGGGACCTTATAGACAAGGCAAGAAGTATTTATTAAACCTTTGCTGTTTACCCTGTACTGTGCTTAGCCCCGGGAATACAAGTACAAGCAAAAGGACAGTTCCTGCCCTTGAGGAGTTTACGTTCAACGTGGGAAGAAAACATGCAAAAACAATATTAATACTAATACTAATAATGACTAACCTTGATAGATAACCTGTCAGGCACTGCCGAAGGAGAGGGTGTCCCTGCATGGGGGCATGGTGTCAGAGTTCAAAAAGTCAGAAGCAGAGCCAAGAGAGAAATGAAAATTGGCAGGCCTAGACCCCTTCCAAAATGGCGGCTGCCAGAGGAACGATGTTCCAAGGACTGGATGGGAGAGGGGGCTTCAGGGGTGTAGATAGGGGGAGGAGGTCCCAGGGGCTGAGGGAAGATCCGGGCTGATTCAGCAGCTGAGGCACAGTAACGATGCTGCTGCTGGGAATGAAGAGGCCATCTAGTCCGACTCCCCCCATTTCACTGATGAGGAAACTGAGACCTAAGAGGTCAGGTGACTTGCCCAGTAGTCATAAGAAGAAGAGCTGGGATCTGAACCCAGGGCTTCTGGCAGGCCATTTGACATGAACTCCTTCTTCTCCCTCTTCCACAGTGCCTGGCACATAGTAGGCTCTTAATCAATATTGACTGATTGATTGATCGATCGATTGACTCCCATTGTACCATGTTTCATTTGTTCTTCCCAAGAACCCTGGGAGGTGAGTACTGCAGGTAATCAAAAACAGCAAGTATTTATAAAGCCCACTAAGGTTTGTAAAGTGCTTTACAGATATTATCTCATTTGACCCTCACAATAACCTTGTGGGGTAGGTACTGTTATCATTCCCATTTTACAGGTGAGGAAATTAAGGTAGAGAGAAATGAAGTGACTTAAGCAAGGTCACACAGCTATTAAGTGACCAAGGCAGGATTTGAACCCAGTCTTCCTGCCTCAAAATGTGAGGATTGGGTGACTGATTTACTCATCCTCCACACTTAAAATAATTGGTAAGACACCCAACCATTTGATCTCATAGGTCTCAGACTTAGCGCGGAAAAGTCCTTTGAATGCAGTGACAGGGTACAGGAATCCTGTTTGGATGGGCTGAGGAAACTTGGCCGTGCCCCAAGGGTGGTCTATAAATTATCTCGCTAGAGAACTGGGGCCATTAGAGAGATTGGCTTTGCGGCACACCTCTGAGGAGGCCCCACCTCCGGGGAATGGAGAGGCTTCGCCTTGGCCAGGTCTCCTTCCCACCTCACTCCTCCCAGCTGGAGGACGGCCTTCTGAGCTCGGAAGGGTCTGGAGGGTGGGGGCCTCTTGTCTTCTCCTCAGAGTCTCAGCATCGTCCTCCAAGGTCTTAGCAGCTATGCCAGGGTGGGCATTGGGAGCCACAGACAGACTGTAAGTATGGAGCCCAGCACCAAAAGGACCCTGTGCCCAAGGGGAGCTTGCCTTAGTAGCCTACAAACGGGATGCTGTGCCAGCCCCAACTGCAGCCCTTGTGTTTATTGTACATTTATTCTGCTCCAGTCTAAGAGGCAGATACTTACAGGTAGGTGTACGTATTGCCTCCCGATGGAATGAAGCTCCTGAGGACCAGGGATGCTTGCTCTCTTTCTTTTTCCTCCCTCCCTTCCTTCCTTTCTCTTTCTTCCTTCCTTCCTTCCTCTTCTTTCTCTTTCTTTTTTTCTTTCTTTTCTTTTTCTTCCTTCCTTCCTTCCTTTTCCTTTTCTCTTTCTTTCTTTTTTTTTCTTTCTTTCTTTTTCTTTCCCCAGTGCCCAGCCCATAGCCTGACATAATAGGTGCTTAATAAATGTTCATTGATTGACTGTCCAACCCTGGTTGGGACAATGTTAGTTGACCAACTTGGAATTCCCAGATGTGTTTCCTTTATTTAATAATCATTTGAGTGCTTGCAATATGAGAGCTGTAATGCATTGTGCCGTGTGTATCAGAGGTGCTGAAAGCATTTTATGTTCTAGACTGTGGAATACAATGGAGCCTGCAGGACTCAAAGCAACTGATTTTCTTGCTGCTGCAAACTCTGTTGCAGCCTGGGGTGGGGTGGGGTGGGAGATATTTGGGGGCAGACCTCTTCTGGGTGTCCCTTAAAGTCATTTCGCATTTCCAGTTGCCTGCTTCTAAGATTTGCTCTGTGTATGTGTATACGTGTGCATGTGCCTGCATGCATGTGTGCGTATGTGCATGCATTCATGTATGGTGTGTGTTTGTGTGTGTGTGTATGTGTAGAAAAGTGTGGTCAAAAGTGAAAAGGAGTTGAGGAAGTGGGCTCTTCTTATTCCTCTTCCCCTCCCAGCTTGGCTTTCCTACAATCTCCTGTCCATTTCTGTCTTGCTCTGCATTTCTGACTCCTTTTGCTTGATTCAGGCAGCCCCTCTATCCCCTCTCTTGGCATCTGGGCCGCCATTCAGGCTACATTTCTTCATAACAATTGTGACGGATCCCATCCTGATGTAGGAAGGAAAGCAACTTTATTAAGCCTTTAACTGCGTGCCAGGCACTGTGCTAAGCACTTATTTACAATCACTATCTCATTTGATCCTGGCAAGTAAGTGCTGGTCTTACCCTCATTTTACAGATGAGAAAACTGAGGCTGATAGAGGTTAAGTGACTTGCTCAGGACCACACAGCTATTAAGTGTCTGAGGCTGGATCTGAACTTGGGTCTTCCTGCCTCTAAGCCTTGGCACATCAGGCACTGCGGGGTAGACTTTGGGGACCTCCCACTTCTCTGTTTCACTGCCCCCACTCATTCGGTAGTGGGCACTCACCAAAGGATGCCCATCTGCTCCACTTATGACCAAGCACTCAGGCTCACAAAGCTGAGCTTCATTCACAAGTTCATTTAACCAGTAAGTTTCCTGTGAGACTCCCTTCTGCCCACCCACCCTCACCCTCCACGGATCCGTGCAGTCCTGTCAGTCAATTAATCAGATTTATTAAGTGCCTACTATGTGCCGGCACTGAGCTAAGTGCTGGGGATACAGAGAAAGGTGAAAGCCGTCCCTGCCCTCAAGGAGCTTCCAGTCTAAGACAACATGAAACAACTGTGTACAACCACTTATACACACGGTAAACGTGGCTGGCGCACCGTCGAAAGCAGAACCTCCCTCAGATGCACACATAGCCATCTGTGGTTTCCTCCCGGGTGCCTGGACCACGCGCCTCACCCGGCCTCACTTCCCACTGAACTCTGTTGGGGTTTCAGGGAGACGCTTTCACTTCCTCTTCCTCGGGGGTGGCCGGGACAGGCGGTGCCCATTCCTCCTGACCGCCTCCTCCAAGATGTCGAGCAGGGGAGCGAGAGGGCAAGAGTCTGAGGCCGCAGCCGGCCCAGGCTCCTCTGACTCAGCCCCTTCATGGACAGGTGTCATCCCCACTGGCCCTTGTGACAAGCCTGTGGGTACTATCGCCCCCACTTCACAGGCGAGGTCAGGGAACCTCAGAAAAGTGAAGCGCCTTGCCCCGGTCACATAACGACTGTCAGAGTCAGCATTTGAATTCCAGTCTCTCCAGTCAAAATCCAGCATTTTCCATCATATTATTCTGCATCTTGAGGGTCTAGTGGTGGGAGGGCCAGCCGGCCCATTCCTGGGTAGGAATCTTCCTCCACTGTCCTCAGTCTTCACTCTACTTGAAGACCTCCAGTGATGGAGAACTCACTACCTTCATAGGCAGACCATTAAACACTGAGACAGATCTAATTGTTCAAGTCCTACCTCACAGGGAGCTGAAATCGGCCTCTTTTCCCCCAGATTCTTACGCTTACTGTCTGTCTCTGTGTTGCATGGCCCAGCAGAATGCAAGTTCTCTGAGGGCACATTTTGGTATCTCTGGCCCCTAGCCTGGCTCCTTGCATACAGTCAGCACCTAATGTATGTTGACTGGAATTTAAAACTTCCACGCATTGTTTCTGCCCTTTGGGGTCAAGCAGCAGGCGGCTGATCCCTCTTCTACAGGCCTTAGAAATGTCTGAATTCTCTTACTCCACCTCCAGGTTTCTGTGGCTTCTTTTCAGACTCAGCTCCTATCAGCTCCTGCCTTCCGTCTGAGATGACTCCATCTCTGAATCTGCCTTGTGCAGACCCAGACGTTTACGTATCATCTCCCTCTTTGCAGGCACAGACTGTGTTCATGCTCATCTTTGTACCCCCAGCACTGAGAAGTCAGTGCGTGGCACACAGGAAGCGCTTCATAAATGCTTGCTGCCCTCTGCAGCCCAGAGACAGTGTCACTGGGCACACAGCAGGCACAATGCTTG
>NW_020953709.1:1721038-1771915 GCF_900497805.2 Vombatus ursinus
GCAGCCCAGAGACAGTGTCACTGGGCACACAGCAGGCACAATGCTTGTTGCCTGACTGAAGCCCAGGGAGTGTCACTGGGCACACAGTAGGCATCTCATAAATGCTTACTGCCTGCTGTCCAGAGAGAGTAAACTCATTCTTTTGGTGCCCGCCACGTGCTGCACAGTAAATGCCTGGCACACAGTAGGCGCTTAATAGATGCCTGCTGCCATCAGGGGTCCTGGCCACTGTGACCTGAAGCTCAGCTGGGCCCTGCAGCTTTAACAAGCCGGGCGTGGCCCTGGGCAGCAGGCAGATACAGTGCCCCACCCGCCTGGGCCACGCCCTTGCTCTCGCCCCCCCCATACCCGCCCTCCTCCTGGCCGGGAGTGGAGGGCGGCCTCTGGGGTGGGGCTGGGCTCGCGCAGGCGCACTCCCGTGATTCGCCTCGCCTCGGGGGCGGAGCTTCCTCTCAGGCCCAGGGAGGAGGGGCCGCTTCTGGACTCTCGGACTGTACCAATATTCGTGGAGGGGGGTGGGGTGGGAGGAGACAGGGGCTCCAAACCAAAGAATGAAAACCAGAAAGTGGACCGAGTGGGAAGAGCTGGGAGACAGAGGGTCAGGGTGGCGTCACATCCGGTGGGCGGGGCTAGGCCCTCCCCACTCCACCCCCAGTCCGGAAGGTGCGGTTTAACCGAGAGCAGCGGTGGCAGCAGCTGCTGAGATTCGCAGGTGGGTGGCCCGGGAAGTCGGTCTAGGGGCTGCGTGAGGGGGTGGGGCTAGGGAGGGGGCTCTGTGGGAGCGCGGGCAAAGCTCCGCCGCTGCTAGCCTCGTCCTGGCGAAGCGCCGTGATTGGGCGGAGGGGGCGCGTGACTCACGCCGGCGTTGCCTGGAGTCCGGGTGGGGTGGGGGGGAAGAAGAGAGGCGAGGGGAGCACGTGACCTTCACCCCTCCTTCCCCTCACCCCGCGCACGTGACACTCCCCCCTCCCCAGCAGGTGTTCAAAAGAGTGTAGAAGCGTCTGAGCTGGAGACACCTAGAACGCGAGGCATAGAAGTGGTTCTGGAATAGAGGACATAGAAACCTCTGAGCTGGGAGACACCCAGAACACGGGGCATAGAAGTCTGGGGGGGGGGGGAACCTAAGCCATAGAGCGCAGACTATCCGATCTGGGAGGCAGCGCTGTGGTGCCTGGGGAAGCCCCTGAGAGCCTGGAACGCAGATCTGGGAGGGACCTTAGAACAGGGGATGTCAGAGCTGGGAGGGCCTCAGAACAGGGGATGTCAGTGCTGGGAGGGCCTCAGAACAGGGGATGTCAGAGCTGGGAGGGGCCTTAGAGCATGGGATGTCAGAGCTGGGAGGGACCTTAGAATAGGGGATGTCAGAGCTGGGAGGGGCCTTAGAACTGGGGATGTCAGAACTGGGAGGGACCTTAGAACAGGGGATGTCAGGGCTGTGAGGGACCTCAGAACAGGGCATGTAAGAGCTGGGAGGGGCCTTAGAGCATGGGATGTCAGGGCTGTGAGGGACCTTAGAATAGGGGATGTCAGAGCTGGGAGGGGCCTTAGAGCATGGGATGTCAGAGCTGGGAGGGGCCTTAGAATAGGGGATGTCAGAGCTGGGAGGGGCCTCAGAACTGGGGATATCAAAACTGGAAAGGCCCTTCTGAAGCTTTAGGACACAGAAGTCAGCCCTCATTCAACAAGCATCAGTTAAGTGCTTGCTGTCTTCCGGTCTCTGTATTAAAGCCAGGAATCCAAAGAAAGGCTAAAGTAGCCTGCCTTCAGGGAGCTCACACTCTGACCTAAGATAGAATCTGCAAACCACAGTGTAGGAACGGGGCATGAGCGGAGTAACCTGGAGGGGACCCGAGGGAAAGCGCCAGCCTTTGGGGGACGGAGGCCTGGCTGTCCTTCCCACCAGGAATGCCCTGCTTCCTTACCTTCATTCCTCCTCTCTGCTTCCAGTCTCAGCTCAAATCCTGCTTTCTGTTTTAATTTTTTTTTAATTTTATTTATTTATTTTTTTATGGCAATTGGGGTTAAGTGACTTGCCCAGGGTCACACAGCTGGTGTTAAGTGTTTGGTCTGAGGCCAGATTTGAACTCAGGTCCTCCTGACTTCAGGGCCGGTGCTCTATCCACTGCGCCATCTAGCTGCCCCCACAGATCCTCCTTTCTGCAGGAAGCCTTTCTGGGTCCCCTTTAATTCTGTGCCTCTGATCTGCTGACTATTTCAGATGTATCCTGGCTCCATCTTGGTCCAGGGTTGTTTGCGTGGTCTTCTCCATTAGCCTGGGAGCCTTTCTTTACGTCCTCAGTGCTTAGCGGGGTACCTGGCACACAGGAAGCGCTTGGTAAATGCTTTTGACTGACCCCATGACTGGGCCAGAGCTCTGAGGGAGCGTAGAAATCACAGGGAGAAAAGCCCACTTGCCTAAGGGAATTGTGTTGTTTAAGGTCTGCAGCAAGTCAGTGAGCAAGGTGGGGTAAGAAGGTGGCTCCTCTGAGTGCCCTGGGGGCCAGGGCGCAGCCCACGGTTCTGGGGGCTTTAGCACTGCAGGGCTGAGCTCATGGACAGGGCCCCGTTTTGGGGCCCCCGCTCTCCATCCTGCAGCTAGCACGACCTTGGACAAACTCATTTCTCCTTTCTGGTCTCAGTTTCCTCATCCGGAAAGTGGGGATAATGATCCTACTTCCCAGGGCTGTTTTGTAATTCTTGAAGCATTTTACATGTGTGAGTAGTTCTTACCACATCTGCTCTCTCTGGGCTTCTCTCTGGAGCAGATTATCTCAGGCAGGGAACGGGTGCCACCCTGGTTGCTCAGTTGTATTTGCCAGCTCGCTGAGGCTTCTGGCATCGATCCCAAGCTCCTGCCGGCCTGTCACTGGCACCACTCGGGGGACAGAGGCTTCTTAGGATGCCAAGCTCGGTCATAGCACCAGCCTTGCACCACTGACCTCTCAGCCTCTGCTTTTGCTCCTCTCCCAGGCTAAAGCTTTGCTTTGCTCTTTCTCTAGCTACCATCCTTGGCCCCCTTCTATTCTCTTCTCCTCCCCTCTCCTCCTCCCTTTGTGCTGCTGTTCCACTGTGTTTTCTGTCTGAGACCCTGGCCACCTCTCCTTGGCCCGATGGAACCCAGAGCTGGGGATGGGGAGAAAGGGACCTTGCTGGGGACTGCTTTTTCCTGGGCTGCTGTCCAAAGCTTCGGTCTCTGGACAGGTATGGACTTTGTGCTGGGGAACAGGGCAGGGGTGGGGTGGGGTGGGGGATGGCTGCCCAAGGGATAACTGTTATCATAGCCAGCATTTCTGTCACGCCTCGTGGTGTGCAAAGCTCTTTACGTGATCATCCCAACAGCCCTGGGAGGTAGGTACTCCTAGGATCCCCGTTTTATAGATGAGGAAAACTGAGGCAGGCAGCCATTCAGTGACTTACCCAGAGTCACTCAACTAGTAAATGGGAAGTGAAAGACTTTTCTTGGTATTCTGGGCTGTCGCTAAAGGCCCCGACTGCTCATTTTTCTCAATTCTCGAGTCTTTTGGCTGAAGCCCCTCAAGTGACCCCGTCTGGTGGCCTCACAATTCCTGTTTGTCACACATTCCAACTGGCTGGGCAGGGTGGGATTCTGGGGGGAGATGCCCCCCGCTACCTGTCTGCCTTTCTGAATGCCTGCTGTGTGCTCTGTCCTGGGGGCCCGTACCATCGGGATGCTGGCAGGGCCTCGCTGCCCTAACAATGCTGGCCTCTGTTAGGAGGGTGATTGCAGACTGAGAGCCGGGGCATTGTCGAGGCCGAAGCTTTGGGGGACAGCTTCCCTGCCAGGAGGCCGTGATGGATCCGTTCTGGCCGGAGGCTCCACAGGCGCGTTTCAGTTCTAGGGCTGTCTGTCTCAGGCCACGGGACAATGTGGGCAAGCCTCGGGCAGGCTCGTTCCCTGCTGTGTTAGGCAGGAGAGGCAGGTGCAGGAGGGCACAGAGGGGTTTGATAGCGGAATCCTAGGAAGGATTATTGTGCTCTTGGGGGGCGATCTTCTCAGCTCATCACCCAGGATTCCCCTGGGGCTTGACAACTTGCAAGATGTTTTCCTCACTGCCTACCCAGTGAGGTAGGTGAATGTAAACAGTGTATCATCCCCATTTCACAGATGTAGAAACTGAGCCCCAGGGGTCCCACAGAAAGTGCTTATTACTAGGTTCAAAGGTCCGGGCACGTGACCAGAGTCAGGAGAGATTTGAGCCGGGAGCAGCCTGGCTCCCTCCTCCTCCCTGCCCCTCCCTCATGCTTCACCACACCCCTTGCCTCTGTAATTCTGACAGAACCACAACCCCAGGTGGATCCTGCCTCTGGCATCTCATGGCCTTGGTAATGGGACAGTTGCTCAGCCTTTGGTCCTTCAGTGGCCACCTTGTATTGGTGCCTGGGTGAGAAGCTGCTGTCGCCACGTTGGACCCACGTCCGGACCCCAGGGTTTCTGGCTGGTCTTGCTCACTCAGACCCTGTCCTTGGGGGTGCTGGGTCCCTTGGGTCCGACCCCAGTCGGAGCAGGGGAGTGTGCCTGACCCCTGCAGATAGAGGCAGGTGAGGGATAAGGCAGCCCGGACTTGGAGGCCGAGGATCTGAGTTCATGCCATTTCTGCTGTGTGACTCTGTGCCTCGTTTTCCTCATCTGTAAAATGGGCCCAATACTTACCATGGCCTTACTTTACGGGGCTGTTGTGAGGCAAACACTTCTGTTGGCTGCTTCGTTATTAACACACCCATCGGAGCTCTCTTCTGACGCCCCTGGTGGTGTGGCGTTGGCCTGGGGCTCTTGGAGTCTCTGCCAATGCAGTACCAGCACCGGTGGAGCTGGCCTTTGAGTGTGGGCCCGGCGATAACTGACCATCCTCTGGGTTTGGAGGCGCCATCGCCAGGGTGGCTGGAAGGGGGTGGACTTTTTGGTCTCTAGCAAGTTTTAAAGGCAGCCCAATCAGTTAGAAAGGAGCTGTGATCACCGTGGTAGGAGCAGCCGTCACATTCGTGAAATTACAGGTCCCTAAAATATCGCTGTGAAAGATGAGACTGTGTGTCTGGTTGGAACCCGTGGAGCAGAATCCAGTCAGCCGTCTTGTCGGCGAGCATCTATGAAGCCCGAGTGCTCTGAGAGCTGAGGGCAAACCCCCAAGCCACCCTGGCACCGAAGAAGGCAGTGCTCCAGCAGGGCGGATGACGCGTGAATAACGAGATGTGTACGAGGAAGATAGAGAGTCAAGGGGGGTAGGCCCGGGAGGAGAGGCCCTGGGAACGGGGAAGGCCAACTGTCAGCTGAGTCACGAAGGGAGCCAGAGAAGCCAGGAGGTCGAGGTGAGGGGGCTGAACGTTTCAGGCAGGGGGTACAGCCAGTGCAAAGGCATGGAGATGGTAGATGGGGAGTGTGTTGTGTTTGAGGAGTTGCAGGTGTCCTGGGATTTGTGGAGGGGAGAGAGGCGTGAGAAGATCCGGAAGGGGCCAGGTTGTGGAAAGCTTTAAATGCCAAATGGAGGTGTCACTGCGGTTCATTGGGCAGGGTGTATGTCATGGGCAGTCCTGTGTTTTAGAAGAATCACCTTGGCAGATGAGTGGAGGACAGCTTGGAATGATGTCACCAGCATTTATATAGCACTGTAAGGTTTGCAAAGTACTCTCTCCTCACAAGTCTGGAAGGTAGGTGCTGTTTTTATCCTCAGTTTACAGATGAGGAAACTGAGGCACAGAAAGGTTAGGTGCCTTGCCCCGGGTCACACTGCTGTAAGTGTCGGAGGCCAACACTTGAACTCAGATCTTCCTGACTCTAGGGTCAGTGCTGTGTCCACTGCACCACCGAGGAGCCTCAGTGCAGGGAGCCCTGTTACAAAGCTATTGAAATGGTCCCAAAGGGAGGTGCTGAGGGGCTCCACTAGGGGTGTGACTGGAGGGAAGGGGGCAGGTTGGAGGGATGTCTGGAAGCCCAGATTTGATGATGGGTTGGATACTGGGAGACGACACTGAGGTCGTGAGCCTGGCCGAGCAGTGAGATGGTGGGACGAGCACCAGGTTTGGGAGTGAGGAGAATGAATTCTGTTTTAGACATGTGAAGTTGGAGACGTGTGATGCACCTCAGGAGAGAGCCAGGGGCCAGCAGCCATCTGCAGAATGATGATAATCAAACCCACAGGAGCTGAGAGCTCACCACATGGAAGAGCATCGAGTGAGAAGAGAAGAAGGCCCAGGCCAGAGCCTGGGGGGACCCTGTGCTTAGTGCAGGCGGATGAAGACCCAGCAGAGAACTCCCAGGCAATGAAATACCACTGGATCCTGAAACAACCTGAGAGAAAAAATGCCGTGGCCTGAAGGAGGGCGTTTGGTCTCCAGAAGTCGCTGGGGTGAGGCAGTTGTGAGGAGTCTCCAAGGATGTTTCTGGATCAAAGTGGATTAAACTCGTTTTCATTTTCTTTCTTCTTTGGCTAACCATAAACTAGAAAAGCTGACTAGGGCTGTCTCCGGGCGTCAGAATTTATCTTCCGTTGCTGATGGACACAGCCAAGAGAGGCGTCTTAACACATTTCTGCTCCTCTCAGAGCGTAGGGAGAAAGTGGTTGAGATTGAAGGGGGAGAGCGCACTGATGTTGGAGGCCCAAGGGCTTCAGAGAAAGCCCAGAACCCTGGCCAGATAGCAGGAGAGCGGGCAGCTTTCCAAGTAACGGGGAGCTATGAAGATGGACATGGTGGTTGTATTGCACACCTTATTTAGCAAGGATTGAGCACCTGCTGTACCCATTGCACTGTGGGAGCCACTGAGGGAGGGAGACATAGGATAAATGAAAACCAGTCCTGGCCTTCAGGAGTGGAGGAGGAAGGTCTTGACTGGATGAACCCAGTGAAGAGGGGAGAGCGTCGTAGGCTGGAGACTAAGGTGAGCAAAGCATAGAAACAGAGTTTAGCCTGTGGGTAGGACTGTGTGGAGACTAGCTCGGAGCAGAAGGAGCATGGCGGGGAGATGATGGAATTGGGAAGTGGGACGAGGGCTCCATTGTAGACTGGAGCAAGGGCCCAGATGATTGCGGTGGGGCCCTAGAAAGACAGTCATGGTAAGAGCCATGCTTGTAGGCTTTAAAGTTTGCAGAGAGGAGCCATCCTTTTCTTTTTTCTTTTTTCTGTTTTCGCTTTTGGGTGAGGCAGTCGGGGGTAAGTGACTTGCCCAGGGCCACACAGCTAGTAAGTGTTGAGTGTTTGAGGCCAGATTTGAACTCAGGTCCTCCTGACTCCGGGGCCGGTGCTCTGTCCACTGTACCACCTCGCTGCCCCTAGAGCCATCCTTTTCACTCAGGATAATCAGCTGTTGTTAGCCTTCCTGTTTTGTGGCTAAGGTTAAGGCTAAGTGTGAGTGGTCATTGTAACAAAGTCGTAGTGGTGGGATCTCTTCTTACCCCAAATCCAGACTCCTTCTGTTATTTGTAGTGGTTGTAGAGTTGTTTCAGTTGTGTCCAACTCTCCATGACCCCACGTGGGGTTTTCTTCACAAAGATCCTGGAGAGGTTTGTCATTTCCTTCTCCAGCTCTTTTTACAGATGAGGAAACTGAGGTCGACAGGGTGAAGTGACCTGCCCAGAGTCACACAGCTGGTAAGTGTCAGAGGCCAGATTTGAGGTCAAGTCTTCTTGACTCCAGGCCCAGCCCTCTCTGTTCATTGTACCACCAAGCTGCCATCATACCTGTGCATGATGGGAAGAGAAAGAGGCCAGATGGGGAAACCGCTTTGGAGATTGTTGCAGTAGTCAGTGTGAGTTGATGAAGTCCAGGACTTGAGGTAAAGGCAGAGGAGATGGAAAGAGAGAAGTGGATAAGAGAGCAGACTTAAAAGAAGACCATAGTATTTAGTGATTGGACATTGATTGGACATTGTGCTGCAGGTGAGGCAGGTGCTGAGCCTGGCCGAGTGGGGAAGTGGTGGGACCCCTGATGGCGATGGGCGGCGGAAAAGAGCAGCTTTGGGGGACGAGGGATGAGGGGCCTGGCATCCCACGTGTAGAGTTCACAGTGACTTCCTGTGGGCAGCTGGAAATGTGGGACTGGATAGAATGGATTTGAGAGTCTTCAGCGTGAGACAGGATCATTCAGCCCAGGGGGAGTGCCCAGGAGGAGCGCCCAGGGGGAGCGCCCAGGAGCCTGTTTGGGAGCCACAGATCCGGCTGCCTGCATTTCTGGTCATGGTTATAAGTCAGAAGTGAAGTGGTTATTTCACCTCCTGGCACAGGGTGATTTAGCCCAAGGGGCTAGATAAATAGATTGGCCCAGCCTTCTGGCAGCTTCCAGTTTGTTGCAGTCTAGGAGATTGGGGGGCAGTGACTGGATTTCTTGGGCTGCTGTGAGAGAGGCTTCTTTCCTTCCTGCCTTTCTGAAAAGCCCCCTGCTCATGAGGGAGAGGAGCCTGGAGTTTTCACTGAGGTGAAGGCCTGAAGAATTGGAGGTAGCCCACGTTCCACATGGGTTTGTGAAGCTGCCTGAAAGATTGGCCAGAGGGGGTTTTAACTTGGGGGTGGCTTACCTGCCTCCCACCCGCCTGGTGGCTTGCTTGCATGCATGGGCAGGTATTTGAAGATCCTTTGGGTGGTTGTCCTTAGCACCTGTGTTTGGAGGCCATCCCTTCCGGCTCTTCAGGCTAGGACCAGATTTTGTGGATCAGAACTGCCTGTGGAACCAGGTAACCTGACTTCCCAGCATGGCCTGTGAGGGAACCACCTCTCGGAGCCTGGCATGTCCTCATCTCCACGTGGTTTTATGCCCAGCCTGCCCGGCAGGGAGGTGGAGAAGAGAGGACTTTGTATGCCTTCCAACACTCTCCAAGTAGGATTGGGTTTGGCCATTGGCCCCCATCAGTGCTTTTACTGAAAGCCTGTGGACATCCTAGCACTCTCAAGAGGCCCTGCCCCCATTCCAAACCGTAAATTAGAATCAAATGTGTGGGCAGAACCCCCAGAACCTGTTGGACTGCTGTCCATAGCTGTGATGAGTAGTGAATGCAGAGGAGGAAATGCTGATTTTATTGATTTTCACGACCATCGCTAGATAAGGCGTTTTGGATAAAAGCATTTATTCAAGGGGTGCTGGGCATACAAAAATAAGGAAGGAAGATCTCTGTCTCCTCTTAATGGGGAAATGCCACACATAAAGGGGAATTAGAATTGGGGGAGAGTAAAGCCACGGGCTCTCGTGGTGAGAAGAGGAGGGAAGGGGGAGGCCGCTGGCTGAGGGACACAGGGCTAGTGTCTGGCTTCCTTCTGGGGAGGAGGTAGGGGTGATGGCCCCAGTAGGGCCTGGAGGATATGGCATGGAGGCTGGGCCCCAGCCTGATGAGGATCAAGCCCATTCATCCGCTTGGTGGGGAAATCAAGCGATTTGACATTTTGGTAGCTGGGTGCAGAGCTGGAGCCTGCCTGGAAATGAGGACTCATGGGCTAGAAAGAGGGAGGCTTAGGAAGGTTTCCATGGCAACCTCAGCTCTTTGTGACATCAGCAGGAGGCCGATGAGGGCTTGGCAAGGGCAGCAGCTTGGCCTGACAACTTGCTAGGGCAGCAGGGCTTTTTATGAAATCACAGGTCAGAGCTGGGAAATCTAAAAGGGATCTTACAATTCCTCCTGCAGTGGGGTTTCAGATGAAAAGTACCCCATTAGCCAGGGGCTGTTGGAAGATGAAGGTTAGGGATGCTGCCCACTTTGAACGGTGCTTCCTGGGGGTTGTGGATGGGCTGCAGCTGGGTCCTTGCCTGCTCGCCAACAATAGCTGACTTTGATGGGGCACTTTGTTGTGTCCAGTGGTGTCAGTCGTGTGCGGCTCTCTCTGGCCCCACTTGGGGTTTTCTTGGCAGGGACAGTGGACTGGTTTGCCATTTTCTTCTCCAGCTCATTTTACAGAGGAGGAAACTGAGGCAAACAGGGTGAAGTGACTTGCCTAGGGTCAGCCCAGGCAGGTGGCTGAAGCCAGATTTGGACTCAGAAGATGAGTCTTCCTGACTCCAGGCTCAGCGCTCTGTGCACTAGGCCACCTGGCTGGCCAGAGCACTTTTCATGGGCATATTATCTCATTTGAATCCCAAAGTAACAGTGAGGTGGGTAGCGGAGGTATCATTTATTCCCACTTTGTGGGTCAGAAAACAAGGCCCGTGCAGGTTAAATGACTTAGGTGTGTGGTGCCAGTGTTGGTCCGGGTCCCCCAGGCACCCCTCCAGCTGCCTCTTTCCATCCACTGTAGCTGTTTCTCAGACCCTGTCATAAAGCAGTCGTGATCCAAGCTCTCTGCGGCTGGGCATCCGAATACCTCAGCTCCTCTGGGATCCCAGCAGTGTGGGGGTGCCTCCCTGGGTCTGATGCCAACCCGTCTGTGCTTTCTCTTCTTCCTCATCCCCTTCTAGAACTCCTGTGCCAGAGGCCTTCCCTGGGGCCTTTCATGCTCCGGGAGTCCCAGTGTGCACTTGGGCCATCCATCCATTTACCTTCGCTCCATGACTGGTTTGCTCTTTTCAGATCACGGGTGAGGTCTTTTTCACTGTTTCTTGCACAGAGATCACCCACTTTAGGGCCCCTCTTACATGAGGGGAGGAGTCACGCTCCAGGTGATATTGTGTCCTCCCAGGCGGCTTCATGCTGATGTGCTATCCTCAGGTAAAATTCCTAGGAAATGGGGTGAGTGTGGGCCCTGCCCTCACTTTACAAATACGCCTCTCCGAGTCTGGTCTGTGACCAGACTGAGTCACTGGTACAGGAATCCTGGTTTAGTGTGCCATCTGTTAGAAAATGATGCCTTTTGTTTTATTCTTGCTTTGTGAGACTTTGTCCTTGGCCTTGGAGAGGTGAGTTTTAGGGGCCAAGAAAGCGAGAGGTCCCTAATGTCTTCAGGACCACGTGGCCCTTTAGTGGCAGGGCCAGCCAGGGCCTACTGAGCCCCATGGAGGAAGAGCTGGGGGTGGGGAGAAGCCGCCGTTGTGAAGACAGATTTAGGAGCTGACCTGGCAGATTCATCTGTGAGTATTTTCAGCTTTAGCTTTTGTCTGCCAGGTGCTTCCCACCTCATCTTCCTTGCTTTGCTTGCTCTGGAATTGAAAGAGTTGGCATCACCCTTCTCCTAAAGGGCACTTGTACTGATAATCAGCCCTGCCTCCATCTCTCCTGGGAAAGCGTCAGGCTGTGTGGGTGCATTTCAGCTGAGACAGAAGGAGTTGGCTGGTTGTTCTAGAGAGGAGGAGTTCCCGAGGAGTTGGTCACTCCCTCCTTCCACCTCACAGGAGAACTGTTAAGGACCTAAAGAGTGACGGTCTATGTACTCTCCCCTTTGGTTCACATACCGCGTTTGGAGGCTTTGTGAACCCATCAGCCCTCTGAGAACGCCTCCAATCCTTGTGCCTCATCCCACCTGTCCATCAGCTCCCCCTCGCCCCCTTCCAAACACTCAAACACGTTGACTTGTCTGAGAAGGAAGAGGCAGAGCCCCCATTGGTAACATGTTGGAGTTGGACTGGATGGTCTTGGAGGGACCTTTACCTCCTGGAGGGATAATTCTGTGACCTAGGCGGAAGGGGCCAGCGGCCTGGGGCCTGTCCCCGTCTTTTGGGACGAAGCGTATGTGGTGACTGGTTTCTGTGCTCCCCTTGTTCTCTGTAGCGTGACATGGCCTCGGAGGTCGTGGCTTACGTGGAGACGCATTGGTTTAAAGTTTGTATTATGTGACCAGGCAACCTGCAAGCGCTTGGCACAGGGCCTGGCACATAGTAGGTACTTAAACAATGCTTAGTGACCGGCTGCTAAGATATTGTAATGGTAATGGGCTTGTCGGAGCTTCCTTGTGGCTGATGAAATGAGTGAGAAAACAAAGGTTTGATCTTCTGGACATAGCGATTTATTAAGCAACGTATGGCAATCGCCCAGCAAACCAGGACCATACCTCCTCAGCTTAGGCCCGGACCCCCATTGCAGGGGAGACACACTTGTATAATTAAATCAAGTAAGGCCAATTAATTAAAAGTAAACAATACAACATTAGGTGATCTTAATTTCTAATTGGAGGAAAGATTAGGGACTTTCCAAGTTTGGAGGGGAAGAGTGAACAGGTACAATTCCCAGACTTCAGAAAAAGAGGTGTCCCCCTCCCCCCAAGCGTCTGTGAACAATTAAAGAGACTTGGGAACAGTAACCGATTGACTCGTATGGGGCCAGCTTCAGATAAGCCTCTGGGTCGCTTGAGATGTATAATGATGAGAAAACTGCGTGCATCAGTGTTTGGATCTGTGACGTAAGCAAGGTCCTTAGTTAAGGGTCTTGAAGCATCTGAGAGAGGTGGTCCCCTTCCCAGCCACACAGGGCTGGGGTCAAACAATGCAATAAGGTTTTTTCCCAATTCCCACAATTGAATAAAGTTTTCTTGCAAGACAGAAATTGGACTAGACCCATAATTGAATAGAAAGGGAACTGAGTTAGATCCAGAATTGAGTCACAGGATGGAGACAGTGTGGTTTGTCAGCTTCCCACAATTAACCACTTGCTGTCCTAATCCCCTCAATTTTTCCCCCTTTTTAATTTCTGGGAGAGTGGGCAGCCCATTCCCCCGTGGCTTTCTTATCTATCAGCCAAAATCTGTAAGGTTTTTCATGTATTCGTAATCAGGATTACCTAAATCAGGTTTCAGATCAAACTACTGAGAGAGGGCTCACAATGGACTGGTTTTGAGAAGGGAGATTTACATGTCACCACGGTAACCAAGAGGCTATAAACACCAGAAAACAATGGGAGAAGATGGAGTTCACCTGTGGCTTCTCCGAATCCCTCTTCCCCCCATGCCAGTTTGTGAAATGGAAAAAACCCGACCGCATCTTCAGTACCTCTGTGTTGTTGGCATGAAGGAGGTGGCCATAGGGAGCTGAGAGCTTCTTGAAAGAAAACTTGAAATGAAAACTTAGAGATTGTAGATTGTCTGAGCTAAATGGTGCCTGGTTGTCCTGGCTGTGTGCTGCTCCTGGTGACGCATCATAGGAGGCAAAATTAACCACAGGAAGAACCAGGTTGTTAAGGGGATGTGTGGAGTGGGGCTGGGGTTTGCAGTCCGAGGATCCCAGGATGCTTTGGCTGTGCCTGCTCTGTCTTGACCACACCCCGTGAATACAGTAGCCCACATTAGTTAGTGTCCAGACCATTGAGATGCTCTGTCCTCCCTTCTCTCTCTCTTTCTCCCTCCCTCTCTTTCTTTCTCCTCTCTGTCCCTCCTCCCTCTGTGTTTCTAGCTCTATCCCTGTCCCTGTCTGTCCCTCTCCTCTCTTCCTTCCTCCCTTCTTTCTCACCCCTTCTCTTTCTCTTTCCCTCTCTTCACCTTTCTCTCTCTGCTATGTCTCTTTGTGTCTCTGTCTCTCTCTGTTTCTGTCTCTCTTTCTCTCCTTGTCTCTTTGTCTCTGTGTCTTTCCCTATCTCTGTGCTTCTCCGTCTCTTGTCTCTCATCCTGTCTGTCTCTCCCTGTCTCTCGCTGTTTTTGTCTGTCTCTCTTTCTGTCTCTGTCTCTCTGTCTCTCCCTGTCTCCTTTTGCCTCTGTTCCCCTGTTGGATGAAGGAACAGTAGGGTCAGGTAAGGGAATGTGATCCTTGTTTTGTAGCCTGTGAAAATGGAGAGTCAGCCAAGGGAAGTGTTTGGCCCGAGGCAGTGGGTGCAAAAAGCAGAGTACTGGGAGCGTCCTTGCCTGAGCCTCCTTGAGCACTTGGGCTATGGCCAGGGTTTGAATCTGCGGGAGCTGGAGGGGCAAGGACACAGCCAGAAGGAGAGAGTTGGCTGGCCCAGTACTGATCCCCGGCCAGGCCCTCCCTTCTCAGGCCACTGCTTCTGCACCTGTTGGGATATGTTTCCATAACAAGTGAGGGATAGCCGGACAAAGGGCTCGGCCTGGAGAGCTCCAGTCAACATTGTCAGGGCCAGCTGCTGGCTTTCTCGGTTCACCTCATTGCACAGCACATCTTTTCTCCAGGACGGTCTTCAGAATGATAATAATAATAATGATAGCTAACACCTGTAAAGCACTTTAAGGCTTACAAAGTGCTATGCACATATTATTTCACTCGATCCTCACAACCACCTTAGGTATTGTTATCCCTATTCTACAGATGAAGAAACTGAGGCTGCAGAGAGCTTAAACAACTTGTCTTATACCTAGTTGGTGTGTGGTGTTTGAAGGCACTTTGCTGAGGCTTGACCCATAGAAAAAAATGAAGATCTTTTGAGTCCCTGACATCCTCAGATTGTTTCAACACAGAAGGGTCATTTTTGGAGCCTGAAATGAAGTGGGTTTCAGTGAAGGCGTCCACGGGTGAGAAGTGAGGCAGCCTTGTTTTGTCAGATTAAGAAAGAAAAAAAGGCATTTCATTCTGATAATGAAAATATTTTCCTTCTGGATTTGCTGCTGCCGCCAATTTTCTTCCCTAGTTATCGAAATAAGAACCAAGAGTGCCTCCATCCCCTGTTTCTTTTCAGTCGGTGGCGCAGAAGAAGGGCTTAGCTCATATTGTGGATTACAGATTCCTAGCAGGTTACTGAAGGCCATGGCTCGCTCTCAGGGTTGGAAAGGATCCCAGAGCCCACCTTGTGGGACCCGTAGCAATCCTCTCTGGGGTCTCCCTGATGAGTGGCCATCTGGCTTTTGTTTAAAGCTCGCTAGCATGGGGGAGCTCAGCCTTCCACTCTTGGATGGTTCGTTGTTAGGAAGATTTCAGGTATCCAAGAACATAGAAGGCAGGAGAGCCCCGCATGTAGGTCCTGGCCATGTGACCACAGGCAGGTCATCTAACTGCCCTGAGCCCCAAGGAGAAACAGTCCACTCTGTGGAGAATAGGGGAATGTTACGGGCGTGATAAACCTGTGATTGCGTAATTATAAGCATCAAATGAGATGACGTATGGCCAGTGCTTTGAAAAGCTTAGCATGCTGTAAAATGTCAGTCATCCTCATCCTCATTCTCATCATGGAATATTCGAGCCGGGAGGAGCCATTTAAAGTGTCGAAGCCCAGTGTGGGACGTTAGAACAGGAATCCCCTTCCCTTCTGTACCTGATGAGTCGTCTTCTAGCTTCACCAGAAAACCTTCTACAAAGAGGAGCCCGCCACCACTGTTACTGCCGCCGTCACCGCTAACGTTACTGCCGCCATCACTGCCACCACCACTGTCACTGTCACAACAGGGTCCGTCACAGGGACGTAGCCTCTGCTACTTTTTGGTTGCTTGACTCGTCACAGAGTTTTTCCTCCCATCAAGGTGGAGTTTGCCTCTTTACCTCCCACCACCCTAGCGTGGCTGCCTGGGGCCCAACGAAGCAGGCATCTTTCCTGTTCCCACAGCAGCCCTGCAGACACTTGCAGGCGGCTTGCCCTCTGTCATCCTCTCAGCTTGCAAGGACCTATGGCTCTGGGTTCTGGCCTCCCTCCTGACACAGAGTGTCAGGCCTTGAGGGGCACTCAGATCATCCGCCTGCCTTCCTGCCCCTTGCCCCCTCTCTGTCCTGAGAGATTTCTGCCCTTTGGCCCTCTTCTGGTCGCTTCCTCCCGGGACTTCCAGCCAGTCACGTGTGCGCCTTCAGACCCGACCCTCTTTACTTCCTTCTCTATCCTGGGGAGATAGAAGGGGAAGCTGCTCAGTCACTGGAGAGCAGTGGCAGCAATGGTTCTTTTTAAAAATGATCTCTTTTTACATCACCTTACTTTTCCCTTGTGCCCCTCCCCCCAGCTATTGTGTATAACAAAGAATATTTGCAGCAAATATTAAGCCCCTACTATGTGCCAGATGCTGGGCGTACAAGTACAAAGAATAAAAGAATCTCTGTTCCCAGGGAGCCTCCGTTCTGATAGAGGAGACAACAAGAACCGTGTACTTCTACGGTCAAAAATAGAAAGAGAATAAAGACCAATCTATGCCAAGTGCTAAGTGCGGGCTAGCTGGGGAGGGAGGGCACTGGCCGTTGGGGAGATCAGGAAGGCTTTGTGTGGTGATGGCATCTTAAAGGACAAGAGAGGAAGGAAGGGAGCGTGTGCCAGGCATGGGGACGGTCTGTGCAAAGGCGTGGAGATGGGAGAGTGAGGGACAGAGGGAAGGTCAATTTGTTTCATTACAGGGTCAGGTTCAGTGAGGCTGGAAAGGTAGGCGGGAGCCAAACCCAAGAGGTGATGGTTTGTGCTAATAGGAAGTTGAGTGGGGGAGTCATGGGGTCAGATTGGTATTTTAGGAAGTATGATATGGTTAGGAATGCAGTTTCCTTCATACTTTGGCTAGTGGGTGAATTCTTGATTTGTGCATAGAAAATGGGATTGTTCAAACAGCTGAGCAGATTTCCCATGGCACTTAGTTCCAGGGAGAAAAGGACAGTCATCCCGAACCTCCAAAGGATTCATCCGCCGACGAAGAAGGTCGTTCGTTGTTTGTGGGAAGCAGAAGGAGCAGCTGAGGGCTGAGGGCTGGGGTTCCCAAGCCAGGCTTTCTTTCCTGCTTCCCCCGCTGCCGGCTCGCTATCTGCCCTGCCCCGTGTCCATTGCATCCTCTCATCATCTTCCATGATGGCGGCTCCAAACGTTTCGCTGCCGGGATGGTGGAAGTCCTGGCTCCCTGTTCAGCATCGCAGTCCCGCCCGCACTTGGCCCTAAGCTGCCTCTCCTTTGCAGCCTTACGACCCCCTGCTCCCCTTTAGCAAGCCTCTGGGCTGCCACTCCTGTGCAGCGCAGCACTCCATCCCCCATGCCTGCATGCCCCCTTCCTCCCTTCTACCCCTTAGAACCCCTCGTTTCCTTCTGGACTTATCAAGCACCTCCTTCTCTGTACCCAACAGTAGGGGTTCATTTTCCCATTGGCTGTGCTTTCTGGTAAATTTGTGAGGTCGTGGCCAGTATTAGCCCATTCCTGGTGGTGTCCGGAGCCCCTCGGGCAGGGCACAGCTGGGGAGCTGGGTGCCAGCCCCTCTGCAGTGGGGCTTTTGCCCCGTCAGCTCATAAGGCACCAGATGCTGAGGGATGAATTATTAGTAAGCTGGCTCGTTGTTTTCCGTGGCCTTTGTTTCCTGGGCGACCCGCCGGGTCCCCAGACAGTTGGTGGGGCTTTGTCGCTCTGCCTCCGAGGTTGCCGTGTTTCCTGGGGCGGTTGTTTCTGTCAGGCTGCCTTCATCTTTATGTCCCCTGCCTTCCTGAGTGTCTCACGAGGCTGACCTCTGCTCCTGATCCTGCCAGCCAGGGCCATTAGGTCACGGGACCTCAGGCTTGGCTTTCAGAGGGTGGTGGCCCTTCCTTCCTCTTTCTTGGCCTCCCTGTTCATCCTTAGTGACTTTGCACGGGCTGGGTCGCACTGAGATTTGATATTCGTCAAAGCAAGGTGACCTAAGAATGAATGCAGCCCAGGAGGGCCATCCTTCCACAGTGCGCACCATCTCTGGGGCAGAGGGACCTCGCTTCATTGCTGCAGGGTCCTATCTGGGCCCAGTTCTCTCATGTAACAGCAAAGCTCAGTTTCAGATTTGATAACAGACTTGTTTCTGTGGCCGTCAGCGAGGCCCCCTGTTGGGAAGAATACCTGGGGGAAACCTGAGGTATTTGTGGCTAAATACAACAAGACAGCTTGCCCGAGGCTCCAGGGCTGAGGCCGGGAAATGCCTCTGGGGGGATGTGCAGAGTATTTCTGGCCAGGACGGAAATAGAATCTGCCCGGCCAAGGTCCCAGGCTGTGAGGGCGCTGCAGAAATCTGGGACCTGTGGGAGACATTTCTGCTCCTCCTACTTGTGCCCCCACCTGCTGCCTTTTCCCTTTTCTTCCACAGAGATCCCTGTCGCCTGGGTATTCGGGAGATGGGAGACTTTGTTTTTCTGTTGGCCGGGTGAGACGCATTGTGTAATGGAAGAAGCTCTGAGTTTGGATGGTGGCTGTGCTCTGTATTGCTAGTGTGATCCTGGGCAAATTACTGTGCACCTCAGTTTCCCTGTCTGTAAAATTCACCTCCCGTGCGTGCCTGGCAGAGCCTCCAGGCCCGTCCATCGACTCGGACCCTGTTAGAGCTTCCTGGCAGGGCCACGAGAAGCGCCTGATGGAGGGACTGAGGGGGCTCACGGGGAGCCCTCCTGTCGTCCCATCTGTGGGTGCGCTCATCACGGGATGCTCACCCTCAGCTGACCCCTCAGCCCTTTCTCTTCTTCTTTTGCAGTTGTTTCCCGAGGAAGATGGAAGACTTGAGGGAGCGGACGGTGGAGGAACTGGAGAAGCTGCAGGATGACCCCGAGGAGATTGACCGTCTGGTCATGGAGTCACCCGAGGTAAAACGAGTCGCCGACGTCTGCGTGGACCTTTCTAGGTTTGCTCACCGTGGGATTATCTCCAGCTTACAGATGGGGAAACTGAGGCAGGCAGCGGTGAAATGACGTGCCCAGGGTCACACAGCCGTCTGAAGCGGTCTGAACTCGGGTCTTCTTGACCCTGAGTCCCAGAGCAAAGGTGACTGTAATAATAGCAGCAGCAGCAGCAGTAATAGTAACTGGCCTTTATATGGTCTTCAGGGTTCGAAGAGTGCCTGACGTCTGTCATCGCATTGCGCCCTCCCCCCCGACCTTGGGAATGTCAGGGATCCAGCAGAGCAGGATGAGGGGGCCTGGAGAAGGCCACTGAGTTATTGGGAGACCTTGACCTTCTCCCCACAGCCTTCCCTGCCCCAGGATGTTTGAGGGGGTGTGGGTGTGGATTTCGATGGGGCCTGGGGCTCCCCAGGTCCTCCCGGGCCCAGCGGTGTCTGGGCCTTGCCCGATCTTGAGGCGTTTCTGGGAAGTCCTGTGACCCCCAGAGCCTCTGGTGCTGGGCTGAAGGCCTGGCATCCCTAGCTCATGGAGAGGCTGGAGCCTGGGAAAGAGAAGGCTGGGGCTGGGGGAGTGGAAGAGGACTGCAGGCCTTGGGCGTTTGAAGGCCCATCCTCAGAGGAGGGGCCAGCCTTTTCTGCTTGGCCCAGAGGGCACAACCGGGGCGGGGGAAAGGTACGAAAAGGCCAGTCGAGGCTTGGAACAACTTGCTACCTACCAGTGTGCCCGGGGGGGCAGCAGTGATGGGGATTTCCCCACACATACTTTGGAGATCTATGACACCGCATCTCTTGTTTACGTTGGCCTGGATGCCTGCTGAAGGTTCCTCCTCATCCTCAGTTTTACTTAAGTCTTTGTGAATGCTGCAGGCCAGAAACCCAGGACAGACAGGGCCCGTGATGTCTTTGGTCCCGGGAGCTCCCGGGTGAGGAGGCCCCCTCCTGCTGGGCGGCTTGGCCCCTTTTTGCCATCTTACAGGCCTGGGGATTTGGTCCAGGCTGTGACAGGCCACATGAGGGGGTGTGCCCTGGACCCAGGAGTCAGTTCTTAGCTTCAGGGCTGGGCCTCCCCCCAGTGCTGCCTCTGATGAAAAAGTACGTAACAAATCTCTGATAGCTGTATTTAGGTACCTACACTCACACTCACGCACACACACACACACACACACACACATACACAAATGTCTGATAGCTTGCCTTAATTTTCTCAGAGTACTTTATAGAAGGGATCCCATTTGAGCCTCACAACAGTGCTTCAGGAAGGTTTTCCAAGTGTTACTGTCTCTATTTTAGAGATGAGGAAACTGAGGCTCAGAGGGGTTATGTGATAGTATGTATCTGAGGTGGGGTTTGAGCCTGGGTCTTCCTGGCCCGGTGCCCTACCCCCGGCTGCCTCTCACCACAGTAAGATATGATACTGAGCTCTCCTGAGTTGCAAGATGCCGTGCCACTGGGGAAGTCATGGGCACAGTGAGGCCGTGGGAGGAGGGCCGGGCTGCGGATGAACTTCAGATGCTTGTCCTTCATTCTCTAAGAGGACCATGACATCAGGGAGGTGAGGCCGTGACGTGCAAGTGAACTGGATTTAAGAGAGGCAGAGCCGTGCAGAGTCACCAGCCTCACTTTCTCAGTGGCCGGATACGGATCAGGATGCCTGGAAATGGCCCAGGATGCAGTGGGAGACTTTGGCCTTTTAAAGCTAAGGTCTTGAGCCAGTCCTCAGTTTGACTGAGGCAACACTCATTCAGTGATTAAGGCTAGGTTAAAAAAAAAACAAAAACCAAACCAGCCTGTGGGGCTCCAGCTATTCCTTATAACCCAAGAAAGAGGAACTTGGAGTCATTGCTGATGACCCTGCTTACTCCTAGGACCAACAATGACCAAGAAAACATTGGGCATCCAGAGGGAGGTTTGGAAAGAGAGCAGGCGGTGGATATGTTCTCCTCTGTGAGACCCTGGCGCATCCCCAGTTGGGACTTGGGTCACAGTCCTGGCCACTGTGTCCCTGGAAGATCCCAAGAATGAGAAGTGAAATGAGGAAGAGGATGGGGGCTTGTGTTCATCTCTAGGAGCCAGAGTGGGAAGCCAAGGGGTTTGTTTTGTGGCCTGGAGTCAGTAAGGAGCTATTGGAGATTCTTGAGTAACCTGGCTTTGTTGCATTGCACGGAGGATGATTTGGAGAGCGGGGACGAGGGGAGGAAGGGAGTCAGACGCTGCGCTTGTGTGCGTGGCCTTGTGGCGGACATGAAGCAGGCCGGGGAGAGTCCACTGTCACTGAGTGACAAGATGAAATCGGCAAGGAGCCGCGGGGAGTTTGGCGCGTTGTTTAAAAAGCAACGATCGCGGGAATCTTGGCTGGAGATGCGGCTGCCCCACAGGGGCCGCTGGAGCTTGGACTCTGGGGTCCTGTGTGGGCCCCAGGGTGGGCGTGGATGCTGTTGGAAGGTCCTTCCCAGCTCTTAATCATGATCCTAGGTGAAAAATCCTCAGCAGCTTAAGCTGTCTATACATAAACTCCATAGGAGTCGGCAACACGTTGTGGCTGCTGGAAAAACTAATGTCACAGGCGGCATTAATGGATGGGTGGCCCCTCAAGCGAAGCAGGCAAGGGTCTCTGGAGGGCACCTCTTACCCATGGGAGCCCATTGTTTTGGGGCAGCGAGGATGGGGGTGGGGTAGGGTGGGAGGCCCCATGCGGTCTGGGGCTGGGGGCGGGTCTGAACCACCCGGGATTCTCTCATCCAGTAGCATCCCAGAGTGGCAGTGACCTCAGGCCTCGAGGCTCACATCAGAGCTGGGAGACTCTTCCAAGCTGGAAGGACTTCTCAGGGTCTTGTCGCAGTGTGGCCATGGCAGCTCCGAAGGCCTTCTCCCAGGTAGCAGAGAGGCCGCAGGACGCCTGCCACGCTGCTGGGCTTGTGGACACTCGTGGGAGAACTGTGCCAGAGAAACCACGAGGCCATCCCTCCCGTTGGCAGATGAGGGGCCATATGGGTTAAGTGACTCCGTCAAGGTCACAGAGATAGTGGCTCCTCTGACTCAATGTCCTTTGCATTTTGCCTTCTCTCCTTGGAGAGCCCTGTGGCCCTCAGAGCTCCAAGGCTGGGGGCTTCAGCTGTGGGTGGGGAAGGCCTGGGCGGTAGGCAGGGTGGAGCCACTCATGCAGACCCAGGGGATTATAAATCTAGGGCTGCCGGTATTTCTTTTCCAGTGGATTCCTCTCTCTAAGGAGGTTTTCTCAAAGCTGATGCTTAAGGGGGAAAAAAAAGGCATTTTTCACCTGTCCTGTGAGCACTGCTGGAGCTGCCTGGGGGGAGGGAACCAGAGACCTAGGCCCAATGCGGGGGGGGGGGGGGGGGGGGGGGGGGGGGGCGTGTTTAGGGCTTGCTGAACCAAGGGAGCAGCTGCCTTGGGGTTTTCCTGTTCCCAGACATAATCAAGCAGGAGCGGCCATGTGTCCGTTCCCCAGGGCTGTGGTAATACGCTCCTCTCCCACTTGGGGGTCCTCAGGGTGAAAGTGTAAGTAGATTCTCCAGAGGTCCAGCTCAGCCCACTGCCCAGAGATCCAGAACAGGTTACTAAAGAAGGAAGCCCTTTTCACCCTTGAGGTCACGTCCACGCCCCTGAGCCCAGGACCTTGGACAGCGCACCCAGGAGGGAGGCCGTGCTGGACAGGCCCGGGGGCGGAGCCAAGGGATGCCCGGCCTCTTTCCTCCATGATGAGCAGTGCTTCTTCAACTGGGTCGAGACTCCTGTGGGGTCATGAAAAACTTGGCAACAGGAAAAGACTCCAAAAACTAAGTCAATATCAACCGTGTGATGGATCTGAGGTGTTTCTGGCAGCACCTGTCTATGTTGTGTCCGCAACTTCACTGCAGGCTTGGTTGGGAACACAAGGCTCATGCACTGTGCACTGTGTGTGCTCCCAGGCCACACAATGCCAGCTTTAAGAAGCCCTGGCCTGGACAACAGTAGTGCTGGGTTTAGCGCCAGGAGAACTGGGTTCAAATCCTTGCTCCAACGCTTAGGAAATGTGTGACCCTGGGCAAGTCATTTCACCCTGACCGCCTCGGTTTCCTCATCTGTGTCAATGCTGGGCTTAACCCACCTCCTTGCCTGCACACACCATCAAGTGCTTGGGAGATAGGAGCCCCCTGTGACTAGGGTCCCTTTCTTCCTAGGTTCAGGACCTGCAGCTGGAGCGGGAGATGGCGCTCGCCACCAACCGGAGCTTGGCCGAGCAAAACCTCGTGTTCCAGGCACCCCTGGAGATCAGCCGCTCCAACCTCCTGGACAAGTATCAGGAGCTCCAGAAGCTGGTGGAGAAGTGCCAGGAACAGAAGGCCAAGCTGGGTGAGCGGCCAGGGAGCCCCAGAGATGGCGCCCTGTGTATGGCCTGGGGCTGGAGATGTGGAGAAGGATGCAGCCCCCAGGCCCTGGTTGTCCTCCAGAAGGCTGTGGGTCCTCATGGTAGTAATAGCCAGTGTTAACCCTTAGATAAGGGAGGGAATTCATGGAGCATTTATTAAGTGCTTTCTGTGTGCACAGCTCTGTGCCAGGCCCTGGGAATACACATAGTAACATCAGAAGGGGCCTGCCCTCAAGGAGCTCCCATTATAAGGGCAGAGATGACCCATGTGGGGAAGGTTTTAGCTGCAGGTCAGGCAGAAAGGTCCCAGGGTCATTAGGGGCAGCGGCCAAGCAGGTGGTCAGGCCTCTGTAATGTCGTTGCCACTGACCAAATTCTGTCAGCTTCTGAGGTTGTGATGAGCACCTCCCCAGGATGACTGCCTGGACCCTGCAAGCCTGACCATCCTAAAGACTCTTGGGCTCAGGGTCCTGATCCGTCCTCCAGGCTTTGAGGGGTGGTGGAGGTCAAGGTGGGGGGATCTGACCCGCCTTGTGGCTCTCCCCATCACTCTCCCCGCTGTAGCTCAGTGAGTGGCAGTTGGTTGGCAGTTGTTGGGGGCTGGCCGGCTGAGGGGCCCTCCAGATGATGGATGATGATTGATGGCCATGAGGGCCGGGCTGGAAGCAGGACCTGGGGGGCCCCCTGGGGCCCTCCTGCCTAACTGCCCGTTGGTGACAGTTGGTTCACAATTGTGTGGGGCGGTGGGGGAGGGGGGATGAGGAAGGTAGGTCATCTTTCTCCTCAGTGAGGGCAGGGGGCATGGGCCGGCAGCAGCTCTGCTGGTTTGGGAGGCTGTGGGTTAGGATGGGCTGTCTCCATCAGGGAGGGTCTGAGGAGAGAGAGATGGTGAAGGTGCCAGGAGGTCTGACTGGCCTCGCCTGAGGGGCTCTTATGGCTTCATGGAGGCTGAGCTGCCCGTATGTGCGTGTGCATGTGCATGTGTATGCGTGTGTACATGTGTGTGTGTGCAGCTTAGGACTGTAGAGGGAGCGATTGTCCTCATCACGACCATGGGTTCTGGTGAGACATCCATGAATGGATGACAGAGCATTTACTGAACACTTACTATGTACAAAGCACTGGGGAGCTCAAGGAGAAAAGCCGGGCGAGCCCTGCATCCAAGGAGCTTGTGTTCTAATGGGGGAGGCCCCAGGCAGACGAATTTTGGTGGAAATGACATAAGAAAATGCATTGCCGTCTGCCTTGGGCCTTTATATCTCTGAGGCCTGGGCTGGAAGCAGGACTTGGGGCCTGGGGGTCACTTTCTTCCCAGAGATGGTGGAATCTGGGTCCTGGGCTGTCTCCCCCATGGTCCGAGGGAAGGTGGTGGTGGTTTGACTCACCTTGCTTGGAGTCAGGAAGACTTGAGTTCAAATCTGGCATCAGAGACTTATTAGCTGTGTGACCCTGGGCAAGCCACTTTAATGTCTGTCTGCCTCAGTTTCCTCATCTGTAAAATGGGGATAGTGACCGCACCTATCTGCCAGGGTTGTTGTGAGAATGAAACGAGGTGATCTTTGTAAAGTATGTAGCACAGTGTTTGGCACATCATATAAATGTTAGCTGTTATTGTGATGAAGATGCTTTAGCCTGACTGGAGTGCCTGTCCCCTTGGTGGCAGCTGGTTAGCATTTGGGGATGGCAGGGGTGGCGGGCCCCTTTTCCGTAGGGTTTGCTTGGCGGGATGACGGTTGTGGGGACCAGGTTGGAAGCAGGGCGGAGGTCAGGGGGCGCTGCTGGCTTTGGTTGTGGTTGGTGGTAGTAGTGGTATGGGTTGGGGGGAGTCCCTTCTCCCCAGGGGGGTTATTCACTCTATGGTGGGGGCAGGACTAGTGGCCTGGGTCACCCCCTGCTCTTCCCCGGATACTCAGGGCCCCACAGTTGGCAGGGAGACGGGAGCGACGGTCGGCTCTGTCAGGCGCTTGGCATCTCTCGGCTGGTGTGTTTGCCCCTGGTGTGGCGGAGTCAGGAAGACATAGATTGCAGTCCTTTCTCTGAGACTGTCCAGCTGTGGTGACCTCTCTGGGCCTCATTTCTTCCTCTGTAGAATAAGAATGACAATAACAGATGTTGTGAAGCATTCTGAGGCGGGCGGGCAGGCAGGCAGTGGGCATTTATTAAGTGCCTGCTGTGTCCCAGGCACCAGGCTCGGTGCTGGAGCTTAGAGATAAGCAAAGAGAAAGAGTCCCTGCCCTGGAGGAGCTGCCATTCTAATGGGGGAGATTAGGGTGCTGAGGCGGGTGCAGGAGAGAAGGCGCCCCACCGGCGATACTTTACCAGTGCCTGCTGTGCTGGATGGAAATCTGCAGTTCCATGGGGGTTGTTTCCTCCGTGGGGATGTAAGCCCCCCGGCCGGGGCAGGCTTCTCTTCTGTTTGAATCCCTTAGCCCGATGCTTTGTACATTGTAGTTTCTTCATAAAGGCTTCAAAGATGTTATCGATAGGATTGTTTCTCCTCTTTTTCCAGAGAAATTCTCTGCAATGTTGCAGCCAGGAACCTTACTGGACCTTCTGCAGGTCGAGGGCGTGAAAATCGAAGAGGAGTCGGAGGTAAGGGAGGCTGTCTTCCTGGCAGGGAGGAGTTGGCCACCGCCCCTGCTGCCCTCGACGTGTGCCCACCTGGCCTCGGGACAGCCTTGAACCCTTGGTCACCTCCTTCCTCCTTGGACGTCACCACCTGCGGAGGAAGGTCCCTCCGCTCTGGCTTGGAGACGTGCTAGGTTTGGGATGGGAGGGGAGTCCATCGCCGGGGGCAACCTCTAGACTTGGACTTGTCTGCCATGGTGACCTCGACTGTTTGCCTTCCAGGCCATGGCTGAGAAGTTCCTGGAGGGGGAGGTGCCCTTGGATACATTCCTTGAGAGCTTTGCCTCCATGAGGATGTTGTCCCATTTGCGCCGAGTTCGAGTGGAAAAGCTGCAGGAGTTGGTGCGGAAATCCAGGGCTTCCAAAGAGCCAGCCAGGCCCAAACTCTCACCTCAGCCGGCTGTTGAAAAGACCACTGCTGTGGCAGAGGCCCCGCCTGCCATCCCTGCTCCGCCTGCCCCCCCTTCAACAGGCCCTGCTTATCCACTCCCCTACAGCCCGTCTCCTAACTTACCCGTTGGCCCCACAGCCCAAGGAGCTCTACAGCCGTCCCCTTTCCCTGTCACCTCCCAACCCTCTTTCCCTTACCGTGTGCCTTCTGGCCCTGGCTATCCAGCAGCCCAGCCTGGAGGGGCGACCACAGGGCGCCCCTGGTACCCACACTCATCTTCTGGACCAGGATATCCTCTGTCTCAGTCTGGGGGCTCATCTTCTGGACCAGTGTATCCCATGGCCCGAGGCCCAGCTCCTAATCCAGGCTACCCTCAGCAGTCTTATTTCCCGGCAGGAGGAAGTCCTCCCTACCCAACTCAGGCACCCCCCTACCCCACCCAGGCCCAGATGCCTAATTTTCCAAGGCAGCCCAGACCCTCAGGTCCTCATCAACCCCCCTACCCCACAGGCCCTGCTCTTCCCTATGGGTTTTCCACACCCCAGGGACCCGTCTGGCCTGGGTATTAGACACGATCCTCACACGTTGCCTCCCCTCACTTCCACCTGTGCCACAGACGTTGGTCCTGCCATGCTGCTCCTAAAATTTGGTTCAAAGAGCTGTGGGCCCTGCCCGTGGACTTGGGAAGGAGGCTTGACCCATGCGGGTGTGCGATAAACCAGGGATGGTGTGGCTCTGATGGCATGCAGGATGTTTTCAGAACCACGGCCCGGCTTCCACGTCAAGGTCTGTAGTCAGCAGTGACCCACGGCACAAAGGCTCACTGCACCGATGGCCTTGTGGTCTATCAGCCAGTCAAGTGCTAGCCAGATAAGGGGGGCAGATGTGGAAGCTGTTTATGTACACACAGACACTGAAATTCAACACAAAGAGTGTCCTCTGCTCCCCCACCCCCAGCTGTGCTTCTCTGTTAACACCCTCCGTGGGGACTGGCATGTTTACACTGGCCAAGAGACGAGAAGTTGCAGCCTTCAGATGAGCTATCCATCAGAGCCGGCCATCTCTTCTCTAAGAGAGCATGTCCTGGGCTTCCCCACGGGCTTCGGTTGTATGCAGGGCACTTAGTAATATTTTCCCAAATCTTTTACTTAGATAACATATGCTAAAACACTAATAGGCCAGAGCCAGATAAGCTTGCATCACTGGATGGCCAGAGGCTGTGCAGAAGGCCGAGTGTCTGGGCAGTGGGGCCCACACCCCTCAAAACCTAGAACTAGGGAGAAGGTGGGGCGGGTGCTTGGCCCTCTGGCGGAGGCTGGGGTGGGAGACGAGCAGCTGCAGCAGAGTCAGGGGCTCGCACGGAGGACGTCCTGGGAGCGGGCAGCCACCCTCCTTCCTCCCAGGGCACCTCTGTGGCCAGCAAGTTCCTTCTGAGCCCCGACTCTGTCCTTCAGTGCCTTTGATTTTGGCAGCCTCTTTCCCCTTCGTGCTCTTTCCTTCTCCCTGTTTCTCTTAGCAAAGCTATTCTCTTGGAGAGAAGTCCTGAAAGTCACCCCCAAATGGTGCTTTCCAACACTAATATGTCTTGTTTATCTCTCCCTGCATCTTCCAGTTGTCCTTAGGACATAAGCTCAAGGACAGGGCTCTCCCTAGTTTGTGGTATTGGCAGCATCCGTTAGATTGTGGGTGCCTGATACCTGTTAAGTAATAAAGGGGGCAAGAACAGACCCAGAAGGGTTGGGTGGGTGGAACATTAATTTGGTTCTTTCTGAAATTGGTTTAGTCATTCAGTCAGCCCCTGGAGCTGCTGTGGATCTGGAAGCTAAACGTACCTTGGACTGTCCGAGTCTGAACTGCTAAACGTTTGACAGAACGTGAATGATGAGGGAGCTCTGTCTGTCCAGTTTGATTTCTGGTGCCCCAAATGAAGGGTTGGGAATGCCAGATTAAGTTTTCTCAATATATTGCCAAATTCTGCTTGCTTTCCCATAAATTATTTATAAAGAGAAATTACTAATGGGCTCTGTTGTGTTGAATGCTTCTGAATTAGCCCTTAGGATGTCCGTCATCTATGATGAATCACTATAATAAAACCAGATGCAGTCCATGCAGTGTCCTGGCTGTGGTGGGTTTGTAGAGTGAAGCCCCTTCTGCTTAGAAGGCGCGATCGATCCTGCGTAGCTTTGCTCGGTGGAAACACTTCCTTTCATCTCTATCAATATAGCCCTGTCTTTGTCCATCCATCTCCTGCCCTCACATCTTTGGTCAGTTCCCTGGGGCCTCGTTGATGCAGCACTCACTTTCCTCAATCGCCCAGACATTGGCTTCCTTTCTCCGCCGTGAGCATCTCCCTTCTAACCTCTGCCAGGCTGGGTCGTACTCTTTTGCTAGCAAGCTCTCCCAGCCCTGCCTGGGTTCGGCTCACCATTCTGTAAGGATTGAGCCCCCAACAAAGCCACAAGCAGCTCCCCTGGGAGTACCGTCCATCCTCCTCCGTGGAGCTGCTGGCCGTGGAGAATTCTGGCCCTGCCACCAGCCGGGGTGGCACAAGGATGTGGCCTGCCTATGCCGCCCCTGTGCCCAGGAAACGCCAGTCGGCATTCAAACCTGGGGGTCAAAGCTGTCGGCGTGTTAGGTGTGTGTGTGTGGGGGGGGGTATGTGTGAGATTCTGACCAGTGGGGCTGAGGAGCGGAGCTATTCCCTGCTGAGCTCACTGGCTTCCCCCGTTGTTCTCGGGCCTCTCCCTCTGGGGGGTGAGCACAAAGTTTTCTAAGAGCTGTTCTCCTTCGTGGGAGTCAGGGCAAGGGCAGCTTTTTGAGGTCAGAAGAGGCGAAGGTTTGAAATCCCCCTTATACTGACAAGCTGTGTGAGCCTTGGCAAATTGCTTCCCTTTTCTGAACCTCAGTCTTCTGATCTGTAGGTGGGGCTAGCAACAGCACCTCCCTCTTGGGGTTTTTGTGAGGATCTAATGAAACTCTAACTGCCGCTGCTAAGGTGAAAGACTCCAGAACTCTAAGGGACCCCAAATGTCATCGAGTCACCCTCCCCCACCTCGTAGATAAGGAAACAGAGGTTCAGAGAGAAGGCCCCGGTCTTGCAGTAAATTAGAAGCTGCGTTTGAACTCTTCGTTGACTCCCAAGGCCCTTGCTGATCCCAGGATGTCACCGGCCCAGCGACACGTGGGCGATCAGTGATACTCTGAGAGACAACGAAGAGATGAGCGTGCTATTTCTCAATAACCGGTTAGTAGCGGGAGCATTCAAAGAGCCCCACGCCAGTGGTAAGTGAGGGCGGAAGCTGACCCCTTGATTGAGACCGGAGGAAAGTTGGAGAGGCTAAACAGATTTCCAGATGCCTCCCTGCAAAAGCACCGTCTTCCAGGCTCATTATGATGAGAAGTGCAGCTAAAGGCCGGCAGACTTGGCCACGTTTCTCGTCATAATAAGCTTCTATGGGACATTTGCAGGCTCCTCGGGGTGGGCAGACATAAAACTGGCCAGACCCCCGGGGGATGGAACAGAGGACTGCTTTGGAGGTCCCCTCGGGAAGCAGAATTAGTTGGTCTTTGTGTTGGTACCAGAGTGGGCCGTTTTTATAAAATATTTACATACTAACTTCTAAGGAAAGGATTTTATTTGGACACTTGTTAGAGCATCTCACTTTACGTGTCAGCTCACTCCTGTTTCCCTTCCTTATGCCCTCACAAATCATATACATTCGCACGATCCCTACCCCGTCACTCACGTGCACCTCTCTGATGCCCACTCGCTCCTGGAGACATCTTGGGCACACCCTACCATGCCAGGGCTCTTGCTACAGAGCTGAGCGAGGCATAGCATAGTCAGCCAGCCCTGGAAAATCAAAGAGATATCTAACTTAGTGAAGAGAAACTGGGCCGTCTGGGATGAGGGACTCCGGCCAATGCAGAAGCCACCTCAGCTCCATTTTCAGCGGTGCAGTCACATAAGCCTCGGGTAATGGGGATTTACCGTCTCCTTCCAGGAGGGGCAAAGTGTGACTGACCAAGAACTATCTCAAGATACTCGGTCTGTCTCTTAAGTCAACGTCTCCAAGCCTTGTTTTTGCCGCCCGTAGGATAAGGAGGTTGGGAGAAAGGGGCCCTAAGGTGCTTCTGAGCTCAGGCATCCCGTTCTGCTTTGATCTTAATCATGCCCTTTTGTGTGTGTGGCGTCGTCCTGCTTCCTGAGCATCGACTCCAGGGAGCTCCTTTCTGTGGCTTGCTTTTACTGTGAGTTTTATTAATGAGACGCTTGTTGAGTAGTGGTGACGTCACTTGGAATTTCATAAAAGCTATGCCCCTTTCACTGTTCCGGAGGCTGGAAAAATAATCCAGCGGTGGGAGAGCTCAGTGCCCAAGGCTCTACTTTTCTGATAATTTAGACTTTTAATAATAATTAAGGTTTGGTTGGCACTTTACTGAGAATGTGAGGGCTAGAGATGCCAGCTAATGGACTAGATGAGTTTTCTTTGCATGGGAAAGATCCAAGAATGTCCATACGCACTTGGGCAAAAATGGACCCAGGGAGGGGCTTGAGGAGGCCAGCCTTCTGCCATCAGACAAGCTCCAGGGCCGTGAGAGTGAGGGTACGGATATGAAGGCCTAAAGAGCAGACCAGTCTGGCCAGATGAGGCATTACAACTTTAGGCTGCTGACCTACGCTCTAGTGACCCATGAGCAAGGCCCACCATTTTGTGCCGGTAGGTTCGGTTCCCAAACCAGGGCCGGTGCTTTGCAACCATTGTTGGAAGCAAGATGACAGCTTACCTCGGCTGAGCATCTGTCACATGCCTGGCCCTGTGCGGGCTTTCATCCTGTGTGAGGCTGACAGTTGTCACCCACTGCCCTGAGATCTCATGAGAGGAAGGAGCAGTTAGCTCATTGGCCTGGGGGAGGACCGGATGACCTCTGGGGTGAATGTCTGGGGCTAGTTTCTGGCCCTCTCTGTCTCACTGTGTCTCACTGTCGCTGTCTCTGTCTCTCAGACACAGATACATACACACACCCACATGTGCACATATATGTGAGTACACACATACACACGGCAAACATGCCTGGTTTTCTCTGTGCTCACATCTGCATCCCTTCTTGTCTCGGGATCTCTGAAATCAAATCTCAGGGAATGTTCAGACTTCTCAGGTTGTATAGAAAGCATTATTTACACAAAACATTAAAAAATCATTCTCATCCAGAGATACCAGTGTGAATTCTTCCCTGTTCTTCATCAGAGTTGGGGCGGTGAGCAGGGAAGGCAGCCCCTTTTCAGTGACACTGGCCTCGGGGCGCAGGTGGGTCAGGAGACAGCTGTGGGCCCTGTGGTATGGGGTGTGGCTCTGGGAGCCCCTGGCCCTGCGTGTCTGGAGGGGTCCAGGTGTACCTTGGGCTTGGCCTTTTCCTGCATTCTCTAGACAGGGTCCTGCGTTTCACGTAAATGAAAAGGTTGGGAAGGGCTGCTGGAGTTGTGGGGAGGGGAGGGTTTCCCCGGATTGGGTTTGGGGGCGGGGAGCGGGTAGGGGTGGAGCTGCTCCTGCGGGTGGGCGTGGGCAATGAGACATGGTAGTGGCGACCTTGCTTCTGCCCCTTCACAGTTGGAAGTAAAATCAGGAAATCATGTCAAGGTGATGAGTGCAGAAGGTTCTCAGGAAGATGCGTCTCCTGCCGGGAGACACTCGGCTTATTCACAGTTCAGCCTGGGCAAGAAGAAAACAAGGCATGAAACGGGAAAACCTGCATCATTTCCTTCAACTGGAGAGTCCAGGTGTGAGCTGAAAGCAAGATAGAGTCAATGACAACCAGCCCAAGGGGAATGATGGAGCCTCAGGTTGGGGGCAATCCCTCGGCTGAGTACCCCCTCGGGGCCTTCTGAAGCTATCTCCTTCAGCCCCCACAGGACCCCGTAACCTCAGGGCTGGAAGGGTCCTCTGGGGGCATCTAGACCAAACCTTCTCTGAGGCACAAATTTCCTCTATTTGCATAGATCGTTGGTTGGGGGAAGGGGTGCCGCCATCTTGGTGCAGTGACTTTGGAGACGGAGGACCCAAGTCTGAATCCTGGTTGTGCTACTCCCTACCTGTGTGACACTAGACTGGTCACGTCAGCTCGCTGGCTCTCAGTTTCCTCTTCTGTAAAACAAGGGATTCGGACACAGGGATGAAACAAATGAAGTTTCACGCCAAGTCCGAGTTGGAGGAGGCATCAGGTAATGGTTTGTCTGAAACACTGTCTGGGCCTGTCTTTAGCGGAGTGCAAGCCCCATGGGAGTCGCTTGGCATCACTTCTGGGGATGAGGAGGTGAGAGACCCTCATACTCCACCCTGCTCGGACCGGGTCTGGAGGGTTCCATTTAGCTCCGGGAGCCACGTTGTAGGAGGTACCTTCATAAGCTGGAGGATGTACGAGCTCGGGGGTCAGGATGGTAAAGGGCCATAAGCCCACGCCACAGGAGACTTGTTGGAGTATCGAGGGAGGGTGAGTGGAGAAGAGGAGACCTAGGGGCTGGGATGCGATGTGGAAGGGGCCCTGCGCTTGTTCTGTCCCGCTCTAGAGGGCCAAACGAGGAGCGGGGAGTGAGCGCCACTAGGTGGCACAGTGGACAGGAGCTGGATTTGGAGTCAGGAAGACCTGAGTTCAAATGCAGCTCAGCCCCTGACCAGCAGTGCCACGGGCACTGTCCTATCTGAGAGCGTTGGGGCCGATGGCTCTCAGGTCCCTTCCAGTTCTGAATCTGTCATCCTGAGTGGCAAAGAGGCGAGATCAGCTTCCTAACATTGAGAACTGACTGACAGCGAAACGGCCCGGTGCGTGATTCTCTATGGGCAGTCACCGAGCCTGGCTGTCCCTTGTCAGGTGGACGAGAGGGTCTAGGAGGCCGCTGAGATGCCCTCTCTCTCTCAGATTCTGTGGGTCCCACAGGTAGTCACTGGGAGAGCTGGGATTTGCACTGAAGGCCTCCCTCGGATGCATTTACAGTCAAGCAGAGCCTCAGGGCACTTTTAAGTCCCTAAGATGCCCTGAGACCTTGGGGACACCCTCTGTCCCCTGCTGTGGCTGATCAGCGCTCCTTTGGATCTAGTCATTCAGTATAGAAGAAATGCTGTATCTGGAACCTGATCTGCCCTCTGCTGCCTGTGGCAATGGCCAAGTTACCTCTCCTTCTGAGCCTCTGTTTCCTCATCTGTAAAATGGGACAGCTGGACCTTCAAGGTCCCTTTGGTTCCCAGCCTTGTGAGCCTACAATCTGGTCCACATGTCTCTGCCCCTGCTATGGAGGAGAGGGGAGATGGGAGCAGAAGAGGATAGCTGGGATACAATTTCCAGAAATAGAGTCATGAAAAAAGCAGACTTTTCAAAACAATTGGGTAGAAATTGGAACATTGCTCAGATTAGGAGACTGAGGCCAGGAGGGGGGAAATGCCTGGCCTGGAGTCATGTGCACAGATGAGGCAGGCTGTGAGCCCCTGTCCCCCTGGCTCTGGGGTCGGGGCTGCTTCTACTACTGCCCCGTAGATGCCTGGGCCTAGAGAGTTCTTATGAAGCCATCCCAGGGGCCACGCTTCAGGGTCCTGAGGGCAGTAGTTGCCTGCTCAGGTCCAGCGTTCCTTGGTCACCATCTGTTAAACCCTTGCTGCAACGGCCCTCAGAGGCGGGGGCGTTTCAAAGTGGAAAGAACCTAGCATGAGGCACTTCAGGGGCCCATTCACAGCCAGGGGTTCCCAGGGCCTGCTAGGCCTCTAGCGTAGGATGGCGATGGCGGTAATGATTCTCTCCCATAGCTCTTTGTTCTCAGCAGCTTCCTTCTTGGAAGACAGCGTGGCGTTGTGGCAAGAATGTTTGACCCAACGAGACCTGCTTTAAAATCCTATCTCCGATACTGGCATTTGTGACCTTGAGCAAATAAGTCCCTTCCCCCTTGAGAGTCAAGATGGGGTAGAAAAAGCACTGGACTTGGAGAAAGGATCAAGGAGAAAAGGTTTGAGTGCCAGCTCTGTGTGACCCTGGGCAAGTCACTGCACCTCCGCGTCTATAAAATGGGGATAACAATGGACCTTCACCCCACAGGTTTGTAGTGAGACTCAACTAAGATGCCCATAAAAAGCTCTGAAAACCTGAAAACCTTATCAAAGCAAAGAAACCCACCAGGTGGCCATCTCTGCACGTAGCCAGGCTGGTGCCCAGACCAGCTGGTGATATCAGGGGCTTTGCAAACCCTAAAGTGGCATAGCCTCATCAGTCGTTATTATTATCACCTCCAACATCTGCCCCCTCCGTAGACACGTAAGCTATCGGATATAGATCAAGGAGAGTTGGAAGGGCCCTCAGAAGCTGTCCAGGCCAATCCTGTCATTTTACAGATGAGGAAACTGAGGCCCAGGGAGGTGAAGTGACTTCCCTGAGGTCTCCCAGTGGTAAGTACCAGAAGCAGGATCGCAATCCAAGGCCTCTGAGTCCCCAGCCCAGTTCTTTCCCACGTTTGCATGATTCATCATCGGTGAAACCGCTTTCTCTATGGGGGCCATTTCACGGCAGAGAGCCACGTCTAGCCCTCCGGGAGCTGTGGCTCCTCATTGCCTTAGTCCCAGCTAAAATCCCACCTTTTCAGAGAAGCCTTTCCCGGCCTCCTTCCTGCTCATGCCTTCCCCCAGTTTATCCTGGGTGGTTCTGGTCCACACACAGCTGGCACCGTATTGCCTCTCTCATCAGATGGGCAGCTCCTGGAGAGCACAGCCTACTCCCTAATGGGTTGCATGGTTCCTGGCCCCCAGCAGGCGCTTAATAAATGCTGGTTGACTTGTCACCCTGTGTCTGCCATGATGCCAGGCTCCCTGGGCTGGCAGGAGAGCAAAGCTGGGCTCCTCAGCCCCCTGGGAAATCGGACTGGAGCTGGACTCACCTGTCACAGCCTCTGGGCCCCATGCAGGTCGTAGTCGCTGTCAGAGGAGTTGTCTGGCGGGTTGGAAGACCGGTTCAGTGCTCCTTCCAGAGCTGGAGACAGAAAAGAGACACGGCTTCTCAGGGACTTAGAGAGGGCAGAGCTTGTGGGGGACCCCCAGGCCACGCTCTTGGTCCGCCCACAGCCCAGAGCAGTTGGGAGAGGTGGCCGTCTCTGGCCAACTGGTTGTTGTGTACAGCTGCTTTCAGTCATGTCCAACTTTTCCTGACCCCATTTGGGGTTTTCTTGGCAGAGATACTGGAGTACTTTGCCATTTTCTTCTCCAGTTCATTTTACAGATGAGGAAACTGAGGCAAGCAGGGTTAAGTGACTTGCTCAGGGTCACACAGCTAGTAAGTGTCTGAGGCCAGATTTGAACCAGAGAAAGTGAATCTTCCTGACTTCAGGCCCAGCACTCTGTGCACTGTGGCGCCACCTAGCTGCCAATCTTAGAACTTAGGTGTGGACAAAAATCCTTTCTTTAAGGCAAGACGGGTGTGTTTTAGTGAAAGGGGGCTTGGATTCAGATCTGCGTTCAACTCCTGGCTTTGCCACTTATGACCCTAATGACTCTGGGCAAGACATTTCCTATCTTGGGGTCTCAGTTTCCTCATCTCGAAAATGAGGAGAATAATTTGCACGCTACCCACCTCACAGGGCTACTCTTAGGGAAATACTTTGTTAATTTTAAAGGACCTTTTCTTAGAAAGAGAAGCCTTTTGTCTTCTTCAACGAGAACAGGGTAAAGTGATATACGGTTTTGTTTTGTTTTTTTTACTTAGCACACAATTTTTATTTCCAAATGGCCTCCCAAATCCATCACAATTTTGGGAGTGTGAGGTGAAGAGAGAAGGAGGGAGAGATCTGAACATTGTTTCCCAGATATCTGCCCAAACATCTAGAAATGGGCAGTGGTGGGTACAAAGAGGCTCTGGGGATGAGAAAAGATGAGGGCTGGAGGAGAGAAGCAAGTGGTGGTGTGGGCATCCAGAGTCCCCACTGTTCAATCCTGGCTCCAATGCACACCACCACCACCACCCCCGCCCCCGCCCGCAGCATAAAATAGTCTATTTACCAGGATTTTCGTGAACATTTTTGTTGCTCTATAGTTTTCCTTCTCTGCTTTATCCTTCCTTGGTTTAGGTGTTAGAGCTTATATTTGCTTCATAAAAAGAGTCTAGTAGAGTGCTTTCTTTCTCCATTTTTTGAGAATAATTTGTACCTATACACATTTATACTCAGTTTAAACTCCAGTTTGACCCAGCAAGCATTCATTAAGCACCTATTACATGCAAGGAATTATTTTAGGAGCTGGAGGTGAAAAGACAAAAATTTTAAAAATAATCCTTTTCCCCAAGAAGATTACATTATAGGAGAGGAGGGGGCAGCTAGATATCCACTGCTAATTTGAGGAGGATGGAGAGGTGATGTATTGGAACTGCATGTTGAAGAAGTTAGGGACTCCAAGGCAAGGAGGGCCGGCCTTCCAGGAGTTACCTCCCTGGTATATCAGAGGTCTAAGAATTAGCCCCCGCAGAGCAGTCGCAGAATGTTCGGAAGCACTGTTGAGAGCTAGAGGCCTGTGGTACAGTGGAAAGAGAGCTGGGCTTGGAGTCCAGTGATCTGAGTTCAAGTCTGCCACTTATTCCCTGCCTGAGTGAGTCACAACCCCACCCCCACCCCGCCTCAGTATCCTTATGTGTAAAATGAAGGGGTTTGGAGTCACTGTCGTGTGGACCTGTGGTGGCCACGTCCTCAGGGTGGAGTGTGACTGAAAGACGCTCAGCCATGCTCCTGCCCCCGGGGTTTATGTGACCGGGAGGTGAAGGACCAGTATGTCTGTCACTCCTGCAGCTCCTAAGTGGTCCCCTCCTGGTCCGGGAGACTCGAGGCGCCTTCCTAAGTGTCTGGAATGGGGCACAGGAGACGGAGGCCAGAGCACCACGGTGCACTCAGGGCCAGCCCGGGGTCACAGGAGCAGCTGAGCCCTGCTGTCCTGGTCATGGTAATGCTTGAATTAATGGCCTCAGGACGCATTACCGCATGCGAGTGGGAGCGGGGTTGTCTCTCTGGGGGCAGCTCGGGCCTCTGTCCCCCTGGGGGCTCCTCGATGTTAGTGGCAGTGCCTGCTCTGTACCCCACCTTACCCCAGATGTTCTCCTTTGGGCTGGAAGAGGACCAAAACCACATCAAAGGACGGCATGTCCGACCGGGCTGATGAGAGCTCAGACGGCTCTGCCACAGGTCGGGCACAAACGCTCCACCAAGTGTTCTCTGGCACTGTGCGGATGTCAGCGTGGGTGCGGGGCGGGTGGAGGGAGGAGGTGATATATGTGCCACCCTCCCCCCCAGGGCCCTCTTTGTTAGAGTTGGGTATGAGGTGGAATGTGGCTGAAGGGCTGGGCTTAGAATCGGGAAGACATGAGTTCCATTCCTGCCCCTAAAACTGACTAGTTCTATCACCCTGGGCAAACCTCTTTACATTTCCCTTTCCTCCTCGGTAAAATGAGGGGCTGACGCTAGACAGATACTGTCTAAGTTCCTGGCCTGTTCTAGATCTGGAATCCTAGGAGACCCGGTTTTATTCACTTAAAAGCATTTTTTAACAAACCCCAAGTAAATGAGCATTTCCATACGCAAAGTACAACAACAACAACAAAAAAGAACTGTACATCAATTGGGATTCTCTCTTCTATACAGATTATTTTTTTCTGAGGCGATATTAAATTCTTTTCTTGGTAAGTAAAGCTGGGAATCCATTAGAAATCCCTTGCTTTTCTTTTAAAGTACATAATAAATTCAACATGCTATTTTCAAAACTGTCCTGATCTTTGAGCTGTTCTCTTCTTTCCATTAAAAAAAATTCCTTTAAAAAAAAATTGGTAATCCCATCCCTAGCCCTCCTGTCCTCCCTCCCCGAAACTGAAAGGAAAACAAAATCCTATCAGATACACAAAATAAAACAGAACCCTATATTGGTGAAAGTCCAAGAGACCTGGTAATAAATCCCACATCCAGTCCTTGCTAGCTATGTGACGCTGGACAGGCTCCTTCCCCTTCCTCTCTGAGCCTCAGTTTCCTTATTTGCAAGCTGAGGACGTTAACACCTGCAGCCACTCATCTCACTAGGGTTGTTGAAAGGCAGACACGAGGACCACCTGTTGAGGTTTCAAGCCCTGGTGATCATGCTTAAGACAACGTCTTCCCCTGGACATTCGGTCCACTTGGGGATTTCTCGCGGGGACGATTCCATCCCTGGCTAGTGCTATTCCTAGGAACTCGGAATCCTGCTCTCCCTTACCTGGATAAGCCGAGAGGCGGGAATGCCTGGGAGGTTGGCTGTACTCATTCTCCACATTTGAGGCTCCAGGGTTCTCGACTTGGGATCGGATAGTCACGGTGTGGTTGCGATGGAAAGACACTGGATGAGCACAGAAAGGAAAAGTTAGGGCCTCTACTTACCCCTCCTAGGGAGCCCTTCTTGGGCTCCCTCAGGGCACTCCCCACCCTTCATGTCTGTACTGCTCCAGAATTTAGGAAAAGCCTAATTCCCACACCGACTTTGGATGGAGGCCGTTCAGCCGAGGGGAGCAAAGCAGTCGGGAAAGCCAGGACCCCGGGTCAGGAGGCAGAATCTTAGCAAGCACTTAGTAGAACCTTAACAACTTTCACCAGCTGGGCGGCTGGGACCATTTCTAGATCCAGAGCTGACCTCAGTCTCCCCTGCCTGATGCTGGGGTCTGCTGGAGGCCTGGAGCCAAAGCCGTAGCAGAGAAAAGATAAGGGGCAGTGGTGGTGACTCCTTGGTCTCTGAGGCCTCAAGAGCTACAGGTCACTTAACCATGTGTCTAGCCAGGAAGCCTCCAACGCCTCTTTCTCTGAGGGTGAGAAAGCCTCCGCCGAATACAGCGGTGGCAGGCACGGGAGGGATGGGGCAGCTGCTTGGACCAGCCCTCCCTCCTCCTCCTCTGTGGGAATCCCGTTCCAGGCTGCTGGGTCCTTTCTGTGCAGGGGGAACTGCCCCAGAAGGGTCCCCATACCGTTCTGGTTCACTCCCGTTGGACCAATCCACTGGCGCTGCTTCTTCTGACGGACTGTGCAACAGAGAGAAATAAATGGTTAGGGGCTGGCGGCCAGGCTGGAGCCCAGGAAGCCTGGCTTCCGCTCCTGGCCTTGCCGTGGGATTCTCCCTGCACAGAAGAGGGAGATCAGTGTGATTGTGCCTTGTTCTCTGGGACAGAAAGAAAAAAAGACTGGATCTGGAGTCTGAGGGGCCGGGTTCGGATGCTGACTCTGTGACCTTGGACAAGTCACTTCCCCTGTGTGCCTCAGTGTCCCCGTGTGTAAAATGAGGGGCTGGACTGTCCGATCTCCTAGTCCCTTCTGCTTCTAACATGGGTCCCGTACTCCCATTTATAAGCGGCATCTCTGGGAGTCAGCAGTGGATGGGACTCCTCCCCTGTTGCCACCCCTCCCTGGGCTGGGGTGCCCCTCCCCTGCCTCGTGGCCTCAGGCTCTCCTGTCTGCACCACCTCGTCCCTCAGCGTGTGATATCAGATCCACACACGTGCCCACCCCAGAAAGAGCCCCTTAATTGTTGGGCCTCCCAGCAGAGCCCCGTGCAAGCCCCCATGCACACCCTCCTCTCCTGCCTTGAACCTCTCCCCACTCCAGAGCCATCGTCCCCAAGTGCGTGTCTGCTGTTGTCCCCTCCTGCACTCAGTGAAGGACAACAGCCCCTTCCTACCCCCAGGACCAAACAGAAAACCCTGCTGGGCATCTAAAGCCCTTCACAGCCTTTGCAATCTACAGGTCAGGCCAGGTGGCCTTCCTGCTGCTCCCAGCCCAAGGCGCCCTCTCCCTCCTCCACACCTTTTCCCTAGCTGTGCCCCACGCCTAGAGTGCCATCCCTGCCTCTGCCTCCTGGCTGCCTTGACTTCCTTTGAGTCTCAAACCTCACCTTCCGCAGAAGGCCGGCCTGTGCTCCCCCTCCCAGTGCCTCCTCTCTGGGATGGCCTCTGCTCTAGAGATGGTGTGTCCCGGGCGATTGGCAGGGGGCATTAGGCCGGGAGCCCTTAAGGGCAGGGACTGGCTTGTCCACTTTCTTTGGGGCCCTACTGCCTAGCACAGTGCCCGGCACATAATAGGTGCTAAATAAATGCTTCTCAGCTGATCGACCGACTGACGAGGCCAGGAGCTCTTCTCAAGGGCTGGATGCTGGGCTGTTGAGCACGGGAGGCTTTTCACAGAAACCCAGCACCTGATGGGGACTCTAGATCAAGTCCATTCCCGTCATCTTACAGAGAAGGAAACTGAGGCTTAAAGAGAAGGGACCTTAGAGGTCATTCAGTCCAATCCCATCCACTGGGCAGGTGAGAAAAGTGAAAGCTGGAAAAGGGGTCATGATTCTCTCAAGATTTGTCCCTCTCTGTCTCACTGTTTCTTGTCCCTGTTTCAGTCTCAGTCTCTCTATCTTAAATTCAGTCTGTCTCTCTCTGTCTCTCTGTCTCTCTGTCTCACTGTTTCTGTCTCTGTTTCCTGTCTCTGTTTCAGTCTCAGTCTCTGTAACTCTGTCTCAGCTTCAGTCTCTCTCCTTCATTTCTCTTTCTCTGTTTTTCTTTCTCTCTCCCTATTTTTCTCTCATTCTCTCTCTCCCTGTTTTTCTTTCTCTCTTCCTGTTTTTCTCTTATTCTCTCCGTCTGTCTGCCTGTCTCTCTCTGTCTCACTGTTTGTGTCTCCGTTTCTTGTCTGTTTCAGTCTCAGTCTGTCTCTGTCTTAGTTTCAGTGTTTCTCTCCATCTCTTCGTTTTTCTTTCTCTCTTCCTGTTTTTCTCTCATTCTCTCTCTCTCTCTCTCTCTCTCTTTCTCTCTCTCTCTCTCTCTCACACACACACACACACATACACACACACACACCACATACACACATAGAACTTGTTACCGACCGGAGCCCAGAACAAAGAGTGAAAAAAAGACAGAGGCAGGAGAATGGGAGAAAAGGGAGATTGTTCCAGAGAGACAGGAGAAGGAAGCTGTGTGGGATTAGGGAATCCGCTACTTACATTTCTTCTCTAGTTTCTTGTAGGCTACAGGCCCACATGTCACTAGAAGGATTGCCATGAGGATGAAGGTCAGAATGATGCTCATCACAGTCCCTGCCCCAGGCCCTCCGGCATTTGGGTCCTGGCCTGAGAAAAGACAATGGTGTTAGTGTGGAATCTTGACCTCATTAAGGAGAGTTCTAACTAGGGCAGGGCAAACGGGTCTTTGTCCCAGGGAGCTGAAATTTAGAGGATATTCTACCTTCGCACTCCTCTGGTAGACAGAAACAACTGAGTTTAGGACTTGGCATGAAAAATTTGTTAAAACAGGAAGCTACCAGATAGAGATGTTTCCTCCTCTTCGCAAGCTATACCTCAAGTGTTCTCCACCCAGCTCCCTCTTGGGCGGGGGGGATACCTCAGCTGTCACCGTCCACAGGAACTGGTATCTGGGGGGCTCATGTCTCTCTTGCCGTGGAAGGTGTCCTGGGATCTCCTCTCAGGAGCTCCTGTGTCCTGAGGTCTGAGGTCCCCCCCTTGAGTTCTCATCTTTCACTCCCACTGTTTGTCCCTGGAGAAATTCGTCCTGGGTACCAAATTACTAGTGTCTCTGCTCCTGAGACATCAGCAGTAAGACAACGTGTCATCAAATCCAGTGACTCCTCATTCCCTCAAACTGGTTGGGGGTTCCCAAGAGAACCTGCTGGAGTTTCTCACACCCCATAACTCACAGGTGCAATGAAAAGGGTATCTAATGTGTCTACATCCACTGAGCACAAATAACCTGTTATTTATTATGTGCTAGGTGTACATCTGTCATCTGTTGCTTGTCTTTTCTCATGTATCTGCTCCCCATCTTTTGTTGGAGATTTTAATCTATTTGCCTACCACCCACCTGTCAATTATTTATACTTGTAAAGAGTGTGTGTAGTTGTATTATATAAGTCCTGAGTATGTCTCAGCTGGTTAACACCCAAATATTTTCACACACTTTGTAGTTATACTGAATGCAATTTCTCCTCCTATCTTCATCCTATTTTTTCTTTTTATTAAAATAAAGAAAGGCTCGTGACTTCTGTAAGTTTATTATTTTATTCTGCTACTTTACTAAAGCTATTGTTTCAATTAATTTTCTATTGAATCTTTGGGGTGCTCTACCATTGTCAACCATTGTGACATCTGCAAATAGACAATTTATTCTCTTCTTTGTCTGTAGTTATTCCCCTAATATCTTTTTTTGTTTTATTGATGCGGCAAGCATTTCCAACACTATATCAAATAATGGTGCAGATAACGGACATCCTTGGTTTACCCCGGATTTTATTGGAAAAACTTTTATTGTTTGTTCATTGAAAATGATGCTGGTTCTTGCCTTTAGGTACTTTTGATCCCAATAAGGAAAGATCCTTTTATTCTTGTGCTTTTTAGTGTTGTTGGCTGTTTTTTAAGTGTAAATTGCTACTGCATTTTGTTGAAGACTTTTCCTGGATCCATTGATATAATTATATAATTTTTTTCATTTTGACATTTATCTTTCTATCTGTCAAATTCTTATCTGTTATCTATTCATGGACTCTTGTTGCCTTAGCTTCTATATGATCTGCCCTTAAGGTACCAATCTCTTTAGCTCAATGCCCTTTGAGAACCGGGATTGTCTCATTTGTTTTTTGTCTGTGTCCCTAGAGTCTAACACGGAGCCTGGCACATAGGATGCGCTTAATCCATGCTGACTTCCTTGTTCCCTTCTCCGGGGACTGGTTGCCTCAGTCGCCCTATCTTGAAAAGCTGTCCCCTCCCCCTTTCCCCAAGAGAAAGACCAGACAAGCACCACCCTCAGGGAACGGTTGGTTTGCAGCTTACACTCAATCATCGTGCCTTTGCAGGACGGGTCTCCTTCACCAAATGTGTAGCAATGGGAGAGGTTCCCATGAGGGCAGTAGAGCTTGCTGGATGTGTCAGATGGTGATTTTTGAAATACTTCCTCGGAGATGAGACTCCCACAGTGCTGCTCCTCGCACACCTCTTCCCAGTTCTTTTTTTTTCCACACAAGACTTTCCACTGACCCTCAAAGTACACCTCTACGATGCCCTTGCAGGGACTACTTCTGCCCTTCAGTCTGCTTTTCACCTTTGGCTGGAAATCTGAAATGAAGGGAGTTGGGGAGGAGAGAGAGTGAAGGAAGAATCATGGCTGGCTGTCTTTTGGTAAGGAGTGGTCTGGAGCCCCAGCCCTGTGCCATCCAGCCTGTCCCCGTCCCCCAGCCCATCCTGCCACACCCTAGTTCTTCAGCTCAGTTTGCTCATCCCATGTCAAGGAGATGGTAGCTTCACAAAGACGAAGGGCCCCCCCCCCGAATGGTGAGGTCTATCTGTCTGATTGGCTTCCTTCCACAGGTCTACAGCCTCTGAAGTACCTTCTACCCCTATCATTCTCTCTCTCTCTCTGGCAATCAGGGTTAAATGACTTGCCCAGGCTCACACAGCTAATAATTGTCTGAGGCTGGTTTTGAACTCAGGTCCTCCTGACTCTAGGGCCAGTGCCCCAGGGTTCCTTCTCAATTAGCATGTCCACCCTTCAGTCCTCCTCCACCCCAGTATCTTTTCCTGTTTGTCCTCCACTCCAGCATCTCCACCAATAGAGGCAGTGTACTACTGAGGAGAGATCACTGGCTCTGGAGTCAGTGGGACTGAGGACACACATTTACTGCCTCTGTGACCACCATCTGTCCAGGCCTTGGTTTCCCTTCCTACATCAATATTGTACATGTTATATTTGTATTAAAAGGACCAACAGCTCACATCTTGTCTACCAAGATAAACCCTAAATGGGAACTTGATCTAGATATAAAAGGTCACATGTCAACAGATTAGAGAAACATGGAAAAAAACTACCTCTCAGATCTATGAGTAAGAGAAAAGTCCAGGACCAAACAAGGAATAGAGAGAGTCATAGAAGATAAAATGGAGAAATTTGATTCTATAAAATTAAAAAGTTTTTGTGCAAATAAATCTAAGATTAAAAGGGAAACAATTAACTGGGGGAAAATATTTGAAGCAATTTTCTCTGATAATGGTATAATTTCTAAAATATATGAGGAATTGATATGAATTTATAAGAAAAAGAGCCATTTTCCAATTGATAAATGGATATGAACAGGCAGTTCATATGAACAAGGAAGATATCTAAGCTATATATAGCCATATGAAAAAATTCTCCACTACTAATTAGAGAAATGCAGATTAAAGCAATTCTGAGATTCCAACTCATGGCCATCTGAGTGGTAAAGGTGACCAAAAAAGGAAAATAAGAAATGACAGAGGGGCTGTGGCAAAACAGGCACATTGGTGCATTGTTGGTGGACCTATGAATGAGTATGACCATTCCGGAAGACAATGTGGAATTATACACAAAAAGTTATTGAACAATGCCTGCCCTATGATCCAGCTATACCAGTGTTAGGCATGTATCCAAGAGAAGCCAAAGAAAGAGGGAAAAGTCCTTTCTGATAAATGTATATAAATATAGCAGGTGTGTGTGTGTGTGTGTGTGTGTGTGTGTGTGTGTGTGTGTGAGAGAGAGAGAGAGAGAGAGAGAGAGAAATGGCAAAAATACTGAAAACTAAGAGGATGCCTATTAACTGAGTAATGGCTGAATAAATTGTGGTATCTGAATGTGAGGAAGTAAAATTGTGCTGTAAGAAAGCAGAAAATAGATGATTTCAAAGAGACATGGAAAGACTTCTATGAACTGATGCAGAGTGAAGTGAGAAGAACCAGGACAATTTATATTATAACATCAATATTATAAAAATGAATAATTTTGAGGATCTTTATAAACTGATGAATACTGAAATGAACAGAACCAAGAGAAATAGTTATATGACAATAGCATTGTAAAGGCAAACAACTTTGAAAGCTGTGAGAACTCTGATCAATACAACACCCATCCATAATTCCAGAAGACCAGTGATGAAACATGCCACCATTACATAGAGGTGAGGGATTTAGGGTGTAGAATGAGACATATGTATTTTTGTGTATAGACACTAGGGGAATTTGTTTCTCTTGACTATGCACATTTGGTTTTTCTTAATTTAAATTTTTATTTTCAATTCCAAATTCTCTCTATCCCCTCTATCTGTATCACTATATTTCTTTATTCCCTCCCCAACCTATTCAGAAGGCAAGAAATATGATACCCATTATATATATGAATTTGATTATGCATATTTGTTACAAGAAATTTGTTTTTTTCTTTTCTTTTTTAATGGAATAGGGGGTGGGAGAGAAGGTAGATATCTGTTAATTAAAAAAAAAAAACAATTAAAATAGAGGGGTGGGAGTGCCACAGATGTGAAATGTTTCATTCACTTTCAGATGAGGTCATTGTTTTACTTTGTTATAAGAGACCTCTCAGGAAGTGAGAAGAATCTGTAAGTGTTTATAACATAAAGACAAAATACATCAATAAAACAGAAAGTTTAAGCACAGAAGATGAAGCGATTGGTTTAATGTCGTCTGAGGTTCCTTCCAGCTTTCACTCTATGTCCCTATGAGCCGAAACATCAAACTGGCTTTAAACCCAGGTCCTCAGACTCCCCATGCGCCACTCCTCCCACAAGCCCACGCAGTCTGGAGTCGTGAAACATCGAGCCGAGATTGGCCCCGCTCCGGCCAAACTGTCCTACGCTTGGCCCCCGGGCCCCAGTTTGCCCTCTTGCCTCTGCCCTTTCATCCATGCTGTTCGCCACTTGGAATGTCCTCCCTCCCACTCTGCCTGCTGCCTGTTTAGCTTTTAACCCACTTCAGTCATCCTCCGCCCCAAGTCTTTCCTGCTCTTGAAGGCTTTCCCCTCCTCGGATTTCATATAGCATTTGGTTTGTGCCTTTTGAGCATCGTGTGATATCGTAATAATTCTGTATTTTGGTTTCTTAGCTCCTTGCTAGGTTGTGAGCTCCTATACGTCCTTTTGCCCTGGGCTCTGCATACAGTAGGTGCTTAGTAACGACTGGATGAATGGAAGAACTTTAAAGTCAGAAGGAAATTTAGAGACCATCCAAGACCGATGCGTTCATTTCTCTGAAGAGGAAGCTGATGCGGGGAGGGGCCACTCACCAGAGCAGACGATGGAAATGGTTTGGTTTCCTGGACAGCTCTTCTGCTTGGTGAAGACCTGGTCCACGGGGGCTCCCTGAGCATCCCCGACCGCCCAGAGGATCGGCAGAGGTTTGAGCCCCTCGGGACTCCCTGGGTCTGCCTTCTCTGCCGGTGGGTGCAGATGGCTCAGGAAGGTGCCGCAGTTCAGGGCCTGGCAGATCTCGTCGCCCAGGGCTTTGGTCCAGGTCCTCTGTTCGTAACAGATGCTCCCCCCGACACTGCCCCTGTAGAACTCAACCACTCCTGCGCATCGCAGTTTCTCCTTCCCCTCCACCAGCAGGAACCTCGGAGGGCCTGGGAGGAAGATGAGGGAGGAAACCAAACACGGGGAAAGGAGAGATGAAGGGCCAGACGAAGGGGTAGAAACATCCTTTCTCAGGCTGAGATAGGGCAGAGAGATCGAGGAGTCCATCTCCCAGATGGGGTAGCCAAGGCTGGCAGATGGAATTTAGTGGCAGGTTCCCGGCTGGAATTCTCAAACATTTAACCAAGGCTTCGGCTGTGAGGACCTAATGATGAACTTCTGGAGCCTCCTATCCTTCACCGAGGCCAGTCATTCTGTATTGCCTCTGTTTATCCACCTTCTCCCCTCTACCACTGATCACCACTGATCTCCACTCTGTCGGTCCCCTCCACTATTCTAAGGCTGCCCTGTCAGTGCGAGGCAGAGTAGGATTGGGAGAGGAGAGGGGGACCCAAGCAGGTCAATGCTCCAGGGAGCTTAGGTCAGAGTGGGTGGACTAACGTGTGATGTTCTTTCAGTGGGCTAGAAACAACTGAGCTTAGCTCCTCCTTGGCAAGAACAGTTCCTCAAAATAGGAAGATGGGAAACTGAGGTGAGATTACCACCCTCCCTCCCCCATAACACACAGGGAAATCTTTAGGCAACACCCTGGGGTCTTTGCTTCCTTTTCCTTCTCCTGCATTAGGACTCATAGTTCTTGCCCCAGGTTCATCAATTCCTAGTGACGGTTCTGTTGTGCCTCACGGGGGTGAAGGTGCCCCATGCCCTGATTCTCTAGAAGAACAAAAGCTCAAAGGTCCCCAGAGTGTGGCCCCTTTCTAGAAGTACCTCCACCAATGTTGAAGGACAGCCAAAATAAGCCTCTCTCTGTTCTTGCTCAAAACAGCAAAGGTGGAAGTGGGTGGTGCCCAGGATGGATGAGTCATGGGACCTTGGGGGGGGGGAGACCTTAGAGGCCTCAGAGCAGTTCAAACTGCTCATTTCACAAAGGAGGGAGCTGAGGTCCTGAGAAGGTAAGAGACTCGTCAAAGGTCACAACGGTTGGATGGCAGACTTGGGATTCATGCCTCGTTCTTCCTGCCTTTTCAGCTGCCCATCGGAGGTAGAGCTCCCTCTGTCCCATCCAGAATTCAAACATGACCTTTTCAGTCTAAGACGCTGTATATGCATTCCCCATGTGAGCTTGACAACAGCCCTGTAATTATCTGGTTCCATGTGCTCTACTAACAACAGGGGAAACAGAGGCTCAGGGATTGCAGGCTCTTGCCCAAAGTCACAAAGCTGAATTCAGGGGCATTGCCAAGACTCCAACCCAGACTGGCTAACTCTCAAATCCAGTGCCCACATATGCTTGCTTTCTTTCTCTTTCTTTCTTTCTTTCTTTCTTTCTTTCTTTCTTTCTTTCTTTCTTTCTTTCTTTCTCTCTCTCTCTCTTTCTTTTTCTTTCTTTCTTTCTTTTTCTTTCTTTCTCTTTCTTTCTTTCTCTTTCTTTCTTTCTTTCTTTCTCTCTCCCTTTCTCTGTCTCTGTCTCTCTGTCTTTCTCTCTCATTTTTTGGCGAGGCAGTTGGGGCTAAGTGACTTGCCCAGGCTCACACAGCTAGTACGTGTCAAGTGTGTGATGCTGGATTTGAACTCAGGTCCTCCTGACTCTATCCACTGCACCACCTAGCTGCTGCACCCCCCCCCCCCCCACATACACACACTTACGCTTTCAGTGAGAGGCAAATGAAGCTACCTGGAATAGGGGTAGTAACATTGCTGCCCATGGTCCGGGAGAAGACAAGGAGGGGCCACCCACCAGAAATCAATCCTCCCAGTCCCAGGGTTGGAATTCTCATTCTGCCCTGGGAACCTGGCTGGCCTGACAGAGGACTGGAGTGTTCTTACCAGTGGGCTTGGGTGAGGTCACAGTGGGCCGTGGGGTGGGCAGAGGCACTTTGGCAGCCGCTTCTGAAAGGAGAGGAAATCTTGGATGAACAACACGATGAACCGAGACCCTGGCCCCAGGCCCGGCAGGCACAGAGACTCAGGCAGCAGGGAGGGCTGTAGAGATTGTGTGCTGACAGGCAGAGCCAAGGAAGGGCTGAGCTTCTTCTGCTGTACCCACATTCACTCACAGCCCTTCACTCTAAAGATGATGGACAAATAGGTCCTTTCTCCTCCCTCCCCCCTGCAGATGCTCCTTATGGGAGGATGCTTCCCATGGCACTGAGACTGGATTTCATGTGAGGAAGAGTGCCCCATCCCCAGAAGCCCTTCCCTGGTCCTGGCCCATGAGGGCCCCATCAGGGAAGCAGAAGCCTTTGACAGGTCCCACCGGGCTAGCATGACTTCCTGGACAAACTGTAATTTACTGTATATTCCCCCCTTTCTTATACTATACACATTTGGCCAAACTGGCCTTTCACTGGGCCTCCACACATTCTTCTCAGGGTTTTCCCCTTTGGGTCTAATTCTTCTTTACAACGTGACTAATGTGGAAATATGTTTAATGTGATTGTCCATGCACATGTACACGTACATGCGATTGTATGTGGCCCATATCAGATTGCACACCGTCTTAGGGAGGGGGAAGGGGAAGGAGGGCAGAAAATTTAGAACTCAAAATCTTACGGAAGTGAATGGTGAAAACTAAAAATAAATAAATGAATAAATAAATAAATAAAAGTCAGATACAACAGAAAACGATGCAAAAACAAATTGAAAGTCAGAATCAGGACTTGGGTTCAGGTCTCCCCACCTCACACTGCTCCCTCGGATCCAAACATCCTGGGTCGGTGGTGGCCCAGAGTGCTCTGCAGGGATCTCTCTGTCTCAGGGTTCCCTGCTGGTGTGCCCCCATTTCCCACAGGCTTCCAACAGAGGCTCAGGGGGGTGGGTTCTAGGGGGATCCCTCTTTTCTACAGGCTGAATGAGGTGGCCACTCTCACATTTGGGAGGCCATGGTTCTCCCCCCAGGGAAGGGGCTCAGAGAGCACCCCGGGGCGCGTCTTGAGGACTCACCTTGGCAGAGCACGTGCAGCTTCGGAGAGGAGACATTTGTGCGCTTGTGGGGATCGAAGAGATAGCGGAAAGAGCAGGCCAGCTCCTTGACTGCCCTGGAGGGGTCAGAGATGGGGCCAGAGATGGGACCAGCCTGCAAGCCCAGCCTTCCGGACAGCTCAGTCAGAGTCTGCCCACGCAGGTCCACCAGGCACAAACTACTCTTCGTATTATTGATTGTGACCTCCAGCTGTACCTGACACAGGGGGCTAGCGCCGGTCGACTCCCTGTGGGACCCTAGGGAAGAGCAGAAGAGGAGAGAAGGTGAGACCTGGAGAATCCCTGGGCTCTGCAGCCCCCCCAGTTCTGGCTCCTGGAGGTGAGAGGCTTAGCGTAGATACCCTCAAAGGTCCCTTCCACCCCTAAATCTGTGCTTTATAGGAACCTGGGCTGGCTGCTTCCTTTCTCTGGGCCTCAGGTCCCTTCTTATGCTAAATCCTAAGAGGTTTTAAATAATAGACAAATATGTCTCCTTAGAATGGGCCAAGAGCCCTGGGAAGTGGGAGGGACGAATGTTCTCACCCCATACTACAAGTGAGGATCCTGAGAGACCCAGAGACAGGAAGGCTCACGTCCAATCTCACACAGCTGGGAAATGCCAGAGCCAGGTCTTCCCACTAGGACATCATGGGATTTCAGAGTTGGACATCCTCTGGGCCAGGCCCCACATTTTACAGATGGGGAAACTGAGGCCCGGAGAGGGGCAGCCCTCTAGTCAGAACACCAGGGTTTTTCCAATATACTGCATAGAGACGTCTCATGGGGAAAAAAAAAGGATTGTGTTCCCTCCCCCATGCAGTGTGAACATATGAGTGCAGTTAGGAGACTTCTGTATAATAAATACTCTAGTATTTATGTCGGTGTGTGTGCGTGTGTGTGCATGCACAGTGTGAACGTGTGCACAGACCTGAGCTTCTGAGTATCTCAAAGGTATGGGTGTAGACGCGTGGGTGTCATAGGACAGTTTTGGCACAGTGGGGGGATGTGGCTCCTTCCAAGATTGTACATTTCTCGTGACTACAAATCCCCACGCTACTCACCTGAGGGGATCTGCTGTGGTCCTCCATGACAGGAAGACACTGCGGAGAAGAGACCAGAGTCAGAGAGTGAGGAGAGAGGCAGACGCAACCACCAAAAAAACCCTTCCCAAGCATTTCCTGATACTCAGGATGTCCCAGAGTAGAATGAGCTGCTTCAGGAGGTAGTGAGTTCCCTGGCACTGACTGTGTGGGTGTGTGGGTAATCTTGGAGAGGGAATCATCTGATCCAAGCTCCTCACTTTACAGATGGAGAAACAGGTGCTCAGCAAGGGACGGAACTTTGTGCTGAAGTATCCGAACAGGGTCTGGGATTCCACTACAAAGGACCTCAGGTGAGGCACTTCTGAGGACAATGTAAGCCCTTTGAGGGCAGAGATGGTTCCACTTTTGTCTTTGTACCTTGAGCACCTAGAACAGTGCCTGGCACCTAGTAGGTGCTTCATAAACCTTTATTTATAGGACCTCAATTCTGGAGCTGGAAGAGATTCCGAAGTCCTCACATCCCATCCCTCATTCTAACGGCCCAGGATGGAATTGGCTAGATGGCATGAAAGCCTCTGCCGGCCCCAGGCCCCAGGCCCCAGGCCTGACGGGCAGAGTCGGTCTTACGAGTACATGGTGAGTGTGTGTGTGTGTGTGTGTGTGTGTGTGGAGAGAGAGAGAGAGAGAGAGAGAGAGAGAGAGAGAGAGAGAGAGAG
>NW_020953709.1:1771925-1813692 GCF_900497805.2 Vombatus ursinus
GAGAGAGAGAGAGAGAGAGAGAGAGAGAGAGAGAGAGAGAGAGAGAGAGAGAAACAGAGAGAGACAGAGACAAGAGAGGGAAAGAGGAAAAGAGAGAAAGAAGAGAAAGAGGAAAAGAGAGAGAAAGAGGAGGAAAGAAGAAAAGAGGGAGAAAGAGAGGGAGAGAGAGAGGACAGAGAGAATGTGAAGGCCCTGGCTTGCTGCCCCCACTCATTTTCCTTACCACCTGAAATTCCGCCATTAGAGATTCATTTCTTTTGGATTCACTTTTTTCTACTTCCAGCAGCTCCCAGCTGTCCCCTTAGCAACAGGGACTGTTGTCACACCAGATTGCTGTCTGGACTAAATACTATCACCCAGAATACCTTGTGGTACAAGTGGACAGAGCATTGATTCTCAAATCAAAGGACCTGGGTTCAGATTCCCTCCTCTGACATGGCCTTTGTGACCTTGGGCAAGTCACTTAACTTCCCACTCTAGATTCCTGCCTCCTGGCCTCCATGCTTGGAATGCCCTCCCTCTCTCTCCTGCGTCTTCCCATCTGTAGTTGCTTTTAAAGCTTAGCTTCAGCTCATAAAGTCTTTCCTCATCCTCCCCCACCCCCAGGCAAGTTTTTTCCCTCCCAATTACCTGTGGCCTCAGTTTAACTCCGACTTTAACTCTGCTGGGCCTCAGTTTCCTCATTTATAAAATGATGACTTCTGACATCCATTCCCCCTCTGGCTCTAAGATACAAGGAGGGGACTGGTAGGGACTGGGCCACCACCACCTTTCCTCTTGATTCTGGCCCATAGAAACCTGAGTCCCTGGACTTTCCACACTGGAAGCACCCTCTGCCCTTCTGGGCCTCTCCTCCAATTGGCTGGTTCCTCCCAGAACCTCCATTTTGAGAAGGATGCCCTAGCCAACCATGACTTCGTGCCTCTCCAAGCTGTACCCTGACTTTCCCAGATTCTCTCTACAACTTCATGGTGGGGCCCACAGAGGTGGGCACTGAGATACTACTGGGGCCCAGCAGGCTGAGTGAGCCAGGCAGATGAGCCGGTGCCGCAGGTAACTGTGAGGGGCCCAGGCAGGCCTCCTGGCACCTCAAGCGTCCGCTTTCTCTGGGCCCAGTACCAGCTCCTGCCTGTCGGGTGGGAGGTGTAGTCGGGGTACAAACCCCAAGGTTCCTCTGCCAACCTCTTCACAGACTTGTAAGCCTCCCAGGATGTGCACCCTGCCCCCCTGGGATTGCAAAGCCTGTGCTTCCTTCCCCACGGCAGCCCAGGTTAGGCCTCCTGAGGACTGAGGGCTGTCTTTTTCCCCTTTTTACATCTGAGGAAATTGGGGCCAACAGAACTGAACAGAAACATCAGCTAGAGTCCATCCAAAAGAGATCAAGTCCCTGGGCCCAGAATGGAGCTCAGGTTCTCCTGGTTCCTCTGAGAACAGGCTGCCTGAGCCAGAGGGCCTGGATGTGAATCTTGGTTCTTATGTGATCCAGGAGGGATAATTTCTGTCCAGTCCTTCAGCTGTGATCATAATATTATATTACTATTAATCCTAGTATTATAACAGTGGGATGGATGTGTAAGGTTGCTCCTCTAGTTGATAGAACAAGGATGTCTTGCCACTACATCTAAAGTCTAACCTTATCTTGGGGTGGGGCTCCATTTTTCAGTCACCCTTGGATCTCAGAATTTAGAGCTGGCAGAACAGACACTGGCCCTATCCACCTCAGTGTGACTATAAAGGGAGGCTTGGTATAGTAATGGAAGGAGCAGCCTACTGGGAGTCATGCACCCCAGCTGGTACTTCTAGCCCTGCCACTGACCTCATAATCCTGGGCGTTACTCTACCTCATTATAGGGTTTAGAGCTGGAAGTAATCATTGAGTCCAAGTGGCTTGCCAGCCAGAGCTTAGCCCCAAGGGCTCTTTCTCCTGTGCTCCATATATATTCTGTGTGAACCTAATTACTTACAGGATATCAAAATAAAATAGAGAATAGAATGTTTTAAGGTTTGCCAAATGTTTTTTTCTCACAATAAACCCATGAGATACTATAAATACCCATAGAGAGAAAGATTCCAGAGTACCCCACTAGCCTGGAACCCAGATCTTCTGGATTGAACTCTAAGGTTCCTTCTGCTTGCCAAGCCCCCCTGTTAATTTTGTGGATGTTCAGCTGTGTCTGACTCTTCGTGACCCCGTGGACAATACTGTCCATGGGGTTTTCTTGGCAAGGTGCTGGAATGGTTTGCCATTTCCTTCTCCATGCCTCCTTTAATTAGTCAAAAGGCAATCATCAAAGACATTGTGCAGGCCTTGAACTGATCGTTAGAATCAAACTGATGCCTGGGAAAGACCTTAGCTCTCAAAAAGGCCAAAGCCTCCCACTGCAACCTGGGCCATCTTTGGTCCTTCTGACCTATATCTTGCCACCGGACCCAGGTGGCCCAGGTTGGTGACTTTGCACAGCCCTGCCTCACTTACATCCAATTCACCTACAAGTCCTGGCATCACCTTCCTGATGTCATAGTCCTCTGCTTGTTCACTTGACTTGACTTTTGACCTTGCTGGACCCACTGAGAGGTGGTCTCCCTCTGCTTCTTCTCATCTGTGTGACCTTGGAAAAGTCATTTCTTTGAGCCTCAGTTTTCTCCCCTGTAGAACGGTGGTGATGTGATTACGAGAGCCTCAGATAGCATCAATTCAAACTTCCTTTTGTTGCAAACAAACCAAAGCCAGTCAGAGAGTGACTTTACAAGATTAATCCATCAACCAGCAAACATTTATTAAGTGCCACTATATGCCCAGCCCAGATCTCCAGGCCCCTAAGAATACAAAGACAGAATGAGGAGATCATAGTTAGAGTTGGAAGGGTCATCCCTTCTAACCTCCTCGTTGTATTCATGGATAAACCAAGGCCCAGAGAGGCTGACTTGCCCAAGGTCATACAGAGCCAGGATTGGAACCCAGGTCTTCTAAGGTCAAATCCGGTGCTCTCACCCTCATACCCTATTGATAATGCCTGCCAACCTATCTTTAATTTTTTGTCAACTTTTAAAATTCTCTGGCCTGGAAGGAACCTCATGACCCAACTTGTACCTTTGCCTTGACAACCTCCCTACTCAGAGTTCATCCAGAAGACCTCCGATGAGGGGGAGCTCGCTACCTCCCAAGGGAACCCCTACCTCCCAGCATAATGCCTCACACATAGTAGGTGCTTAATCAAAATTGAATGATCGATGTCATAAAATTTGTAAAATTCAAAGCTGGAGAAATTGGAGCTACGATAGCTTACCAGCTGGGTGATCTCAGACAAGTCATGTCTTCTGTTTAGGTCTCAGTTTCACATACAAAATGATGGGTTGGGACTTGATGATCTCTGACATCGCATCCATCTCAAAATCCAATGTTAGGCATCCTGTGACCCGATGGGCCTCCAAGCCCCAGCCTATTGCAAAGGCGGCCCTGATGATAGCCTATGCCCAGCTCTGGGTATAAGAAGTATAAGACTTTCAAGTCAGGAAGGACCTAATCAGTGGCCCGAGCAGAAGTCAGACCCTCTCCAACTCTGGCTCCAGACTGATGCCCCTCCTGGCCATATACCCGACCCAATCTGGGGGCACTTCTCAGCAGCGACTTCTAACCCTAGACCCCTTTTAAGAGCCCCAGGCTGATCAGAAGGAAAGAAAATTGGGGAAAAATTTTCATAGACAGTTTCTCAGATAAAGGTCTCATATCTCACACTCAACTTTGTCAACTCTATAAAAATATGAATGATTCCCCAGTTGATAAATGGTCACAGGATATGAATAGACAGTTTTTGGATGAAGAAATCACAGCTACATATAGTCATATGAAAATGCTCTAAATCATTATTGATTAGAAAAATGCAAATTAAAACAACTTTGAAGCATCATCTCACACATATCAATTTGGCTAAAATGATAGAAAGGGAAAATGACAAATGTTGGAGGGGATGTGCAAAACTTGGGACACTAATTCACTGTTGGTGGGACTGTGAAATTATCTGAACATTTTGGAGAGCAATGTGGAATGATGCTCAAAGAGGTCTAAGATTGTCTATGACTTTTAACCCAGCAACACCACCATTAGGTCTGTTTGCTCAGGTGATCAGGGGAAAATGAAAAGAACCTATATGTTGAAACTAATTATAACATCTCTGTTTGTGGTGGCAAAGAACTGGAAATCAAGGGGATGCCCGTCAATTGGGGAATGGCTGAATAAGTTGTAGTACATGATTGTGATGAAATACTAGTGTGCTTTAAGAAATGATGAGCTGGTTGATTTTAGAAAAACATGGAAAGACTTACATGAAATAATGAAGAGTGAAGTGAATAGAACCAAGAGGTGTTGTATATAGTAACAGCAATATTGTTTGGAAGAACAACTCTGAACAACCAAATTAGTGTGAGTATTATAAATACTCAAATCAACTACAAAGGACCTATGAAGGAAAATGCTAGCCATCTCCAGAGAAAGAACTGATAAATGGAAGTATGAATAGTATGGTTTTACATATATACATATACATACATACATAAATCTGTCTCAAATAGTGGCATTCTCCAGTGTGGGGTAGGGAGGGAGGGAGACAGTTTGGAATATAAAAATGTAACAAAAATATTAAATTTAAAAATAAAATAAAATAAATATTTTTTAAAAAGTAGCTCAGGGCCCGAGAGGCAAGTTCCATCATTCTCTAATTCTCAGGCAAGGACTAAAGGATGAACAATAAGGAGGAGGCTTGGGCCTCCTCCCAAGTCATTAGATTTAAAATTAGAAGCAGGAGTGTGCTGGTGCTCTTGAGAGCTGATTGTTAAAGTTTCAGCATGAGCATTTATACCTCAAAAATCAATAAGAGCTACAAATTGGAGATTTATCTATTGTTTTATTGATTGTCTAGACTTAAGAAAGTGAGGAGAAAATATTAATAATGCTGATTAAACTTAGGAGTGTGTCATGGGTATATTTTTGGGGAGGGAGCCAGTTGTTAAACATTTCTCAGCACATCCCTGGTTATAAAGGACCCGAGAACTCCTCATTCGATAGATGGGGAGTCTGAAACCCATAGATGGGAAGGGGTTTGCCCAGCGTCACATGGCTCCTAATTAGTGGAGGTGGGATTCAAACCCAGGTCCAGTGATCTGACAATGCACCACCCCTATCTCTCCAGCCTGCAGCCCGCCTGCCTCTGCCAGGCACCCTCCGTGCTGCCCACCTCTCGGGGTCTTTGGCAGGGTCACTCTGGACCTCATAACTCTGGCGGTCAGAACCTGATGCTCTGTGGTCAAGGGTGCAGACACAATCACATATGAGACAGGATGGGACCCTGGTGCCCTGGCCACTAGCTGTGTGACCTTGGATAATCACTGCCCCTGTCTGGGCTCCAATTCATCAGCAATAAAATAAGTGGGTTTGACCCTAGTCACTTCTGGTCCTGACATCCTAGGATCCCAGGGCCCCAGAAGAGAGTCCTGCTCTCCATTCCCTCCCCACTGACCCCACATTCCTGCTCCATTGCATATCCCCCTGTCCTGAAGGATGTGGCCCAGAATCATAGGCTATGAGGCCTGAAAGATAACCCATGGTCCTAATCTGTCCTTGTGTCTCTAAGGACACCAGAGCCTTACTGAGTCGTGGGGTGACAACAATTATAACAATCAGCGTTCTAAAGGTTAGAAAGTGCTGCATGTGCAGGGTGTCCCAAGAGTCTTAATGTTGCTTCAAAATGGAATGAGCTTTAATTAAAACCTTTGGGACAGCCTGCACATAGCTTTACAATCTTATTTACAGTGGCACTTCACAACCAGTGGCACAGCGGGGAGATTGCAGGGATAGGGAGTCAGGAAGACCTGAGTTCATATCCAGCCTCAGACACCTACTAGCTGTGTGATCCTGAGCAAGTCACTTGGCCTAAGTTTGCCTCAGTTTCCTCATCTGTAAAATGAGCGTATGAATAGCACCTCTCAGGGTTGTTGTGAGGACCAAATGAGATAAGGATCGTAAAGACCTTAGCACAGTGCCTGGCACATAGTAAGTGCTGTGTTATAAATATTAGCTATCATCATTATTATTTTTTATTAATCTCTACAGTCTCATTATTCACATTATTCTCCTTCCCTCATTTTACGGTCTAAGCCAATCTGGTCCTCCTGCTGTTCATCACAGGCAACAGTCCATCTCTCTGTCCATGACACCCTCCATCCCCCATCTCTGGGTCTTTGTCCTGGCTGCTTGATGTGTGAGGAATGAGCTCCATCCTCACCTACACCTCTCAGAATTCAGTATTTTCCTTTAAGACTCAGCTTGAGGGCCGTCTCCTACAGGAAGCCTTTTCTGATTCTCCCCACCTCCCACCCTGGCTGCCCATGCCCTTTCTAGACCCCCAAATTATCTTGTATTTACTTCCTTTACCACCTGTGAAGGAGAGACTGTAAGCTTCCTGAGGGCAGGCACCATTTGTCATTTCTCGCTTGGCTGCCCCACTTGGGGACTTCTCTGACTGCCTTCTTCACCGTGCCCCTGTGCCCAGGTCCCCTGGCTCCTCCTTCTCCCACTCCCTCTGCAGCTTCCTTTTGGGTGCTATCTTTCCTATTAGACTTTAAGTTCCTGGAGGGCAGGAACCGTCTTTATTTTTTCATATTTGTAATCCCCGCAAATGTTTATCGACTATTTCTTTTTATAATATTTGCCTCCCCTGCACTTAGCATACTGCCTGGCAAGTAATAGGCACTTAATAAATGCCTGCAGATGGATGGATCGATTGACATTCTGTGAGCTAAGTACTGCAGATATCACTATACCCATTTTATAGATGAGAAAACTGAGGGGGCTCAGATGAGGTTCAGAGGGGAAGCGATTTGCCCAATATCGCCAGTTGCAGAGTCGTTCCAACATTAAGCAATTCAATTCAGTCCAATAGTTACTCCTTTACGGGCGATGACATTTCTAGGAACTAAGGGAATCCTTGCCTGGGAGGAGCTCCCCGCCGTCCTAACGTGGCTGCTGCCCCCGGCTTTCCTCAAGACTCTGCTCCATCCCACCTTCGGCAGGAGCACCCCTCCCCCATCTACTCTGTCTCTCTCTAGGGTGAGGCCAGTGATTGACACCTGCCTCCCCCGGTAGAATGCGTGCTCTGTGAGGGCAGAGGCCGGCTTCTACCTTTCTTCGCATGGCCATCTCTTCGCACGGCTCCAAACAGTCCTGAGTCTTCTCTGGCTCTTAGACTGGACGTTCCCTTCAAGTAGGGGTTGTTTCCTTCATTGTCTTTGGAGCGCCCATGCCTAGCACGTAGTAGGTGCTTAATAGATGCATGTGCACGACTCAGGGTCTCTCTGTCGAAGAAGGCAGAGCTGATACCATCATGGCATCGTTACCATTGACTTCTCGGTGGCTGACTATGATACTGATGGCCACCATTTCTAGAGGGCTTTAAATCCTCAGAGCTCCTTACAAACACTCCTTCATGAAACCTCACCAACAACCACAGAGAGAGGCAGCGTGCCCTAGGGGCTAGAGAACCATCCCCCGAACCTGGAAGACTTGGGTCAAGCACTGATCTGGCACGTGCTGACCGTGTGACTCTGGGCTAGGCATAACATCTCAACGTCCCAGGCAACAAAGACGGTTAGACTGCAGAGAAGGTAGCTACCTGCATTGGTGGGGGGAGTTTCCTCATCCGGAAGTTCTTTATGCCAACGAACTCACAGATGGATCCAGTTACTTTTCCTTAACCCTATTAGGGAGGTACTATAAGGCATTATCTTATGTTTATGTATAATATATCTACACATGTGTGTATACACACATAAAGGCAACATGTATATATAAGCACATAATATAAATATATGTATTTACATAGTATATAAATGTTTTATATAGATGTGTTGTATATAAATACATATATATGTTTCTATGTAAATATATAAATACCTGTATTTCTATATATAAATATGCATGTTTTGATATATATATTTCTATACATAAATCCATATATAAATGCACATATTTCTTTACATAAATTCATGTATGTTTCTATATATAAATACATGTGGGTATTTCTAGACATAAATCCATATCTAAATGCATATATGTTCCTATATATAAATACACATGTTTCTATATATGTATATAGATATATAAGTTCACATTGATTTCAATATAAACACATGCATTTCTATATATGTTTCTATATATAAATAAATACATTTTTCTATATATAAATTCATGTGCTTCTATATATAAACACAGATATGTTCTATATAGAAATACACAGGTTTCTACATATAAACTCACACATGTTTCCATATAATAATACACACATACATGCATACACGCAGGCACACACATGCACATAGACAAACATAGCTTCTTTAGATGGGACTCAGAGGGTGGTGCAATTTGGCCATGGTCACACGGCTCGTAATTACTAGAGGCCAGGACTTGCAGCCAGACTTCATGCCTGGCACTGTCCCCGCTACCCCAAGCTTTCCCATGACACTGGGCACCCCTTGAAGGCAGGGATTGACTGTTCTTGGTTCCCCTACCACAGCGCCTGGCGCATAGTAGGGAGGCCCTTAGTAGGTGTTTGTTGATGGAGGACCCGTTCTCATTGGAGAGCTAACGGGGCTGTTCCTCCGAGGCCTCAGTGGGCGCTAGGGAGGTGATCTTGGGAGCATCTCAAAGGCTCTGTCAATGGAGCTTAAGAACCACCTTTGGAGCTGGAGAGGCCGTGGTCGGGTCCACACATATTTATTAAGCCCTTACTGGGTGCCAGGCCCTGTGCTAAGCCCTGAGGATATAAAGAAAGGCAAAAGCATGGTCCCGGGACTGGAGTCAGGCAGACCTGAGTTCAAATCCCACCTCAGACATTTTACTCGTAATGTGATCCTTCATCACTTAACCTCTCTCCGGCTCAGTTTCCTCATCTATAAAATGGGGATAGTAATAGTCTCTATTTCCCAGTGCTGCTGTGAGGATGAAATGAGAAAATATTTATAAAGCTCTTTGCAAACCTGAAAACACTATGGAAATGCTGGTCACATGTACTGTATAAACGCTTGTTGAATTGGATTAGACCAGAAGAGCTAAGAAGAGAGAGGCCCGTTGCTGGAACGATGCTCATGGGAGCTCACAAAGGCCTGGGTCTCTCCCCTGCTCAGTAAGCCTCCGTGGCTCCCTCTGACTCCTAGGATCACACACAAAGTCCTGTCTTTGGTGTCTAAAGCCCTCCACCGTCTGGCTCCATCCTCCACATCCGCCTCCTTACATGTTACCCCTGTCCAGCCAGACTGGCCTTCCTGCCGCGTCTCCTGCCTGACGTTCCCTTGCCCGTCTGCCTCTGCACCAACTGCCCCTAAGGGTCACAGAAGGTGAGACTTGTCGGGGTCCCCGCCAGCTGTTTAATCCATGTGAGCCCTCCCTTCTCAGCTCTGAGGCTCAGCTCCCTGCCACACTCTACCCGGGGCATTTAGCCATCCCCTTAGATGCTGACACCTCCCCCTCCTCACAAACGACCTCATATTTATTCTCATCTACTTATATGTGTGGGCAGCTGGGTGGTGCAGCGGATAGAGTGCTGACCCTGGAATCAGGACCTGAGTTCAAATGTCATCTCAGACACTTCCTAGCTGTGTGACCCTGGGCAAGTTATTTCACCCTATTTGCCTCAGTTTCCTCATCTGTAAAATGAGCCAGAGAAGGAAATGACAAACCACTCCAGTATCTTTGCTAAGAAAACCCCAAGTAAGGATCACAAAGAATCACATACAACTGATCACAAAACAATAACAAAAAAAAACCCCTTATATATGAATGTGCTATTTGCCCCTAATGGAATGTAAGCTCCTTGAGGGCAGGGCCTGTTTCATTTTTGTATTTGTATTCCTTGCACTTAGCACAGCACCAGGTACATAGCTGGCAATTAAATGCTTGTTAATCAATGATTGATGGAAAAGATTGTGATCTGTACCAGTGAATGAACTCAGGCATCCTAAGAGATGGAATCCTACAGATGCACACACATGCAAGCTTCATGTCAAATTACTTCCATTTGTATAACCTCCTCACAACATCTTCTGATACAGAGATGGGCATTGGGATGGTTCTACACATTTTATAGCTATAAAAATCGAGGTCCACTGAGGCTAAGTCAAGAGTCCACAGTCATGCTCTAGGTCAATGTCAGGCCCAGGGTGCTAAGCTGGGTCTTCTAGCTTCATCTCTAGGGCTCTCCTCTCTGGGCACATCACTCCTGTAAGTTGGCCTTCAAGGGCAGATCCTCTGGGCCAACGAGGGAGCTAAGGCTGTGGCAGCTTCCCATTGGTTCAACAGATCCAATAGAATGTGTGGAACCCTGCAGCCAGGACCCTCCTCTCCCTTGACCTTCGTGCCTCAGGTACATAGCAACCACCCTGCACCCGTTGGCCAGAGCTGGTTCACTCTCCCTGTCATCACTGGACCTGGGTTCAAATCCTGGCAGAAACATATCGCCAATAATGACTTATACATAAGAAATTGGATATAAAATACCGTCCAAGACCCACTCATTTCCCTCTGCATCAGTTCATACAAGTCATTCCCAGGCTTCTCTGAAACTGTCCTTTTCATCATTTCTTACAATACAAGAGTTATCTCATCATAGCTATGCGCCATAACATGTCCGGCCCTCCGGCTCAGCTATGTATGTTTGTAACAAGGGTTATGTTTTTTTTTTTCTTTCTCAAAGTCAGGAGAGGGGAAGTAGGAGGAGGAAGAAATAAGTATTTGTTAGTTGAAAAAAAGTAGTATTTGATTGAAAAATCATCAAGGAAATGTGATCAGAAAATGAATTGAAAGAGTGTGGCAAGAAGGAAGAGCCATGGAGATACTGACCCTGGAAAAGTCACTTCCCCTTCTCTCTAGGCCTCGGTTTCTTCATCTGCAAAATGAGGGCTTTAGACTAGGTGACTTCCAAGGTTCCCTTCTGTCTCTAAATCTATGAATTCATGAACTGGACAGATGGACAAGGAGATGCCAGGGGAAACTGAGGCAGAGCTGGATTATTTTTTTCACCACATCAATCTCTTATTGGATGAGAGAGGCAGGTCCCCCAAGGTTTAATAACCCTAAGTTGGGGAGCTAAGACTCGGACACCTCATCCAGAAAATGGAAAGAATAAGTATGCTGCAGAAACTCGACAAAATTGGTAACAAGCCTCAAACGAATGCCACGTCCAGTCTTGCCTCCAAGAGGCTGATGAAGCAGACAGAGGTGGTGGACTACAGGTGCAGAATGGGGCACATGCCTTCAGACACGGTCAGTGTGCCTGTTTGTTTTGCTTCCTTGTCCCCTTTTTGTTACAGGAGAGGACTTTGTTGATGGGGAAGCGTGCATAGACTGACTGAGGAGGTGGGGCTTGATGGGGCGAGGTGAGGGTAGAAGTCCATTCTACTCCCTAACTCCCACTCCATCCATCCCTGGGGGTAGGGCTGGTTGGGTAGTTGGAACAATTTTGAATTTTGACACCTTCTCAGCAATTTGGAGTCTCAGAGGGCTTCGGGGCAGTGGAGAGGGTCAGTGACTTCCCCAGGGTCACACAGCCAGTATGTGGGAGAGACAGGCCTTGAACCCAGGGCTTCCTGCCTCTCACAGAGCCTCTGTAACTCACTTGCTGTATGACCTTGGACAAGTCACAAACCATCGATTCTCCAAGACTTTTACTGAGTTACTGAGCAGGTGCTGATGTGCATCAGGAAGGGAAAGTTACACTCTGGGAGTTCCCTATGCCAGTGAAATCACAGGTCTGGTGCCCCCTCCCCCAAATCCTCCGTTGCTTCTGGTTTGACTGGCCCAGTGTATCCTCGGATCTTGGGGGCCTGATTGATTCCCCCCTCCCATTCTGTGGGCACAAGGCACTGTCCTGGCTGGTCCCACCCATGGACGTCCATGGTGTGGGGTTACCAGGCAGAGGCCGAGGGCTCAGGCCACTGTTGACCCCCTGGAAACTTCTCAAGCCGCTGGACCGTCCTCTTAGCCCAGGGCAGGAGATTGACTCCCTAGGGGTGGGAGAGGGCTTGGTGTCTCTTCACTAAGGCCAAGGAAATGACATGAGCTCCTGACATCCCAGGGCCTCCCACTGTGTCTTTTAGAGTCGATTCATTTCCTCCCTGCCTCCTTTGTTCTAAACTTGGCAGATGCTACAAGGCTTCAGGCTATGATAGTGATGAGATGGCTGAATTTAGAGTCAAAAAAGACCTGGGTTCAAATCTCACCTCCAATGCTTACCTACTGTGCACCCATGGACAATGACTAACCTCCCCAAGCCTCAGTTTTCTCATCTGTTAAATAGGTATAAGGCCCAGGTCCTTACCTCATGAGGTAGCTGAGGCTCAGACGAGATAAATATATGTCATCTTGTTAACTCTAAAGGGTTACATCAGCATCAGTCTTTAAGATCCTGAGGTCAGGAGAGATAAGCTCACAGCCTGCCTCACCGATCAGTCTACAGGATCTGGTGTTGTGTGGGCTTCTGGCTGGTTTGAGAGAGCACAGCATCAATCTTCCCTCTGGCCCATGTTCCCTCTCTTATGCCTCTGGCTGAGCATCTAATGGCCCTTGACTCCCTTCTTAAATAGGCCTATTCACTGAATGGGTGTTGCCACTCAAAGTGAGAACCTGGAAAGACCTTAGCTTAAAGGGTCAGGGTCTTCCATTGCATCCTGCACCGCTTCCAATTGTCCTGACCTCTATCTGGCCACTGGACCCAGATGGCTCTGGAGGAGAAAGTGAGGCTGGTGACCTTACCCAGCCCTCCCTCACTCAATTCAAAGTCAGCAGCAAGTCATGTCATCATCTCCCTGATGTCATGGTCCTCTTCGGGAACGAAGGACAAACATAACACAACCCAAGTGGAGCTGGGCATGAATGGAGCTAGGCTTCAGGGAGGACTTGGGTTTGTGTCCATTCCCATTTCTCTGGACTTAATTTGGAGTTGGCTGAGCCTTGGCAATCATGTTACCCAACCCCCTTGTTTATCAGAGGCAGGGTAGCCAAGTGGACGGAGCACAGGACTTGGGAGCCCGAGGTTCTGGGGTTGGATAAGGCCTTAGCGGGAGTCTAGTTCAGTGCCTTTATTAGACTGTTGGGTAAACAGGAAGAGAGCGGCAAAATAAAAATTTGAACCCAGGTCTTATGACCCTAAATCTGGTGCTCTTTCCGCTAGATCAGACTGCCTCTATAAATTGAGGGGGAGGATCTTCACGTTCAAAATTCAACTTCTTGTATGAGGACCAGCCCAAAGAAATGGAAAAAGCCCTAAATTCGAGTCCTCCCTCGGGTCTAACTGCATCTCCCCCCATCTTCAGCAGCCTTGCCCACCCTGAGGGCTATAGGCAAGAGAATATGAATCAGAGAAATGGAGGAGGTCATGATCTTTCCCACCACCCAGAGGCCCAGCCTGCCGCTTCCACCGTCCGCCCAGATTGATCACCAGGGTGTGTCACACGGTTTCCTCCGTCCCCAGCAAGAGTGAATCTGGCGCTGTGTTTGGCCAACAGGAGAGTCTCAGAATAGAAGACAATTGCCCCCCCACACACACAAATGACCTCGTATAGGTATTTAGGCATCTGCAATCAGTAGAATGTAAGCCCCTTGAGGGCTCATTTCTCTCCTTGTAACCCACATGCGCCTTGGACTATGCCTTGCCCATAGTAACTGTTTAAATCATTCTTACTGGGTGGAACAGAATGTGCATTCATTCACTCATTCACCCTAGACAGCATCTTTTGCTTTTTGGCCTGGCTGTTGGAGTGGGCTGAAATTATTAGACCTGCCAAGACCTAGCCCTCGTCCCTTTCATCTCACGGCCTTTGCAGGGCTGCCTCAGGCCCTGGAGGCACAGCATCCTCTCTGCTTCTCTCTCTCTTGCTTGGTTACCCCCTTCAAGACTTTCCCCAGCTGGCGGGACTCTTTTTTTTTCCATGACCTGGATGGAGATTTTCCTATGAACCTGAGTAGCTTCCTGTCACCCCTACCCAGCCAACGCTTCTCTGTCTCTCCGTCTCTCTCTCTCTTTCTCTCTGTCTCTCTCCCTCTCTCTCCCCTCTCTCTGTCTCTGTCTGTCTATCTTTCTCTCTCTCTCTCTCCTCTCTCTCTGTCTCTGTCTGTCTGTCTCTCCTCTCTCTCTCCCTCTCTCTTTCTCTCTCTCTCCCCCCCCACACACACACTCTCTCACACACACACAACCTCCATCCTTGGCTCTTTTTGGATCTAGGAATCATGGTTTCAAAGGGTCCTGCCAATGGTCCCAAAGCCAGTTTGTGTTCCCTTCCCTACCCTCGCCCCCTTTCTCCATCAGCCAAAGGCACTCACATTAGGAAGGCTGCATGACAACCCACCCAAAGTTACATGAGTCATCATTCAAGGACCACCCCTACCCCCTTTCTGAAGAGCAGGGCTGCTTCTGGGGCAGTTCAGGGGTCTCCGATTCACCCTAAGGGATCCCATCTGAATCAGAGCCCAGGAAAGAATATGCCAGCGAGGACTTGAGGTCCCAGGCTGCTGGACCAGGCATCAGCCTTTAGGACCAGAAAGAACATCTAGTTAGTGACCATCTAGTCTAATCTCTTCACTTTACAATACAAGAACCTGAGGCCTAGAGAGAGGCAGTGACTTGTCCAAGGTCACAGAACTAATTAGTTATAGGGCCAGGATTAGAACCCAGCTTTTCCATCTCCCTGTACATGCTGTGTCCTAGGATTAAGTAGGCCTCCCTTCCCAGATCTGTCATTCAGGGCCTGCAGTCATTTTGTTCAGGAGAGGAGGAGGGCTTTGTGTGTGTGTGTGTGTGTGTGTGTGTGTGTGTGTTTGTCCAGAGACAGAAGTCTGCACCTTCAGAATCTCAGTCCCAGCCAGACACTATTTCAACCTTCCTCGTGTGAAGTCAAGTTCAGGAGGATATTTGGGGTTGATTGCTCTGAGCTCTCCGTAGGTGACCCTGACCTAGGCTAGACCCTGGTCACCTCCTCCTTCCCAGATCTAGGTCTGCTTCCCCCCGGGGGTAGTGTGGTGTTTGCCAGGGGGTCTGCAGGAATCCCAGGACCACAGTAGATCCTACAGCTGGAAGGGACCTTAGAAGCCATCTTGTTCAAGCCCGTCCTTTCATAGACGAGACCCCGAGAAGAAAGCATCTGCCCCATCTCGTACAGGCAGTGAGTGGTAGAGCTGACTGGGTCCTCTGACTTTAATCTCAGCACTGGTTCCATGCTTTCCCCTCCTACTGTGTGCTGCCTCCCCTACTGCGTGCTCCACATTTTCCCAAGTCCTGGGAAACTCTGCTTGGTGGTCTGGCTTGAGATTCCCAGAAATGCCCCCCAGACTCAGCCCTAGCTGGAGAGCTGCCTCTGGCAAGTACAGCTCTTTGCAGCCTGAGCATCCGTCATGAGCAACTTCCTCCACCCCCAGCCTCCATCCATCTGCAATGAAGTTGGGCATCTCCATGACCTGGAGAATGGGGATGAGCAGGTGTGACTGAAGGCATCTCCTTTCTCCCCAAGAGGACAGACAGAAAGCAAGTGGCTAAAGGGAATCATAGGAAGGAAGGCTTACACAGGGGCAGCCATTAGGGATGGGACATGCCGATTTTAGGGTAGAAATTAGGGTGGGGCTGGGGCAGGAGAGGAGGTGGGGAGCATATCCAAGCTGGATGATATAATTAGAGACTTAGACCTGGAGGGAACCAGTGGGCCCAAGCCCCTGGAGAAACCGAGGCCTCCAGAGATGAATGACTTGCCCAAGCTATAGAGGCAGTTAATGACAGAGCTGACCTCTGACTCCATTTCCCTGCTCTCTGCTTCATCCCTTTTCATAGGATTAAGAACTGTGATCGGGTTTAGAGTGTAGCCCCTTCATCTGACAGATGGGGAAACTGAGGCCCTCTCAAAGACGACGTGACTTGCCCTCAGTCACACAAATAAGATAGTAAGGAGTACAGCTGGGATTTGCCCCCATTCATTGGAACATGCCCCCGCCTGACCCCCACATTCACCGGCCCAAAGTTCCCCCAAAGAGGGATAGCCTAGAAGTGCCCAGCCAGGAGCCCAAAGCCCAGAACCCTGGGGCCAAGCCACACCTACTGGTCTGCCTCTTTCTAACCCTGCCGTGTCTCCCCAGGGTATCCCATGGTCTCAGAAGTTCCCCCAAAAGGAAGACTCACCCAGTGTCGCTAGAAGGCATAATAAAGTCAGCGGTGACCAACAGAGCCCCATGGACAGAATGCTTCTCCCACCTGTGGGGACCTGGTGGGCAAGGTGTCTGCTCCTTGGTGGTTCTGTTCCCCAGGGAGAAGGAGGAGGCTGGGGGGGGGGCGGTGTCGTGGGGCTCTGCGTCACTGGTATTTGAAGACTGAACTGCCAACTTCCTCCAAACTAAACCACCCTCCTCCCCGGCACTGGGTGATAGAGGAGACCAGCATGCTCTGTGCTGGCTTCCTTTCCTGGCGGCAGTTCCTGGGGGCTGCCTGCCTGCTCCCCTTTTCTCTGAGCTGGGGGTGAATGCCACCTTTGACCTTGCTCAGGCCCCGTTCCGGGATGGGAGCAGTGGGGCAGAGGAGCTGGGGTCCCCTAGACCAATGTCAGCTCAGGGAGGCTTGAGTCTGGCCGGGGCCCAGACCCCAGAGGAGTGGTCGTGTGTTTGGGGGACTAGGGACTTGGAACATTCTAGCCGAGGTCCTGGGGTCTCACCCATTTTGGGGCTCTCCTAGTTTTCACGGCTCTGAGGACACGGCTTCATCTGCGTCCTCCCATCTTCACCTTGGGGTGACTTTCTGGGGGTCAGGCAGACCTGCTCCCCGCAGGTGGGGCCCCAGCCAATTGCCAGAACACCTAGGGAGGGTTTGAGGGTCACCATGAGTATAAAGAGTGCGCTGTTTCCATCAGCATGGGTGATGTGACACGATGTGTTTGCCACTGTGTGGCATCACACATGTTTCTCTCTGTCTGTGTTTACTTCTTATCTCCCCCGTGTGGCTGGCGTTTGAGGCTTTCTGCTCTTCAGGGGAAACAGGAAACAATCCCCTTGTTCTCAGTGCAGAAGAGGCAGGGTCTCAGGCTTCTGCAGGGCTGGGGAGGGAGGAGTCCTGGTTGGCGCCCAGGACAGGGGCTGGGGCCCCCAGCCTAGTAGAGGGAGGCACCAATGGGAAAGAGATCTCCATTTAGGGTCAAAGGATCTGAATTCAAATTCATGCCTCTGACACTTGGGCCCCTGGGCAAGAAACATAACTTTTCTGGGCCTCAGTTTCCTTCTTTGTAAAATGAGATGATTGTCAGTCTTTCCACAGTCATTTATTAAGTAATAATGTGTGAGGCACTGTGCTAAGCACAAAGAAAAGGAAAAAAACCAGGACCTGTCCTCAGGGAGCTTACATTCTAATAGGGAGACGACTTCATACATACAGCATGTAGTGCAGTATAATGGAAGGCAGTCTCTGAGGGAAGGCACTGGCGGGGGGGGAGGGGGGTGGCACGGGGGCAAGAAAGTTTTTTGCAGAAGGTGGGATTAGAATTGTCTTGAAGGGAGCTGGGGAGCCTAAGGGGCAGAAATAAGGATGGAGAGCATTCCAGGCCCAGGAGGCAGCCGATGAAAAGGCACATAGGAGCCACAGCAGGAAAGCCAGTGCAGCTGAACCCTCGAGGACTGATAAGGTGTGCCCTGGAGGGGCATCAGTGTCAGAAGCCTGGAAGGGCAGGAAGGAGCCAGGAGGTGAAAGGCTTTAAATGCCAAAGAAAGGATTTTGTACTTGATCCCGCAGGCAATAGAGGGCCACCAGTGTCACCCAGCTAATATGTATCGGAGCCTGGAAGGAAATTCAAGTTAACAGGCTCCTGCTGAGAAGACTCAGATGCCCGTCCTGAGCTTGTCGGGGGTGCTGCAGGGGAGACAAGGCATTTTCTGGGCATAGATTAACTCTAATTACTCTAACTCTCTAAGGGGTTTACTCACAATAGCTCCCTGGGGTTAACATCCCCATTTTACAGGTGAGTAAAATGAGGCTTAGAGGGGGGAAATTATGCTATCAAAGTCATGCTGCTAATAAATTTCATTGCCAAGAGGGGAACCCAGGTGCCCACACTCAACAGTGCCCTTCCTACAGTACCATGAAACCGTCTCTAGAAGAAGGGGAAAACTAGGTTACATAGCCTCTAAAGTTCCTTCTGATTCTGATATTCTAAGGATAGTTTCAGCTTTAACACTCCATGTTCTATGTTCTAACTACCTTTCTGGCTCTGACATCCTGTATTCTGTGTTCTAAAGGCTGTTCCTGACATCTAATCAATGAGCATTGATTAAAGTGATTAGATGGTACTGTGCATAGAGCTCAGAACTTGGAGTCAGGAATTCTGCCTCAGATGCTCACTAGTTGTGGAATCCTGGGAAACTGTGCCTTAGTTTCTTTGTCTGTAAAATAGCATCTACCTCACAGGGTTGTTGTGATCAAATGAATTAAAATGTATAAAGTACTTCACAAACCTTGAAGTGCTATGTAAGTACTGTCTAGCATCACCACCATCATCACCATCACCATCACCATCATCATCACCATCACCATCATCATCATCATCACCATCACCATCACCATCATCATCACCATCACCATCATCATCATCATTATTTCACTATCTGCCAACCACTTTTCCAATATAAAGGTAATATAGAAATAAAAAATGAAACAGAGTTTGCCCTCCAGGAGCTTCTAACAGGAGCTTATATTCCAACATTCTAGGTTCTAGGTCCCTTCCAGCTCTGATATCCCCTGTTCTGTGTTCAGAGTGACTCTAATAAAGCCAGAGAGGACTCCTTCAGGTCACAGGTGAAGCTAGGGAGAGGTTGGAGGGCAGCTTTGAGGGACATGGTCCTCCACAGGCCTCTAAATGATACAAGCTTTACAGAACAAATCCTTTTATTAAGGGGATTTGTTCTGTGAAGTTTGGATTCAGTCAAAGGGCCACGCTTGAGGACCTAGAGGGCCACTTGTGGCCTCAAGGCCACAGGTTCCCCACCCCCGGTCCAGGGAATGACTCTCTCTCCCTGGTCAGTCTTTATCCTCATCTGCCTCCTTTCCCAACTCATAATCGGGAGAGAGAGGCCATAGCTTAAGGTAGTGGAGGATTCTATCTATCTATCTATCTATCTATCTATCTATCTATCTATCTATCTGTCTGTCTGTCTGTCTGTCTGTCTGTCTGTCTATATGTTCATTTATTTATTTTACCACAGAAATTGCCTGTACTATAGTTGAAAAGATTATAGCTGGTGTCTGGTCCCCTCATTTTACAGAAAAGACCATTGAGGCCAGAATGGGGAAAGGACTTGTTCAAGGACACACAGCTGGTGTACCTCATCATTCCCCATCCCCCAAGTCTCCTCCTTTCTTTAGCTTTTCCAGCTTCTCTTTCTCCATCTTCACCTTCCATCCCTCTTCCTTTCCTCTCTTTCCTCCCTTCCTTTCTTTCTGTATTCTCCTTTTCCTCCACTTCATAGGATCAAGTACATAGGATTTAGACTGAGAGGGGGATTTGGGAGGCATCTAGGGCAACCTCTCATTTTACACAGCAGGAAACTGAGGCCCAGGAAAGGGAAGGGACTTGCCCCAGCCAAGATGGTTAGCAGCAGAGACAAGACTGGGAAGGTGGGATGTCAGATGTCTCCACATCAGCAAGCTTTCTACACACACCATCCCCCCTCCCTCTCTGTCACCTCTGGCCTGGCTCCCTACTCCCTCCCCAAATCAGCAGTGGGGCCTCATCAGACCCCATGTCCCTCCTGGGCATTTCCTGCCCTCCTGTCTCTGAGACTTTCCATGACACAAGAGGAAGTCAGATGGATTTTCCATGACCAGCAGAGCCTTGAACCTCCTTAGCCCTGGGGTGGAGGCCCTTGGGGTGGGGTGAGGTGTGGGGAGTAAGGAGTTCAGGGGCTTCATCTGGCAGTGATCACCTCGGCTGCCTCTGGAGAGGTGCTGACTCTCACTTTGGTCTCACTGATGGTGGCTGCTGTCCTACCCCAGGTAATCAGTACCTTTAAATCTCTTAATTTCTTGTCTCCTTTTTTGGAAGGATTGTCTGTGCCATTCGGATGCAGTGGGGGTGGCTGAAGGGGTGGAGGAGGGAGCACTTGGCTTGGGGGAGGAGCAGCTGAATCAAAAGGGAGGAGAGGAGAAGAATGGCCCCGAGAAGAAGTGTGGGAGGTCCTGGGGAGCTGTGAATCTGTGCCTTATGGTGGGACCTGCCTTTGAGGGTTTGGAGGGGGGTAAAAGTAACTGGAAGAAAGCTTGGTGGTCCTCTGGTGCACTTTCTCATGTTAAAGACCCCTTTATTCTAAAGGCAGGAAACAGAGGCCCAGGGAGTGCAAGGCCACACGGCTATGAAGTGGCACAATTAGCACCCCAACTTCGGTCCTCAAGATCAATCCAACGGGTCTTCCCACAACATCCCACTGCCTCTCAGCAAGCCAGCCTCTCAAACTACTGCCAAGTGTCTGGGGATCTGATTAGCCTCATCTGGACCTGTTTATCCCCCTGTGCTGAAGGGTCTCTTCAAAATCACTTCATAGAGAGACTTAAAATTCACCCAAAGCTTAATGTAGAAATCGATTGGGGCAGGCATGGGATTATTGGGGAATCATCATATCAGAGCTAGGAGGGATCTTCGAGGCTGTCTGTTCAGTTTAATTAAACCAGCAGCCACCACCACCAAAGCTTCTTGAAGGCCCCTACTAATCGGGCCCCTTCCTTTTACACAGAGGGAAACTGAGACTCAGAGAGGATAATTAACAAGTTCCAAAGGCCTAGGTCCTAGCTTACCTTGGCATGTAAAAAAGCATTTCAGTACCTACTGGAAAAGAAAGAAGAGTTTCTGGGAGCTGAATCTGAGGCTAAGGAGGAGATGGGAGGGGCAAAGGGAAGAGGGTGGAAAGATGGAGAGAATGGCTTTTCTTCCTAGCTCTGGTTTTAGAGGTGGGGGCATCTCTCTTTTCCAGAACTGAATCTTTGATCTTTCACTTGCAGTGTGTGGGAAGTCTTATTCCTGGCTTTGGGGGCGGGGCAGAGGGGAAACAGCATTGTCCAAAGGCCAGGACTGTGCCCCAATGGAAAGATGTGTGTGTGTGTGTGTGTGTGTGTGTGTGTGTGTGTGTGTGTGTGTGTGTGTGTGTGTGTGTTTGGGGGGAATTGCCCAGTCATAGGCCTAGCTTGGTGCAAAGAGCATGGGATTACTGAATCCGGAAGTATGAATTTGCTGTAAGATTAGTCACCAATCTCCTCTCTGGGCCTCAGTTTCCTCTTCCAGCTCTAACATGCTACAAATTCAGGTTTGTTTGCATGTTTAGAGAAAGATGTGTGAATGGTGTAGACAGAAAAAGCACGAGGATGCATGCCAGGTCCCAGGGGACCTAAAATACCCTTTCAGCTCTGTTGCTAATTCACTGTGAGCACTGAGGCTGGTCACATCCCCTCTCTGGGCCTGTTTTCCATTCATAAAAGGGTGGTGTTGGACTACATAATTCTGAGTTCTAACATTTCCCATTTCCCCTAGCTCTAATGTTCTAAACTTGAAGGTTCTCGGTTCCAACAGTCTGCTCTATATTCTAAGTGCCCTCTTTGTTCTGACATTCTGTTCTATGTTGTAGGCTCCCTTTCAACCCCAACATTCAGTTTTATGTTCTAAGCTCCCATTTAGCTCTTACAGTCTTTCCATGTTCTAAGCTCCTTCTCAACTCTGACATTTCGTTCTATGTTCTGAGCTCCCACTTAGTCCTTACATTCTGTTATCTGTTCTAAGCTCCCTCTCAGCTCTAACATTCAGTTCTAAATTCTCAGCTCCCATTTAGCGCTTGCTTTCTGTTTTATGTTCTAAAATTCCCCTTAGCATCAACACTGAGTTCTCTGTTCTAAGCTCCCTCTCATCTCTAACATTCAGTTCGATGTTCTAAGCTCCTTCTCAACTCTGACATTCTGCTGGATGTTCTAAGCTCCCTCTCGTCTTCAACATTTAGTTCTATGTTCTAAGTTTCTTCTTAGCTCTTACATTCTGTTCTAAGTTCCCTCTCAGCCCCATTATTCAGTCAGTTCTATGTTCTAAGTTCCCATTCACCTCTGCCATTCTATTCCCTAAGCCCCCTTGAAGCTGAGCCTCTATTTTAAACTTCCTTTCAGCCCTCCCATGATATGGTTCCTATTCCATGCTTCCATCTGGCACATCTCCAGGGTGGAGTGCCTCATGCCACCCCATCTCACTTTGTTTTTCTTGGACCTCTGATTCCACCTCCCAGTTCAAGAGAGCTACTTTAGTGAGCTTGGCTCACTACTTCTGTGAGTGTGGATCTGAGGCAGTCTGGCCCACTCCCTTCAGCCCTATTCCTGGGGATGAGGGCAGGAAGGTGGCACTTAGAACCAAAGCTCAGGGGGCCTCATTGACATGCCCCATGGTTGCAGAGGGGTCCAGCTTATTATAGTAATTCCAGAGATCCAGCATGTTCTTGGCCTTTGATCAGCCAGGGCAGCATGGAAGTCAACGGAACTATGAATCAGCGATCCATAGACCCTAGATCGTCATCCTGGTTCTTCTGCTCATCAGCTATGAGCTTCTTAATGGACTGCAAGCTCAGTAGGAGGCCACAGTCTGATACAGCGGCCAAGAAAGCTAAGGTGACCTTGGACACCTCAGTGCCCAAGTAACATGGCTTCTAAGAGCAAGGAATAAGGAGGAGACACCCTGGGCTTTCCACGCCCTGCTCAGCCTGCACCTCAAGTACTGTGGCCAACTCTAGGCACCAGACTTTAGGAAGGGCATTGATAAGGGAGAACCAGGAGTTCGGGGTCCAGAGCCCGTGCCATGGGGATAGGTTGAAGGGCCTGGGGTGATTCAGCCTGAAGAGGAGCAGCCTCAGGGAGCTAAGGGGGGCTGCAAGTATTTAAAAAGGCCCATCTATGGCATGGAAGAGCATTCAGATTTGTTCTGTCTGCTCCCAAGACTGGAACTAGGAGCAAGGGAGGAAAGTCACAAAGAAGCAGATTTAGGCTTCTGTCACCAAGCATTTCCCAACAATGAAAGCAATACGATAGTGGAACAGTAGTAAGGTAGTACAGTCTCCCTCATTGGACGTCTTCGATGAGAGGCTAGATGACCTCTTGTTGAGTGTGTCGTGCTTAGGATTCTTTTGGGGGCATGTGCTGGACTTGTCTTTTAAAGCCCCTTCCAATTCCGCATTTCTATGATTCTGTAATTCTGTGTGACCTTTGGCAAGGCAGATCTTTCTGGGCCTCACTTTCCCCGTCTTGAAAATGGGGACTCTATTAATTGTGAGGATCAAATAAGATGTGCATCAGTACTTTACAGACTCCCGATCTCATTGATGTCTTTTCATTCTGTGTGACTCTTGACCATTACTTCCTGTCAGGTCTCCGGGGTATGTCTGCCTCACCCACTGGATGCCTTTTTCTGCCCTTTCAATATTCCATTGTACCATCGTAATGGCCCCTGGGCTGCTCTTCTGTCACTTGACTAGCCCACCTCCTTTTCCGAGCCCACATTTTTTGATTCTATCTTTCACACGAAGTTGCTTTGTAATCATAAAGTGCTGTATAAATGTCAGCTGTTATTATTTCAGTGACTTGTGGTTACTCACCAAAAGGAAGGTAGTGGTCCAGATAACCTCACACCCTGGACAATTCAAAACATCATTGACATTTGGTTTTCTAATGCATGACTGGAGGGCCCTGATTTGTACAGTAGATGTGTTTCTGAAGAATTGAATGTGATGAGTTTCGTTAAGTTACAGCCTATTTTAAAATGCACAAAAAGAAACAAAGATATCACTAAAAATAGGAATAAACGAATAAGTAAAAATGCCGGAAGGTTCCCTGTGCTCTGGGAATCTGACAGTGCATACTTTGGTAAAGGGGTACTCACCTCTAAGACCAAGCAGGTGGTGGGTGGTGCCATTGCTTTCTGCCCTGGTCAGACCCCTTCTGGCACATCACGTTTAATTCTAGGGGCCACTGATAGGCTGGGGAGGAGGACAACCACAATGGTGAAGGGCTTTAAGATCATGCTGCATGAGCACTGATGAAAGACGAAAAAACAGCACAAGAAATGGCATGATTGTTAGTCTTCAAGCATTTCCTAGGGCCATAGATTTAGAGTTGGAATGGACTTCAGAGGGGCAGCTAGGTGGCCCAGAGGTTAGAGTTCTGGGCCTGTGATCAGGAAGACTCATTTTCCTGAGTTCAAATCTGGCCTCAGTCACATACTAACTGTGTGACCCTGGGCAAGTCATTTAACCCTGCTTGCCTCATCTTTTTCTTCATCTGTAAAATGAGCTGGAGATGGAAATGGAAAAACCCTCTAGTATCTTTGCCAAGAAAACCCCAAATAGGGTCACGAAGAGTTAAACACAACTGAACAACTGGGACCTCAGGGAGGACACTGAATCAAATCTACTCATTTTACAGATGAAAAAATGGAGGTCCAGAGGCAGGAAGGTACTTGCCCAAGACCACACTGATAGTAAGTATCAGGACTGAGTTTAAAAATTTTTTTATTAATTAATTAATTTTTAATTTTCAACAATCACTTCCATAAGCTTTTGAGTTTTAGATTTTTCTCCCCCTCCCTCCCCACCTCCCTCTTCAAGATGGCATGCAATCTGATATAGATTCTACATAGACATTCCTATTAAACATTTTCACATTAGTCGTGTTGTAAAGAAGAATTAGAACCAATAGGAGGAACCACAAGAAAGAGGAAACAAAACACAACAGAAGGAAAAAACAGCAAATAGCATGCTTCGATCTGCATTCAGACTCCATAGTTCTTTCTCTGAATGTGGACGGTGTTTTCCATCATGAAACTTTAGGAGATGTCTTTGATCCTTGCATTGCTGAGAAGCTCTAAGTCTATCAATGTTAGTCATCTCACAACGTGGTTGTTGCTGTGTACAGTGTTCTCCTGGTTCTACTCACTTCAGTTCATACAAGTCTTTCCAGGTTTTTCTGAAGTCCACCTGCTCATCATTTCTTATAGCACAATAGTGTTCCATTATATTCATAAACCACAACTTGTTTAGCCATCCCCCAATTAATGGGCATTCCCTCAATTTCAAATTCTTGGCCACCACAAAAAGAGCTGCTGTAAATATTTTTGTACATGTAGGTCCTTTTCCCATTCGTATGATCTCTTTGGGACACAGCCCTAGAAGTGCTATTGCTGGGTCAAACAGTATGCACATTTTCATAGCCTTTTGGGCATAGTTCCAAATTGTTCTCCAGAATGGTTGGATCATTTCACAACTCCACCAACAATGCATTAGTGTTCTAATTTTCCCACATCTTCTCCAACATTTATCATTTTCCTGTTTTGTCATGTTGGCCAAGATGATAGGTGTGATGTGGTACCTCAGAGTTGTTTTGATTTGCATTTCTGTAATCAATAGTGAATTAGAGCAAGGACTGGGATTTAAACCCATCTTCTCTGACTCTAAATGCACCACTTGGCCCACAAATGGAGGAAGGATGAGCCTTGCTCTGTTTGGTCTCAGAAGGCAGACCTAGGGTAGAAGCAGCAGGCTTGATGTCAGAGAACTCAACTCGGGGAGCTGCCCCCAAAGCTCAGGGGGCTGCTTTGGCTGGCAGTGAATTCCCCATAACCAGGAGTCTTGAAGCACAATGGTACGACCCTTTGTTGAGTGTGTTGTGAAGGTTATTTTTTTTTCAGCTGCAGATTGGACTAAATCATCGTCCAACTTAGACATTCTGTGATCATGTAAATAACGTCCTTCCAAAGCTGATAACTGGCCAACTTGCTGGGAGCTATAGATGTTGGCCTAGCACATCTGTGTGGTCTATTTTTTAAGAAACAGGCCTCCTACTAAATGAATTTGGTTTGTATTCCCAGAGGGTCCCCAGATAGATAATGAAGGGAAAGGGTGCTGCCACATTGGTGGTAAACATGGAATTTTTAAATGTGCTACTGAGACCTATAGAGAAGACATTGCTGGAGTGTTCTCTCTTTCTTCTTTAAATCTTTAATAATTTGTTATAAATCAAGTGTCTCTTATATGCCAGGCCCTCATGCTGGGCACTGGGAATACAAAGCTAAAAATGAACTGATTTCATTTAAAATAAAAACAACCAACAAAACATGCTCTGCTACTATTATATTAATTAACCATAATTAAATAAATGAATTTACATGTATAAAATCGATCTTTTCATCAGTTTCCCTCTAAGTGTCCATTAAGATTTGTTTGTCTCTTCCTTCTCTCTCCCTTTTCCTGTGGGTCTCGGTTCCTTGGGCTCTGTTTTTTCACCTTACATTATCTCGCAAAGCTCTTTCTGATTTTTTGTTTTCTTCGTACTTGTTTGTCTTAATTGCATTACAGAATTTAATTTAAGTCACGTAACATTTATATAACCGTTACTCTATTTTTGGCCCTGTAAATTTATTCCATTTTTTGGATTTTTTTTCAAATATTCAATAAATATTTCTAAAGCAACTACTATGTATCAGGCACTATGCTAAGCACTAGGGGTACAAAGAAAAGCAAAAAGTAACCTCCTTTTCAAGGCGCTCACAATCTAGTGGATTATAAATAATGTTGCTTTTAAAAATCTCTGAAAGATGGCTTTTACTTTGTTAATAAGCATAGTTTAAAAAAATTAAACTCCCTCCCCCATTGGACAGTTTTTTAAAATGAAAAATAAAGTCTTCAATATATAACAACTGCATATCTAGCAAAATAAATTCCCACATTAGCCATTTCTGAAAATGTATGCCTCGCTCTGTATTTCGAGTTTACCATCTCTCTGTCAAGAATTGAGTGGCATCTTTCATCTTCATTCTTTTGGACTTGTGGTTTATTATTGTGTTGATCAGATGAACAAAAAGCCTTTTAAAAATACCTTTTCAGGGCATATTCCCAACTGTTACTTTGGGGGGTAAAGCACAGCATTTTTTTTTTGTAACTCTTACTATGAACTGCTTGCTACATTGTTCTCCAAAAAAGATTATTTGTTTGCAATTTCACTAGCGATGAATGAGTGGATGGTTTCTTCCCCCACCCCCTGAGTTTTGTTGCTTTGAATTATTTTTGTCAATTCACCATTGTTTTAACTTGCTTTTTTTTTATAATTTGTAAGGTTGACTATTTTTCAACAATTTCTATTTCCTCTTTTGAAAACTTCCTGTTCATATTTTTTGACCATCTACCCATTGGGAACAGAAAGTCATAGATTTTAACAGTTCTTTGTGTATTTTAGATCTCAAGGTTTTAATCGTAATTGTTTAAAAGTTTAATTGTCACATATGCCATAAATGTTTTTCTAATCTATTTTTCTTTCGATTTTTTATTTTAGAGTCTTTTAAAAAAGAAGTCAAATATATCTCTTTTGCCTCTAATTTATTGTTACAGTTGTGTCCAACTGGTCATGACCCCACTTGGGGTTTTCTTGGCAAAGATAGTGGAGTGGTTTGCCATTTCTTTCTCTAGTTCATTTGACAGATGGGGAAACTGAGGCAAACAGGTTAAGTGACTTGCCCAGGATCATACACCTAGAAAGTGTCTGAGATGAGATTCGACCTCAGATCTTCTTGACTCAAGGGCAGCTAGGTGCCACAGTGCGTAGAGTGCTGGGCCTGGAATTAGGAAGACTCATCTTCTTTTATTCAAATTCTTCCTCAGGAACTTACAAGATGTGTGACCCTGGGCAAGTCACTTAATCTTGTTCGCCTCAGTTTCCTCATCTACAAAATGAGCTGGAAAAGAAAATGGCAAACCACTCCAGTATCTTTGCCAAGAAAATCCCAAATTTGGTCACAAAGAGTCACATATGACTGAAAATGACTGAACTACAACTTCTTACTCCAGGTTCTGCAATCTATCCACTGTGCCACCTCACTACCCTCTTATCTCTAATAATACCCACTAAAACATATAGCCCTCATCACATCACCTTCTTTTCATAATATTAGAACATCTTACAATTTCAATAAGATAAATATATACAACAGGATCTCTAACCCTTTTATGTCCTGGACCCATTGGACAAGCAGTTTGGTAAAGGCTATGGATTCTTTCTCAGAATCATATTTTTAAAAGGGACAAAATAAAATATGTAAGATCACAAAGCAAACCAATTTTATTGAAATACAGTTGTCAAAATATTTTTTAAAACCAAGTTCACAGACTACAGATTATGAACCCCTTTATTAGAAGGCTTAGAGATCAAAATATAATTATTTGTAGATGACTTGATGATGTATCTGAAAAATCCAAATGTCTCCACCAAAAAAAAATAATGGTGACAATAAATCAGCTCAGCAAGGTCACAGGACATAAAATTGACCCCTAAAAAACTGCTTTCTTAATTATAAGCCATAAAGATTAAGAAAACATCATGAAAGAAGCCCCATTCATAAAAGCAACAAATGTTTGGGAATTAATTAACCAAAATTGCATATGACTTGTTCAGAGACAATGATTAAACTTTAATGACTGAAATTAAGACGTCAAGTAAGTAAAGATATGTTCAATGTTCATGGATAAGTTGGATCAATATGGTTAAAATGACAATATTCCCCCAAATAATTGCCATTTAATGTAATACCAATCAAAATATCAAAAAATTTCTTTCTACCCTTTGACCCAGCAATAGCACTTCTAGGGCTGTATCCCAAAGAGATCATACAAATGGGAAAAGGATCCACATGTGCAAAAATATTTATAGCAGCTCTTTCTGTGGTGGCCGAGAATAGGAAATTGAGAGGATGCCCATCAATTGGGGAATGGCTGAACAAGTTGTGGTATATGAATGTAATGAAATAGTATTGTGCTATAAGAAATGATGAGCAGGCAGATTTCAGAAAAACCTGGAAAGACTTGTATGAACCGGAAGTGAGCAGAACCAGGAGAACGTTGTACACAGTAACAGCCACGTTGTGTGATGACTGACTTTGATAGACTCAGCTCGTCCCAGCAAGGCAAGGATCTAAGACATCCCCAAAAGTCTCATAATGGAAAATGCTATCCCCATCCAGAGAAAGAACTAAGGAATTTGAATGCAGATCAAAACATATCATTTGCTCTTTTTTTTTCTTCTGTTTTGTTTTGTTTCTTCTTTCTTGTGGTTCCTCCTATTGGTTCTAATTCTTCTTTACAACATGACTAATGTGAGACTATGTTTAATAGGAATGTATATGTAGAGCCTATATCAGATCTTGGAGAGGGAAGTGGTGAGGGAGGGGGAGAAAATTTAAAACTCAAAAGCTTATGTAAGTGAATGTTGAAAACCGAAAATAAATTGATAAAAATGTTTTTTTATATAGATCTGAATAAAATCGTAATGAAATTTGGATGGGAAAACACAAGCAAGAATATTGAGAGCAACAATTTTTTAAAAATAAGCTAACCGGTATTGTACTCTCAGACTTCAAAACATATTACAATGTACAACACATTACAATGTATTCTACTATTACAAAATATATTATAATATATTACAATGTACAAATAATATCACAATATTGTAATTATCAAAAGTATTACTGGAGGGGGGGGAAGCAATGGAATAGACTAGTAATACCATAGATATACATCCAGTCAAATGTATTATTCAAAAGATTAGGATCCTCTGCTACAGATAACAAAAACTGGAGTAAGGGGGGAAGAACAACAGTGACTTCTGTATGAAATGAGGAAACTGAGGCCCATAGAGAGGAAGTGAGCCGCGTACCTAGTGAGCCGAGCTGAGACTAGAACCCAGGTCTCTCTTAACTTTCAGCAATTTCAGGCGCTGCCTCTCAGATGTAGTCTGTTTGCACTAGAGTTTTACCCATTTGGGGGCTTCAGGGTTAAAATGGAAGGAAAGTGAGGTTGGTTGACTTGTCCTAGGTAGGTAGGAAGCTCACACAGGTAGTAAGTGGCCCAGGTGGGATTCAAACCAGGGTCCCAGAGCCTCATATCCCAGGTCTTTCTAACCACCACACCACAGAGCAGGGCTTTACTGGGTGACACATTCACAGAAAGCAGTAAGAATGGATACACCTCCAGCTCCCCAGAGGAGAGAAGATCTGAGTCTTAGAAAGTGAGAGGAGGCCAGAGACCATCCCTCCACCTTAACCCTTTAGAGATAATTATTTTGTGTTTACTTAATCCCGGGGTTGTTTTGCCAAAATGAAAGTAAGCTCATTGAAGTAGGGAACCTTGATTACATTTGTCTTTCTATCCCCAGCCCCTAGCACCTACAGAGCTCAGCATAGTGGCTTGTGTATTGCCCTTCGAGCCAGGAAGAGGTGGGTTCCAGACTTCTGACTCTTGATAGCTGTGTGTGCCTGGGCAAGTCACCTCTCTGTACTTCATTCAGCTTTCTCACCCGCAAAAGAGTTGAGTTAGGTAGCCTCCAACGCCCTTTACAAGACTAAATCTTTGATTCTGTGATCTCCTGATTGATAGAAATAGGTCCCAACACGAAATTGAGCTCAAGTGAGACCCAACACTTACCATCTGAGCAAGGGTTCGAGGTGTGGTGAGGCATTGCCAAACTGAGGTGCAGCGGCCCCACGTCCCAGGCGTGCACCATGCATGATGCATGAGCATCTGCTGTGCACACCCAGTTTGCAAGGGCTGCTCTGTTGCAAAGCTGATGGTTTAATGGGTTCTCATAATGGATGCCTTGTGGGCGCATCGCCTCCCAGCAAGCAGAGCCTTCTCTTTGTGGGATGGAGAGTGGGGGAGGAGAAGGTCTCTGCGTGAGAAGAGAGGCAGATCATGGCCCGGCCGCATGGGAGATTGGTGGGCCAGGGGCCTAAGTCACAGGCCCATGGTGTCAGAGGAGGAAAGGTCCTTCAAGGCAGGCGGAGGGTACCTTTCATTTTCACAGAAAGGGAAACCAGGCTTGAGATAGAAGTGATTTGTTCAAAGTCACAGTGGGGCAGTGTAAACTGTATTGGGTCTGAAGTCGAAGGACCAGAGGGGTCATAGGAGTGTACATCTGGAGCTAGAAAGGACCTCAGAGGTCAGCTAGCCCAACCCCCCTCATTTTACAGATGGGGAAACTGAGACCCAGGAAGGGGAAGTGGCCAAGGTCATACAGCTAACAGTTGCTGGAGCCTTCCCCACTAAAGTTACCTTTCATCTGCTCTGAGATGTATTTTGTAGAATATGAACTCCTTGAGGGCAGAAACTTGGAGAGGGGGCAGGGTTGGGTTTGTTATTGCCTTTCTTTGTCTCCCCAGAGCCTAGGCCAGTGCCTTGCATATTTATGAAGTGGGCACTTAATAGATGCTTGTTGGCTGACTAACTGATCCAAAGTCCTGCTGGGAGCAAGTCCTCAGACTTGAAGTTCATTCTCTCTCTACTGTGCTCATCAGCCCACGTGCCCCACCCCCCTCCAGCCTCAATTTCTTTATCTATAACATCAAGGGGGTTGGATTGGATGACTTCCGAGGTGCCTCTCAGTTCTACATCTTTGATGCCATGGGTGATCTTGGGCAATTCACTGAACACCCTCCTGGGCCTCAGTTGCCTTCTCTGTAAAATGAGAGGATTGGATTAGCTGGCCTTGGAGGACCTTTGCAGCCCTCACTCTTGGTGCTAGGAGTCTCTTTATCTCTTCTGGCTCTGAACATGTCATAATCCAAAGGCTTTCTTATTGTCCACAAGGTCCTTCCCAGGGTACTGCCACTGCCGGTGGCTAAAAATACAAGGAAGGCAGGGGGTGAAGAGGTCCCTAATGGGGCATTGAGAGCAGCTTTTGAAATTCATGCACATCATGAAGCTGGGAGGGGAATAGAGGGAACGAGTAAATAGATTTTTGTTCATTGAAAAAATATAAAATTAAATTTTAAGAAATGAATGCACAGCTTCAAACCAGCCTTCGGTTGTTCAATTGCAAGCATTTAAAAATGCCCTAATTCCTCGGGTGATGGTGCCTTGCGTAGGGAGCCAATGAGGGATGGGACATTGTGGTGGTCTCTCCCCATTCCAGCCCATCTCCACTCAGCTGCCAAAGTGATCTCCCTAAAGCCCAGATCTAACAATGTATACCTCCTCCCCCCACTCTTATTCAGTCATTTTTTCAGTCATGTCTGACTCTTTGTGACCCCATTTGGGATTTTCTTGGCAAAGATCCTGGAGTGGTTTGCCATTTCCTTCTCCAATTCATTTTACAGATGAGGAAACTGAGGCGAACAGGATGAAGTGACTTGCCCAGGGTCACAGCTAGTAAGTGTCTGAGGCCAGATTTGAACTCAGGAAGCTGAGTCTTTCTGATCCCAGGCCCAGAACTCTAACCACTGAGCCACCTAGCTGCCCCCCACCTCCACTCACTAAACTCTAGTGGCAATACAGAATCAAATATAAAATCATATGGCATTGAAAGCTATTCATTCCTGCCCTCCCCCAGTCTCCTTACTTACACTCTCCCTTCAGTCACACTGGCCCTTTTCTATTCCTCACACAACACACTCATCTCCAGACTCCAGGCATTTCCCCTTTCAGTCCTCCATGCCTGGAAGGCCCTCCTCATCTCTCCCACCTGCGTTCAGTGACTTTAAGACCCCGCTAAAGTCCCACTTCCTACAAGAACTGTTTCCTGATCCCCAGTAATTCTAATGCCTTCCCCATGCTGTTCATGTCCAAATTTCCCTGTCTATATCTTGTTTGTCCACAGCTGGTTCCATATTGTCTCTCCCAGAAGACTGGGAGCTGTCTGAGGGCAGGGACTGCCTTTTGTCTTTCTTTATATCCTAATCACTATGCATAGTGCCTGGCACACAGTAGGAGTTTATTAAATGTTTAATGACTGACTGCTGGAGTGATAGGAGCCTTGGACTTGGAATCAGAAAGGCGCCAATACTTGCTAACTGAGTCATTTAAGTTTTCTGAGTTTTACTCTTCCTGTCTGTAAAATGGGTGTTTTACTTGTTCAACTTTTTTCTTGGGGTTCTAGTGAGGTAAACACTTTGTAAATTGTAATCCATTGTATGGATCAGTAGTTCTCCTGCTGGACACCTCCCTGTGGATGCTCCCTCAATCAGCAGAGCAAACTCAATATGTTCCAAATGGAATGCATTATCTTCTCCCTGGCACTATTTCTTGACCCTAAGTTTCCCTATTTCTATTGAGGACAGTCATCTGGGATTGGGGTGGTGAAGACCGGTCTCTCAGCCATCCTTCTCTTTTCCAAACCCAGAACTCTTTCTGCTCAGTCATGCACCTTCTGTGACATGCAAAGAGGTCAGTTCAATGAACCACAATTCTGTCCCAGTCCTATCTTTCCCTGTGATGGGGAGCATAATTTCTTGCTGCCTTTGAGAGTTGTCCCTGAGCTTAGCCAGGCTCACCCTCTGGGGGGACGTGAAGTCCAACCTTGGACTGGAGTCAAACCTTTTCCGGCATTGGTAGAAATTTCTAGAAGCTGAGTTCCATTGGTACAGCCTTAGAGGCCCTTTCAGGGGCCATCCTCCAAGCAAGATGAGGCCTTCACGGGAGTAGAGAGAAAATCTGAGCCCATAAATATGCACGTTTATATACTATAGACTTCCTTTATCATTGCATTTACAATGCCAGGAAGTCGGTCTCTTTGTCTCTAAGCCATACACTCATCCACGCATATAATGTACATAAATTGGCACAAACACATAATTAAACTAAGGTGCTACTATGCAGGATAGATCCTGAATACAAATCCTATACAATGAATACTCCCAGACTCCCAGAAAGTTACGGCTGATTAAGAGCTGAGACAATCCAGTACAATCCCCTCATTTTCTGGTACAAGAGAGTGAAACCTAGAAGGAGAAAAGTCTCACCATGACCTAGTTAGTTAAGTCAATTCAGCAAACATTTTTAAGTGTTTACTGTACTAAGCAATGGAAATACAAATACAAGCCAGCTGTGTGACCCTAGAAAAGTCACTTAATCTCCATTTGCCTCAGTTTCCTCATCTGTAAAATGGGGATAATAAAATAGCACATTCCTCCCAGGGGTATTGTGAGGATCAAATGGGATTATTGTGAAATGCTTAGCACAGTGCCTGGCACTTAGTAAGTGCTATATGTTAGCTGTCTTCATCATCATCATCATCATCATCATCATTGTTACAAGTAAAAAGGAAGAGAATCTCTGCCCTCAAAGAGCTTACATTCTAATTGGAGAAGAAAATATATAAAAGGCAGTTGGGGAGGAAAGGGTGGAGGGAGACAAGACAGTGAACAAAGTCCAGAGAGGCAGGATTGTAGCTCAAAGAGCAATGAAGACGTGACTTGGCCTGAGAGCTTTCTTTAAAATGGAAGTTCTGGGAGGAGTCAGTCATCGTGAAAGAAGTCACCGGGATGGAATTGTAATCGCAGTGTGAGAAGTGCAGGGGTAGAGAGAATGTGCAAGGTGAGGAGCCTTAGTAAATTCTTCATCCTCTTCATCACCAGCTTTTCCAAATACATCTGCTATCTGCTTCTCCTCTTCATTTCCCAAATGAATACCCTTGCGGAAAGAATCTTCATTCATTCTTCCCATCTCTTCTTTCTTTGTTTTTTTCTTGTTGGTGTTAGAACTAGCACGACAATGAAAATTTCACCAAATCCCTTTGTGAAATCCATTTCTTTTTTTAAATTACATTTTATTGATATCTTTTCTTCTTATATCACCTTCATTTCTGAGTAAATCCTGCCCTACCACCTAAACTAACCTTTGCAAGGAAAAAAAAATTTTAACAAGAAAGAAAAGAAATAAAAAAGAAAATATTTCAGCAAAATTAACCAATCCATCACCTGAGGCTGACCACATCTGTCATGGTCTATACCTATAGTCTCATTGAGCAGTATATTTTTTAATCTCCTGTTTAGTTTTTCTAGAAATATTAAGAATACTATTTCTCTATTCTAAAAAGTCTTTCCAAGATCCTTGGAAAGATGGGCATTAGGACAAAAGGCTTTTCTCCGGGAAATGGATCTGAAAGGATAACCAAATTTAATTCTGCTCATGTTTATTGTCTCCCTACCAGAAACAGTTAGACCTAGGACCTACCCTCTCCATAGAGAAAGGATTATGCTATATATCTGTGAAAGGAAGGAGGTCCCTTTGCTTACTAGAGTAGTCCGGGCAATTTGATTATTCAGGTGTTCTTGAATGTCAATTCAGTCTATAGTTTACGGTATCTTTGTCTTGTTCGACATTCCTATAACCGTTACTAGGAATCTTGGGGCAGAGAGCCATGGTAGAGAGCAGGAGAAACTGTGCCAGTTTGGCTATCTCTCTCTCTCTAAGCTCAAAATGACCTGAATACAGATGAATGTGAAATTAAATAAAATTGTTTCTGGCAAGCATAAGTCTAAATTCCTGAGCGTTGTTGTTCAATCATTTTTTATTTATGTCTGACTCTTCCGTGACCCCATTTGGGCTTTTCTTGGCAGTGATACTGTAGTGGTTTTGCCATTTCTTTCTTCAGCTCATTTCACCAATGAGGAAACTGAGTCAAAACATGACTTGCCCAGAGTCACCCGTCTAGTAAGTGTTTGAGGATGGATTTGAACTCAGGTGTTCCTTACTCCAGGCCCAGTACTCTTATCTGCTGTGTCACCTAGGTGTCCTAAATTTTCTGAGTACTTTATTGATATTACTACATTTTTCTCAGACCCTTACTTCTCCTGTGGAGGGAAGGAGATGCGTTTCTTCATCCTTTCTTTGAGACCTAGCTTCATCATTATGATAATACAATGTTTTGTTTCTTTTTTTCCCCATTTACATCAATATACTCTTGATAGATTATTTCCCTGGTTCTGTTTACTTCACTCGGCATCAACTCATACAAGTCTTCCCAGGTTTCTCTGAAAATGTCCCTTCTGTCATTTCTTACACCACAATAAATAATATTCCATTCCATCCTTAAGACCTAATGTCTTCAGCCAGTCTCCAATTAATGGGAGGCCCACTTATTTCGAGCAATATTGACGCAAGGAAATTCCTGACCAATGAATTGAGGAATCTTTGTTGTTTTCCTCATTTCTTACTTGTTTCCTAATCTGATGTTCCCCAGGGGAGATAAACTCTGCTGGGTTTTTAATGGAATTCATTAGAGTAGGATTATAAATAATCTTGGGAAGCCATGAGATGAAGGTGGCAGAATGAAACTGCTGAATCATAGAATGTCAGAGCTGGGAAGGACCTTAAAGATCATCTGTTATTTTACAGATGAGGAAACTGAGGCTGAGAAAGGAAAACCAATTTGTCCCAAGTTATATAACAAGTCAGTGGCAGGGCCAGGACTGATGCGCCCATGTCTTCTGAATCCCATTCTGTCTCTCCACACCCTAAAGCTCCCCCCCCCACTCTCCTTATTTGTGGCTCATGAGGCTTTTGTTTTTACATTAAACATTTCTCTTCTCTGAAAACCCGCAGCTCCTGAGGCCTTGGGGAGCATTAGTGGGTGTGGGTGAAGGTGGGGGGAGGGGAGCCTGTGCGTATTCAAAGAAAGTAGTGTCAAAGTGGGAGCGGTCTACGAGCTAAAGAAAGGCAGAGAGACCTGTGAGCACAGGTGGGATCTAGGTGAGGTATGGCATCTGGGCCAAGGCCCCTGAGCATCCTTTTAGCCTTGCTCCCCATCTCTCATGGGGGCAAAAGGGGATTAGGCATTGCCCACACTTGGAACATCAGTCATAGCGCTTGTAAATTGGCCTCTTGGTTCTGGATAGGGGAGCTAGACTTGGCTCAAAGAAGCAAGAGACAGGTGGGTCCGGAAGGCCCTTTGAGGGACTAAAGGTGGCAGAGGCTTGGAAGGCAAGGAAGTGAAGACTCAGGATTTGGAATCAGAAGCTCTTTACAAGTCAGTAATTCTGGGTTTTCTGGGTTTCAATCACCCAACCTCCGCCACCCTCGGGCCAGGTCTCCGGGCCTCTCTAGGCTGTAGGGGCCTCCTCTGTGCCAAAAGGAGGCCCCACCCAATACCTCCAAAGGGCCCCTGCATTTCTCAGGTTCTAAGGTCCTGAGATGCTGTCCGTGGCCTCAAGGGACTGACAGTCTAGTTGGGAAGATGAGACCTAAGTACAAATACTTCTGCCGGGGTAAGTGCCAAGGAGATGATCCAGAGCAGGCTAGAGAATAGTCTGTTTGCTGAATGTGTGACCCTGGGTGAGTCACAACCCTTGGGCCTTGATTTTCTCATTGGCAAAATGAAGAGATCCGCCTGGGCCAGGGGTTCTTAGCCTGGGCTCCGTGAGCATGTTTGTTAAAAGCATTGAGATCACTGTGTTTTACCATAATGGATTTCCTTTGTAATACTACGTATTTTATACATTTAAAAATGTCTGAGGAGGGGCCTCATAGGTTTCACCAGACTGCCAAAGGGGTTCTGGACACATCGACGGTTAAAGCCCTCCTAATGTAGTCTGGGTAGGGGCAGCTAGGTGGCCTAGTGGATAGAGTGTCAGGCCTGGAAGGCTTGTCTTTTGAATCTAAATCTAGCCTCAGACACTTACTAGCTGTGGGACCTTGATCAAGTCACTTAACCCTGTTTGCCTCGGTTCCCTCATCTATAAAATGAGCTGGAGAAGGAATAGCAAACCGCTTCAATATCTTTGCCAAGAAAACACCAAATGAGGTCATGGAGAGACAGACTTAACTGAACAAACAGCAATGTAGTCTGACGTTTTACAGGGAGGGAAACTGAGGCCTGAGAGGTAAAGTGGAAAATAATGATGAACTTGATGCCGAATTCTTTTTAAACTTGGAAAAATACTTAAACCTTTGGACCAAATGGTCTCGGAGGTACGTTCCTGCTCAAAATACCGTGAGCACAGAGAGTAGGAAATGTTCTCTCATTCAAAGAATGTTTGTGAAGCAGATATTCTTTAGATAAGGCCTTGTAGGGCTTAGGGCTTGTAGGCTAGTGTGGAGATAAGACACAAGCTCAGGTAATGATATTACATAATTAGGGCACCAGAGTAGAATGAAGGGCTGTGTGAACTGAAGGAAAAGAAAGGGAACAAGCATTTATTAAGCACCTACTATATATGCCAGGTGCTGTGCTCAATGCTTTCTAAATATCATCTCATTTTATGAGTATTATTTGTAAATATTATCTTTTTATAAATATGGATTCCCCACAACATTTTACAGTTGAGGAAACTGAGGCAGACAGTGGTTAAGTGACTTACCCATGGCTGGTAAGTAGCTGAGGTCAAACTCCCCAGATCTAGTGCTCTACCCACTGGCTTTGTACCCTGAGGGACAAGGCCATTCTTCATTAGCCCCATCAGAGCAGTTTTCCAGGACAGGAGAGATTTGAGTTGGGCTTTACAGAGCGACCACTATAGCCTAAGACCCACCAGACCATTCCATCTGTGTCTACCCTGTAGTAGAACCCTCCCATATGGTTTGCCTTCCTCGTTAGAATGGGAGGTCCTTGAGAGAAGGGAGAAATGGTCTCGAGTTCCTATTAGTTTTGTATCTGAAGTAGGTCAGTGACAGCTCCAATCCTACCCCAGCCCCAGCATTAAACTCCATCCCTCTTCCAACCCCAGGGGCTAATTCTTCTTTCATTCAGCCCCCAGCCCAAATTCAAGCTCCCTATCCCATAATCCCAAGGCCACCGGGCTCTTTCTTTCTCATCCGGGAGATAAAGTTATTCTGCAATTTACTTGATTTTCCAAAATCAGTTCTTTCACTTACGAAGACCTTGGTCAAAGGAGCTAAGTTCAAATCTCACCCCTGACACTACCTGTGTAACCTTGGACGAGTCACACATAGTGACCCTGAGCTCTAGTTTCTCATTTGCAAAATGAGGGTTTGGCCTCAGAGGGGCCCTCCCACCCCAGTCTGTGATCACACAAAGGTCCAATCGATCGATCAATTAGGCACCTCTTAAGCACCTATTGTGTGCCAGGCTTATGTTGGGACAATAACACAGAAGTGAAACCTTCAAGCCCTCCTGGGAAGAGACAAAAGGCACTGGGAAATCTAGTCATACTTCCAGCGTGGCCTGGAAATCCAGATTGGTTACCGAGCCTCTAAAACTAAATAGGAAAACAAGACTTGTCATCCTGCCCACCCCAGCCACAGTCCAACCAGCCCACCCCCTCAGAGGCTAAATCTGGCTTCTTCCAGAAGCAGCCACTCTGCCCACAGGCTGTGGGTCCCACATGTAGCTGCCAGCTCCCTGCGTGCCAGAGGCTCCAAGAAAAAACAACCATGACTCACCTATCTATACTGCTTTGCAAACTGTTTTCCTTATAGAAACCTTGTGAAGCAGGTGGGAGTGTATTAGCATCCCCATTTTACAGATGAGAAAACTGAGGCTTAGCACGGGGAAGCCACTTGGCCGTCCAAAGCCACTCGGTCAGTAAGTGGTGGAAGTGGGGTTTGAAGCTGGTGTCTGCGGACAAACTCCAGAGTTTTGCTTGTTCCACCAACAAGCATCAATTAATCACCTACTATAATAATAGCTAACATTTATATAATACCTACTATGTGCCAGGCACTGTACTAAACACTTTACAATTATTATCTCCTTTGATCCTCACAATGGCCTTGGGACAGAGGTGCTTTTAATACCCTCATTTTATTAATGAAGAAGCTTGGGCCAACAGAGGTTAAATGGCTTGCCCAGGGTCACATAGCTAGGAAGTGTCTGAGACTAGATTTGATCTCAGAGAGAAGAAAGATCTTAGGGTCTTTGAGTTAGATCTGGAAGGGACCTTGGAAACCACAGAGGCCAACTCCCTCACTTCCAGATGAGGAAACTGAGGCTCAGAGAATTTCAATAACTCGCCCCAGGTCGCCCAGCAGGCAGGTCTCAGGGGCCCAGACTCCAATCCAGGTCTTTGGACAATAAATCCAGAGCCCTTCTGGTTACACTGTGGAAACATGGAAGCCAAGATCGGGTTGGGCTGCTGAGCGGTGCTGCCCAGCTGATCCACGTCTCCAGTCCTTTCCACACCTGTGACCCTCCTGCTCTGGAGCCCCCTGGTAAGGGCAGCTTGTGGTTTGCCATTCCTCTACTTCTCCCTTCCTATTTGAAATAACGCCTTGTTTCTCAGAACCCGAGCAGGAGAAAGAAAAAGGCCCCTAAAGATGAGGAGTGTTCCAGAATCCCTTACGTGGTATGTGTTCACACACAGAGATGATCGGGGAAAACCCAACTGCGGAATTCACCCATTCCTAAACCCTGTGGAGACATCGTTGGTAACTGCAATACAAACAGCCCTTTACAAAGCTGAGAGTGACTAAAAACCTCTCCTTGACTAAACTCTGGAGGGGCAGGGCAGGGGAGGGAGAGGGGAGACAGTTCACCTAAGCTCCTCTGAGGATTGAGATGCAGCCAGGAAGATAGTCTCTGTCTCTCTGTCTCTCTCTGTCTCTCTCCTCTCTCTCCTCTCTTTCTCTGTCTGTCTATCTGTCTGTCTATCTCTTTCCCCTCTCTCCTCTCTCTCTCTCTCTCTCTTTCACTCTCTCTCTCTCCTCTGTCTCTGTCTCTGTCTCTCTGTCTCCTCTCTCTCTCTCTCTCTGTCTCTGTCTCTCTCTCTCTCTGTCTCTCTCTCTCTCTCTCTCTCTCTCTCCCCTCTCTCTCTCTCTCTCTCCCCTCTCTCTCTGTCTCTCTGTCTGTCTGTCTCTGTTCTCTCTCTTTCTTTCTTTCTCTCTCTCTTTCTCTCCTCTCTCTCTGTCTCCCCTCCCTCCTCTTTCTCTTGTTCCCCTCTCTCCTCTCTCTCCTCTCTCTGTCTCTCCGTCTCTGTCTCTCTGTCTCCGTATCTGTCTCTGTCTCTCTCTTTCTCCCTCCCTCCCTCTCTCCTCCTTAAAGTCCTGACACCAGCAACAGGAAAACAGCCACCAGTGTTGGAGGGCCCTGAGAGCGCCAACGTTCCTCTCCCGTTCTCAGGAAGCCTGCCGACAGATGGCCAGCAGGGATCTGTTTCCCGTCCGAAGATGACCCTCCTCAAGGGTCTTGGACCTGAAGTCTTAGAGGTGGAAGGGATCTCAGAGAGCGTTCAGTCCAAACTCCTCGTTCTAAAGAGGAGGCAGCTAAATGACGTTGCCAACAACAGCCGGTGTGCTGACTTAGAGTCAGAGAGCCCTCAGCAGAGCCTGCCCCAGCTGTGTGCCCCAGGGAGAGCCCTTATCTCTCTCAGCCTCAGTCTGCTCATCTGTAAAATGAGTAGTATAGTAATCATACCCACCCCATAGGGTTGTTGGGAGGATCAGAAGACGTATACAAAATATTTTGCCAATCCTAGAGCACTATACTTTGTTGCCAAGAAAACCCCAAATGGGGTCATGAAGAGTCAGACACAACTGAAAATGATTAAATGACATTATAATATTCTCCTTTTTAAGCCCAAACCAATTGACCAATAACAGTGGGCATTTCTATAGCTTTTTAAGGTGTGTAAAGCATTTTATAAATATTAGCTCATTTGATTCTCACGACAACCCTGTGAGGTAGGTGCTATTTTTATCCCCATTTTTACAGATGAGGAAACTGAGGTTAAATGACTTGCCTAAGGTCACCTAGCTAGTTAAGTGTCTGAAGCTGGATTTGAACTCAGGGCTTGCTTAGAACTCAGGTCCAGCATTCTACTCACAGTGTCACTTAGCTGTTAGGTGTCTACTACTATGCAATACAGAGACAAAGATGAAATAGTCCATGGCTTCAAAGATGGATAGGTAGATATGGATAGATAGATAGATAGATAGATAGATAGATAGATAGATAGATAGATAGATAGATAGATAGATAGA